>NC_136737.1:1222500-1437500 GCF_936440315.1 Barbus barbus | reverse complement strand
AGTGTGTCGGATCAGATACAATGTGTCACATTCAGCATGAGATGAATCACCTACAGAACAATCAGATCAGACAAACTATAGAAGTTACAATGTGTACGATTCAGCAACTTTAGATCAGATGCAAGGTGTCCGATTCAATTTCATTAGATATAATGTGTCGGATCAGATACAATGTGTCACGTTCAGCATGAGGTGTGTCACCTACAGAATAATCAGATCTGATACAATGTGTCAGATTCAACATCAGACTAGATACAATATAGAAGATTCAATGTGTCAGTTTTACAGGATAATCAGATCATTGTATCACAAACATAATGATCAGATTCGGGATCATTAAAAACAATGAATCCGATACATTGTGTGCATCATTAGATCAGATACAAAAGAGAAGATTCAACTTTATTAGATATAATGGGTCATATACATCATTATTAAATCAGATAGTGTTTTACATGTACAGATACAGCATCAGACTCAATATAGAAGATACATCACATCAGACACAAACCGTCACATAAAGCATTATTACATTTATTCATCTAGCCGACACAATGTATTACACAGTATCATCAAATCAGACACAATGTATCACATTTAGCATCATTAGATCAGATACGGCATTATCAGACACAAAATGTCATAGACAGCATTATTGAACTTTTTTGTATTATCAGTCACAGTGTATCATAAACACTCTCATCAGATGTGATGCAGTGTATCAGACTGTTGTGGAGATCCTGTTCAGCATCTGATCGACTTGACAGCTGTCAATCAAAAACAAGAGTTGATCAGCTGACCCTGTTTCTCAGCCAATCAGCATCTGGCATTCTGTCCAATCATGTGGTCTGCCTGAACGGTGTTTATGTATTCAACAGCCACGACACACACACACACACACACTCGCTCAGGAAGGTCGTCAGTGCATAAATGCAGGCGTTTAGTGGCAGTAAATCACATCAGCACCTGCTGTGGAGCTGCAGGGAGGTCTGCTCTGTGGTCAAGCAGATTGGATTCAGATGCTTGTCTGTGTGTGTGTCTGCAGTCGGGTCAGTTCAGCGAGGACATGATTCCTACGGTCGGCTTCAACATGCGCAAGATCACCAAGGGAAACGTCACCATCAAGGTCAGGAGATCACTCTCTGTTGAGCTCAATCAAATAACACTGCAGAGCAAAACATAAACATCACTTGAAATATTCATGTTTTATATGCATTTACCTAAACAAGTGCATTTAACAATCATTTTCCAATAATAAAAAGTTTTTTTTTAATAAGAAAAAAGTCAAAGAAAACATTGCATAAATTGTGAGCCCAAAAAATGAACAAATGCACACATCTACACACATTTTAGTGTTGACTGTATTTTACTAAAGTAATTGTAAGATAAATAATCTAAATTTAATTTGCAATTACTTTATGGGAATTATAAGTTTATCAATAACTATAAACATTTGAACCTAAATCAGCAGCTCCTAAAAATAACATGCATATTTTTATGTATTTAAAATAGATATTTTTTATTTTCATGTTTATTTAGTAGTTATTGTTAAAAAAATAGCAAAGTTACACCAGTGTTTTAAATTGTAATCAGACGTTTCAAATTTCACCATAAATTGCAAAAGTTGCAATTGCAAATTTCGCAGAAAAACACATAAAAAAATAAATAGTGAAATAAAATATTGCTTTATCTGCAACCATCTTGCCTGTTAAAATTAAAAACTAAATGTATAAAATTGAAAAATATGCATTTATATTTTTGGCATCTTTAAACAATATATAATATTAAAAAAACATTAATTATTTAAATAAATTTTTAGTATTTATTGCTAGAAAATCAGACCACTGTTTTAAATGTAATTAGCAAAAAAAAATAAAAATTGCTTTGTTTAATAAGTTGTGCAATAATAAGGCTATATAATACTGAGTGTCTGCTTGTTGGCATGTGCTCTACACTGTACTGTGATGAATGAATGAATGATTGGGTGTGTGTTTGTTGTAGTTGTGGGACATCGGCGGGCAGCCGCGCTTCAGGAGCATGTGGGAGCGATACTGTCGCGGCGTCAGCGCTATAGTGTGAGTATATTCATAATCTCAGGTACGTCATGATGTCACGTGTTCGTAACAGATCGCACGCGTGTGTCGTTCAGGTACATGGTTGATGCGGCCGATCCGGAGAAGATCGAGGCGTCCAAGAACGAACTGCACAACCTGTTAGACAAACCGCAGCTGCAGGGGATCCCAGTGAGTCTGACCTGATCTTCATCTGAGGACTTCATGTGTTTAGATCAGGTTTAATAAAGTTGTTTCATCTTTATGTGGTTATTCGATCATACAAGTGTCCATATTTCCTCAGGTTCTGGTTTTGGGCAATAAGCGAGATCTTCCTGGATCTCTGGATGAGAAGGAGCTCATCGAGAGAATGTGAGTTCATCCGATACAGCTCACAACTAAATACTAAATATTTAAAAATGAATGCAGTCTGATTGCGATCTGATGACTGAAAATGCTTGTTAAATCATGTGATCTACAGGAACCTGTCGACCATCCAGGACAGAGAGATCTGCTGTTACTCCATCTCCTGTAAGGAGAAGGACAACATCGGTAAGACGTTAGATACTGCTTTAAAATAAAGCAATAAGCCCCGTGAAGCCGTGGTTTACAGTGAATTTATAACGGCTAAGGGGTGTTCTTAGGTACGATGCAAAGCGTTATAAAACGGTTATTCCATATATGTAGTAAGGTTTCACAGAATAAAACAGAGCAAATAAAGTGTAATGATATTGATAAAAACATTATTGTTCCACCAAACAATGAAGTTCCTCAGAAACAGTGGTTGCCGAGCAACACACAAATGTAAACAAAGGTGTATGTTTATGGAGTAATTTACAACAGCTTCGAACGTGGCTCAGCCAATCAGAATCAAGGAACTATCCATAAATAAATAAATTATAAATAAATACAGTTTGACACCATATTCGTGTCCTGCAGCACAAAAGCAGTCATGAGTAACACAGGTATATTTGTAGCAATAGCCAACAATACATTATATGGATCAAAATTATACATTTCTCTTTTATGACAAAAATCATTAGGATATTAAGATCATGTTCCATGAAGATATTTAGTACATTTCCTACCATAAATATATCAAAACTTCATTTTTGATTAGTAATATGCATTGCTAAGAACTTCATTTGAACAACTTTAAAGGAGATTTTCTCAATATTTAGATTTTTTTGCTCCCTCAGATTCCAGATTTTCTAATAGTTGCATCTCAGACAAATATTGTCCATCATAACAAACCATACATCAATGGAAAGATTATTTATTCAGCTTCAGATCATGTATAAATCTCAATTTCAAGTAATTGACCCTCATGACTGGTTTTGTGCTCCAGGGTCACAAATGTCAATCAGATTAAACTGTTGAATTATTTAACACTTCTATTAAGTGTTAAATGTTTATATGCTCCTTATAATGCTCTTTCTTCAGCGTTTTTGTCACTTTGTGACTCTTACAGCAGCGCTTAAACCTTTAGATATCAGGGAATTTTGAAATGTGATTGCTAGGAATAAAGAAGTACGTTTCTGTTCTGTTAATCACGCATCCACTAATCACAAATAACTGTAAAGTTCTTTAAAAACAAAGAAATTAAAGCATAAGATCACTTTTAACAGGCTGTTTGTGTTACTGTACCTTTAAGAAGTCTCTTGAAATGTCTGTGATCGGTCAGGTTGCATACTGAATAAATGCATATGTGGGCGGTTCTTATGTTAATGAGCTCATTGTCATGTGTTCCAGACATCACACTACAGTGGCTGATCCAGCACTCGCGGACCCGGCGGAGCTGAGGAGGCGGAGCCGGCATCTGATTGGAGGAACTGCATCATGTGATCAACTGCATTTTAGGCGCTCTTGATTTCGTTCTAAACAAACAAGCATCTGCCCCTCCCTCTGTTCTTATAAACTAATCCACATCATTTACATCGTTTGAACGTTGATTTTTACTTTTACTTGAATGTGCTTTTTTAATGGTTCGTCATGAAGTCGCATGACGCGCGCGTCGTTCTGCGTGTTTGCTCGGAGATGGGATTGAACCGCGACTCGACGCCCACTGCATCTGTCGGAACCAGCGCTCTATGGTCACGTGGTTTTGGGCGTTTGTGCCGGCATCTTATTTTAGCGTTTCAACGTTGTGAGAACATTCCACATGCTCCCTGATCGTTCACTGGGAGAAGTCGTTGATGTACACTATTGTTTTGCGTTTAGCAAGACATTACATGTTAGTATTATTAGCCTGTTAGCCTGACCCGGTGCTGGCGTCCTCATCCCGTGGGCATCAAGGTCACATGGTCTGCGTTAATATTGTAGCATTACGAAATCTTTTTATCTGAAAGCATATGAATCAGTTCGAAGAGTTTAACATGTCCAAATGAAGTTTTTATGTTTCTTTTGCGTTGTATCGTTGACGTGGGTGGGTTGTCATGGCAACCGTTCGAATCGCGTTGTTATTTTTTTTTAGGAAAGTCAGTCTGCGAGCGCGTGCAGAACAACATCAGTTTTTATTTGATTCTCGACGGGACAAACCGACAAACGTTGATCTGTCTTTGTCGGACCCGCAGATCATTGCGCAAATAAAAACAGCGGAGATGCGGCAAATGTTGCGCGAATCTCCTGCTGAAGTCCAGTGTTGTTTCTGAACGCTGTTCCTATCGGGAGACATGAAGATCTCGTGATTTTCATAGCTTTATTTTGTTTACAGCCTGTTTCGTTTTTGTCACACATGTGGATGTTTTTGGCCTAAATTATAACGGTTTATAAACACGTCGGTAGATTATATATATGTAAATTGACATATTTCAGTTGTTTTTGGCATGTTTTTACATGTTTTTTCACAGTGTTTTTCAACTGGATTATGTAAATAGCAACTTAAACCAAATGAGATCTCCCTCCTGAGCGTTACGATGTTTGTCTTAGTGTGATTAGCGTCCTATGATAATAATAATAATAATAATAATAATACAGAAGACCCTGCTCATATCACAGCAATCTGAACAAATGGATTGTGTGTGTGCGAGAGAGAGTGTGTGAGCGATGGTGTTTGTGTGCACAGATGCCGTCATGTAGACTAGAATAATATTTACTTTATAAATGCCGAAGGTTTACTCTGTTGATTTTTCGCAACTGTTAATCACTTTATATTCATCCTCACTAACGTTTGATTGTCATGAGTTCATAGTCTACACTAGAGTGAACGACGCAATGCGACAGAATGGCGGTAATCAACACTTACGAAGTTATGTTACAGAGTCAACTTTGATGTTACGAAGTTTCTGTTACGACACTGGGTTACAGCGATAACCATAGTTACAAAAGGTATTTTTACTATAATACAACTGTCATTGAAAAGTGACGCAAACAGCTTTGTTGACAATAGCAGTTATTTACAATTTAAATAACAAAGTGGTGAACTTGCAACATAGACATCATTAGTATTATGAAGCCGTTGTAACAAAGTAGATTTTGGCGAAGTAATTCGTGAAGTCAACCTAAGTTACATTCGTAATTCACAGCAAAGTGGATTTCACACAATTTAGTCACTTTGTCGCGTTGCGTTACTTGTTTCAACGCTGATCGCAGAACGCTTGTATTTCTGCTGCTGTTGTTGGAGCTCATGTTCACTCCTGTCGTCAGTTCATCATGGAGATGAGCTCATCCGGGCTCTTATCGTCTTCTGTATGTGTGTAGATTTAATTATTTTTTATGTCTAATTACATGTGGCCATAATGTTTGTTTTGATATTTTAATTGTTTGTAGCAGTGTTGCACTCTTTTGTTTGCTGGGGAGTCATGTGATTTTCCCCCCTGCATGAATCATTATGGGATGGAGCTGGTTGCCATAGTTACTGTATAATCAGCGTGTGATTGGACCGAGCTCGATGATGACACCCCCCCTCTTTATATGGATCAGACAGTAACTTTTTAAAGCAGTCACATAACAGATGTTTCTGTACCAGACTCGATCAGTTCAGTTGTTCCTTTGGGATCTTTCTATTCTCTCGTACTCGCGGTGATAACTGTACATGTTGTTCTTGTTATTTACAGATTATTTAAAGATGAAATTAAATGATTTCCCTCTCAGAACCACGGTTTCTTCTTTCTTTAAGTCGATGTGGTTTTGATTTTAGGTCTAATTCAGTGATACTGGACAAAAATGTACTTCATGAAATTCGTTTTAAAATAAAAGAGAAAATGTTGACTTTTTAAGGAGCTTTATTAGGGAAATAAAAACATGAGTTTAATTTGGTGGTTTTGACCTAAATGAGAAAAGTATCATTCAGATCATACTGTATTTCTGCATTATATAGCATGTACTGTGCCCCATGTTCAATTTTCTGTACTTATGGAATACTTAATAATATATACCGTATCCCATAATGCAATGTGCTCAACTTACCTTTAAAAACACAGGACTACTGTGTACTACACAGAGAGCAGTATACAAGTCTTTAACTTCACCAAAAGAGGGCAGTATAGACTATCTGGTATAATGGCAAATAGACAAATACTTCTCTGAATAATTATTAAATAAGATGTAATCTCTTTAGCACAGTTATTCTCTAAATATTAATTTATGTGGACCATAAAAAATGCGTATTTTATGTTAAATTAAGAAGGCAATAAATTTGTCCCAAAATACATGATATTCATTGATTTCAGATTGAAATAACACCATATCAACCGCACTGGAGACTAACGGCTGATCGGCGTCTTTCGCGCTCTTTTTGTTTAAAGGTACACACACTCGCTCCCGCCTTCTGTTGGTTTTGGCGGTTAACGGGGTTCATATGCGGTCAGACCCCTCGCTGCTGTTGGTTTTGGACTCGTCTCGGTTATTCAGCCGGTAGGATGTGAGAAGGTCAGAGGTCAGTGTTGTCGTGGAGACGGTGGCAGAGCGGATGTCCAGCGGGACGCGGCGCTGCTGGGTCGGATCTGGAGCGGCTCTGAGAGGGTTTCCACGGAGCTGCATCTCCTTCAGCGGAACAGAACAAACAGAGCCGTCGACACTCACACAACTCTTAAATTAATATATAATGAACACACACTGGCTTTCACACAGCTTATTGTTACTCCACAGTACTGTGCTGTTCCCAAGGCATTAATATGCGTGTTTATATGTTGAACGCGGGCCCACAGTGCAGTTTTCTGTGTGTCTAATCAGTATTTGTAGGATGCTGATTGTCATTCATGAATTCACATCTGTGCCAGAATAATCCTCTCTCAGGGACAAAACCGTCCACAGAATGTGACCCTTTGTGAACGGCTTCAGTTGGGAAATCGATTCATAAATGATGTTTTAAAGTATGTGTACTGTTTGATTAGTTGTAGTCGTAGTTTACAGAAGTTATGATGTAAATTACACGTTTGTCAGCGCGTGTATTTTCATCTGGCGCTGGGTCACCATA
Source organism: Barbus barbus (assembly GCF_936440315.1). Classification (NCBI taxonomy): domain Eukaryota; kingdom Metazoa; phylum Chordata; class Actinopteri; order Cypriniformes; family Cyprinidae; genus Barbus; species Barbus barbus. The sequence continues at coordinate 1,430,033 of NC_136737.1, read as the reverse complement.
GCAACAACGCTTTGATTCGCTAATATTATTGGTAATAATCGTAAAGGTTTATGGTTTAGAGACAAAACTGTCAACAGAAGTTAGTTATGTGAAAACAATGACAAAAGACACCTGGGGTTGGGGAGAGCTTTCAAATCTAAAATCGATTCAAGGGCCATATTCCACCGAAAGGGTGCCATTTACTTCCAAAACTCTTAATAAAAAAAAAATAATTTTCTATATTTTTTAAAGACTGAATCTAGTAATACACATATTTAGCTATTCAAAATCTGTATTGGTCCATCTCATTTAATTTTTTACCCAATTTCTAAGTGGAAGATGGATGCATTTTTCTCAGTCCTGTTACCAAAACTCAAAAGCATGTTTAAAATTATGTCAACAAATTCCTTCATTTCCCCCTCATGCAGGTGTTTATTTTAAAGAAATGGTTGGTTTCAAGATCAAAAAATATTATTTTTTATCATAATTCTTTTTTTTTTTAATTTTAAAGGTGACTCAAACCTTATCAATTTTCTATGATGCAATTTATTAAACAATGGGATAAATTATGGACCTAACTAGTGGTTTAACATTATTTTTTAAAGAAAAAACTAAGAGGAATGAAACTGGTAACAGGAAGGAGTCTCCATTATATTAGTATGCAGGTTTGACTACACACCTGAGGTGTTAAAGCCTGTACTGATATACTGAAAGTGTTGAACACTGACCAGTGAGCTGACCTCACTGATGAAAAAGGCCATGCTTCTGTTTAAATCTAGGGGTCTGCAGAGGTTTTTGTTAGGGTTATGATTAGTTATAAGATAAGATATAAATAACTAAAAAATAACAAATATTAAATTATAACTGATATTAGAAATAACAAACTTAAATAATATTTTAGTTTTTCTTTGGATATTGTTTTGTTATAGCGCAGCTCACACTCAAACGCCATTCTATATACGAGTCTAATACATAATTGCCACAGGACAGGACTTTCAACATTTTCTGTCATACTTGCAGGAAAGTAATATAACATGCAGGAACAGCCACAGGTTTTCTCTGGGCAAGAGCATCGTCTCAGTGTGGATAGAAGGCCAAAACGTTGAGAAAAAGATGGATTTTCAAGTTTATCTAGATTAATATGGATGTAGCCAAATATTTACATTAATATGATTACACTACTCACTCCTGTTACTTTTAGTATATGAGTAACAGGACTGAAAGTAACAGGATTGAGATTTTAGGATAAAATTAGGAATTACATATAATCTAGCCACATGGAATACATGCTAATATTATGAGAATACTCAGCAAATTATAGTGATTCACCACAGATTTGTATTTTTAAAATAAACAAGTAACATCTAAGAAATAATTTAGGTAACAGGACAGTATTTATAATGATGCACCCAGCCACTGTTACAATATCATCAAATACACAGAAAAGAAAATAAGAGCACATGCTTCTGTGGGGTGGTGATGGCGCAGTGGATAAGACACATGCCTTTGGTGTGAGAGACCCGGGTTCGAATCCACTGTGAGACACCAATGTGTCCCTGAGCAAGACACTTAACCCCTAGTTGCTCCAGAGGCGTGCGACCTCTGACATATATAGCAATTGTAAGTCGCTTTGGATAAAAGCGTCAGCTAAATGAATAAATGTAAATGTTCTGATCATTTCATTGCCTTCAGAAGATCCAGATGTTATAATATTCTGTTGAAAATGTGTTGTGGATTTTTCCCAGTTTTTTAGAGTAACAGGACTGAGTGAAAACCTGGGGACACGACTAAAATGTGTATTTTATCCAAAATATGATACATTTATTTTGAAATAAATGTATTTAAAGCAGAGATGGGATATGGAGGTACACAAAAATGCAAAATAAAAATGATTTCCGAAGGATTTTAAACATTATATTTAATGTTCAAATATAGCGTTAGACACTGGAGACATGTACAAATGCTATATTTTCAGTGTTTTAGGTCAAGGAAAATTTTACCAGAGGAGGTCGCCATAGCAACAGTAGACTAATCGAAAGTTCTGGTTAATAATAGCATTGAGCAGATATTATATTTTCAACCATACTTCATTTTAGATTTATATTTTACAAATATATCACAAAATTAAACATTATATTAGCCTACGTCAAGGTTTCACAAACTGGGTTTGTGAAGAAACTGCAGGGGGATTATGAGTTTAATGAAAGCTAATAATGAATTAAATCATAAAAATGTTAAATTACAACCAATAATTTTAAAATGAATCAAAATAAAACACTAAAAAGTTAAATATTTTATTTGTTTACCTGCATGCCAAGTGACCGTTAACCAACAAACTTTGAACATGCAACTTCATCATTATTTATATTATTTACAATATTTATTTTAACATCTCAGGGATACTTCAAATATAAATATATTAGGTGGAAGAGGATCAGATGACAAAAAAGTTAGTGAATTTGTGCATTTTAATCTGTTTGAAATTTTGAAATTCAAATAAAAATGAATGTGTTCATCAGTAGTTGATGAAATGTCGAAACACTTCTAAAACCTGAAATGATTTTTGTGTAAATCCAGTGTTGAAATACTGTGTAGCACCTGACTAATGACAGATCTATGTGTGAACGTCCTCAAAACTGAAAGACTTTCTGAGTGTGTATAAGCGGTAGGCTATTTTAGAAAGGAAAATTTAAATCATGAAACCGAGGAATTAGGGAGAATCAATAAATTATGAATAATGTATTGCTATTGTGTAAATAATATGTAATATGTAACTAGTCTGATTACGAGTATTTTAATTTGACATATAATAGTATTGAACTTTTAAAATATATTAATCTCCGACATTTTGCACAATTTGACCACAAGGGGCGCTGTTGTGGAAACGGTTTCTTCTATGATCAAGTTATGTAAACTTGCATAAACTATTGTCATGCTTATATGTAGCTATCTGAATATTATCTGGTATAACGGCAAAACGTTTTAAGGCTATTCCGTCACCCCTTGTGTTCTAAGGTTTGTTACCACACGGCAAACTTCAAAAGACCGTTCTCCAAGAATCAGCTACAGAAACTTCTTTTTAAAAACCTCCCTGACTGTGTAGAACACACTCTTGACCTCATTCTGTACGGTTCATGACAGCGCAGAGCGTTTAATCCACCTCAGATTACTTGTTACCCCATTCTTCCCGTGGAACAACCCCTCCGTGTTACCCACATCAACGCGAGGGTCCCGTCTCCACGACAACCGGCGGTCCGAGAGAATGTCATGTCTGTTTCTGGTCTGCTGCTGTTTGGAGTCTGAATGCCGAAAGCTGGCGTGTGACAGTCGCGTAGCAACCGCTCATGGGCCGCTATTGATATTCAGCGCGGGGGCCGCGGCTCGGGAACAATACGGCCCTTATGGGCCCCCACGACTCCTCTTGAGAATCTACTGTAGGAGGAAAATCACTTCAGAACGGCCAAGAGACAGCAGTTCAACTGTGTGTCCAATTCTTTCACACAGACAGGTCACATAAGTACAAATCCTTTAAGCGTTTGTGTGCGTAAAACAGAGTTTATACAAAGTTTGTGACATATTCAAACTCTTTGAAACTTTTATTGGCTGCAACGAAGTACAAAAACAAAAGAAATACTAAATATTTGATGCTAATAATATGTTCAGCTACATTGGTTCACTTTGCTATTATAATCATTACTATCTAACGTGTTAAAGTTGCAAAGTTTTTTCAGTATTTTCTCATAGTTCATAGAGTGGTTTGTCTCTGCTGAGAGTTTGTAAACGGGCATAAGTCGTTTAATTCCAGCAGAGTATCAGACAGTCTGATCAGATATGTGAGACAGACTCAATAAAACAAAACTTTACCATATAAAGGTTGATCCGAAAAGATGATTTATGCTTTTCCAAACCATACTTTCATTTTTAAACACTGACAATTTAAAGATAGAAATTAATTAAGTGCATAAAAATACAATGTTTTCAAGTTTGCCGCAACTGTCCATCCAGCAGTACAATTTTTACGGATAAACGAAATATTTGTTATTAATTCCAACGAAATACAATAAAGTTCACAATTTGTATTTCTGTAGTGTAGAAGTGATGGATCTATCAATAAAATAGACTTACATACTGAAATACAGCAACTAATTGAGGATTTTAAATCACTAAACATGATCAAGAGAAAACAAGATTGTGATTGGATGTAGACAAAGGAACAGGAAATTGCATTTCTGCGTTTATCTCTCCTCATCCAGCGGTGAGTGACGGCATGATCATTCTGTCGTTTATTTTTACTTTATATTATTTTAAATTTAATAAAGTATTGCGATAATTTATTAACACGTTTTTTGTGTTCTGCACATAAAATAAAACAGGTTTGGAACATTTAAATGGCAATGGAATGATCGTTTTTGTGTGAACTGTCCCTTTAAGAGTGTTAGTGATGGACGATATTTCATTCACAGATTTAACGGACACTGACGCCGACGTTCCGAGATCAACATGGCGTTCCGATGATCAGCTCAGCTGGACTGTCCTTCACTTTATCAAAGAACACCGCGGGCGACGTTCCAGACATGATCTTCAGCTTCTCCTCCTGGACGGAGACGGGCGAGGACAGGGACGAGGAGACAGCCGTAGCGTTAGTGGACGAAGATGAAGATGTCGTCGACGACGAAGGATCCGGAAGACACTCGTCGCAACAGCAGCAGCAGCAGTCCATGAACGCCTGGCCGAGAGAGCGACAGATGCAGAGCAACAGAATGGGCGTTGCTCCCGCCCGTACAAACAACAGGAACTGGCCAATCAGAGCGAGGAGAGCCCGTGTGGCCACGCCTACCTCCATGCCCGCGTAAGCTAGAATGAAGTTCCAGACGTTTTCCGGCAAACTGCAAATGGCGTAAACTGACGCCAGCGCCACCACCGTGCGGGTCAGCTGACGCTCTCGCCGCTGCTTCTTCTTTGGAGAGGAAGATGCGGAAGACGATGAAGACGACGAAGAAGAGGGACGAATGTTCTTGGTGTTTTCGTCCGCCACATGTCGCGTGAGCAGCTGACATGCGCCGGTGAACAGCAGCGGCAAGCAAAAGAAACATCCGAAGGTCCACCACATTCTGGCCTCATGGTACGTCAGCACCAGCGAGTACAGTGTCTCCGGCAGCGTCACGGACGGCTGCTGACAGCACGAGTCCACCGGCAGACCCGTCCGTGGAGACACCTCCTGCTCCAGACGCCACATCAGCAGCTCCGGAGCGGCCAGAACCAGAGATCCCACCCAGATCACCGACAGCTTGGCCAGGATGGACTGACAGGACTCCACCAGCCGCGGCCGTGGCTGAACGCTGGTCACCGCGTGGAAGCGGTCGATGCTGAGCGCACATAGAGTGAACGTGGTCACGCCAAGAGACGTCACCTGAAACACACATTAACAAACACTTGTCAGCAACACACACTGACGGGAAATTGCGTTTCTGTGTTTAACTCTCCTCATCCAGCTGTGGTTACAATGGTTGCTTTGACAAAATCTATATTGTTAAAAGCACTATATAAATAAAGGTGACTTGACTTGACACGAAATCACACGACCTGCAATTAAATAGCATCGCAATTGTTTTTTTCTTCACATATACCATTGTAAAACTATATTTTTTAGACATTTACCATGATGATACCATGCTTTATGGATATGAACAATGGTAAAACATTTTTTTCCATTTACCAAACAATGGTGATACCATGTTTTTTGGATCTCTCTACTATGCTGACATGATTTTTTTTTTTTACATTTACTATCATGGTGATACCACTCCTTTTTTTGTCTACTATGGTGATGACATGTTTTTGAATCATGTTTGATGCCATGTTTTCATTACCACATTTTCGGGGACATTTACCATGGTAATACCATGTTTTATGGACATGTACAATGGTGATAACATGTTTTTCAACATCTACAATGGTAAAACCCCATTTTTGGGGACATTTTCCTTGGTTATACCATGTTTTATGAACATGTACAATGGTAAAAGCTATTTTTTTACATTTACCATGGTGATAACTTGTTTTTGGATCTCTACGAAGCTGACATGTTTTTTTTTAGACATCTACCAGAGTAATACCATGATTTTGGATACCGTGATTGTTTTTTGAATATACACAATGGTGATCCTCTGTTATTGGACACATATCCACATTTTTTGAGCATTTGCTATGTAGTACCAATGTATTCTTTGAAATACATTGGAAAGCCATCTAAGCACCATGGTATATGAATATGCAATCACTATGGTATATTTATTAAAAGCCGATTTGTCACCAGCAGAGACGGACTACAGCTGCGTAAGTGTTTTGAATAACTTGGTTGCAGTTCTGTTGTTTTAATAATTTACTTGCTACTAGGAAGGAATAGTTAGTTTCTACCTATTTCTACTCTGCATTTTCGCTGTTTTTTCTGTTAATTGCACTTACTGGAAATTAGAATAATTTGCGCCTCAGGTGAGAACGAGCCTTTGTGTTTGTGCAAAGTGTTAGTTTCGTCTTGAGCTATCTAGCAGTCCTTTAACCTTATTGGCTGGGCTGATCAGAAGCCGGCAACAGCTGTTTTCACTCTAGTTTCTTAGACTGTATTTAGTTGATGTCAGAGCGCTGACGGAAGCGTTCAGCCTCCTCGTGTGAAGACCAACGAGTGTAAAGACAGACGACTTTTTCCTGCGCGACTTTGACCGAGCAACGACACCGAGCACACACTTAAGTATCCTTTATATCTTCCCTCACGCTTTCCTATCCTCTATCATGTGTTTCCAAACCATTCCGGTTCTCTCTCTACCTCGCTCTAAAAATACATGCAGAAGGTCACGTAACCCTGCCAACCTGCGCACTATCTCTACATCTTCCACTGCACCTCTTTCTCTCTCTGTAGGTCTTTGGAATTGCCAGTCAGCTGTCAACAAAGCCGACTTCATTTCTGCATTTTCCTTACATTCCACACTCAGCATCCTGGGCTTGACTGAGACCTGGATTCGTCCAAAAGACACGGCAACCCCAGCTGCTCTCTCTCACAATTTCTCTTTCTCTCACACCCCTAGGCAAGTTGGCCGGGGTGGGGGCACTGGCTTGCTCATTTCTAACAATTGGAAATACTCTACCCACTCTCCCCTAGGCAATCTCAACTCATTTGAATCGCATGCTGTTACTGTGACAGCTCCTATAAGACTCCAGATTGTGGTAATCTATCGTCCGCCGGGCCAAATACCACCAACCTTCCTAGACGAGCTGGACGGACTGCTGTCGTCTTTCATGGAGGATGGCACTCCACTCTTAGTCTTCGGCGATTTCAACATTCACCTAGACAGGCCTTATGCTACAGACTTCCAGTCACTCCTAGCTTCATTTGATCTCAAACGCCTCACCACTACTAGCACGCACAAATCTGGTAACCAACTCGACTTAATTTATACACGCAATTGTTCTACAGATAACATTCTGGTACAACCACTCCATATCTCTGACCATTTCTTCATTACATTTACGTTACATTTTGCAACTCAGGTGCCACCATCTCCCTTACCGGTTACTTTCAGACGCAACCTACGCTCCCTTTCCCCCTCCCTTCTTTCCTCTGTAGTATCCTCCTCTCTTCCCTCGCCTACCCATTTCTCTTCTCTGGATGTAAATGCAGCCACTAACACTTTATGCTCTACCTTAACCTCTTGTCTAGACGACATCTGTCCTCTCTCCTCTAGGCCAGCACGGGCTGCTCCTTCTAACCCCTGGTTATCCGATGTTCTTCGTGAGAATCGGACCAAACTCAGAGCGGCAGAGAGAAAATGGCGCAAATCAAACGATCCGTCGGACCTGAGTAGGTATCAGTCTTTGCTTTCATCTTTCTCTACTGAAGTCCACACTGCCAAATCCTCACATTTCCACAACAAGATCACCAGCGCTCCAGACATGCGTAATCTCTTCAGAACATTTAATTCTCTCCTCTGTCCCCCTCCTCCACCTCCCACCACTTTGATAACCGCTGATGACTTTGCCTCTTTTTTCACAGACAAAACTAGAACAATCAGCAACCAGTTCTCAACTCCGCAGGACCTCCGATCAACCACATCCACCGCTCCAGCTCCCATCTTCTCCTTCTGTCCTCTCACCGAGGCAGAAGTATCCAAACTTCTCCTCTCCAGCCATCCTACAACATGTCCTCTCGACCCGATCCCCTCACATCTTCTCCAAACAATCTCTCCCACACTCTTACCGGCACTCACACACATTATCAACACATCTTTCCTCACAGGCATCTTCCCCACAGCATTCAAGCAGGCTCGGGTAACCCCACTGATCAAAAAACCTACATTAAATGCTTCTCTTTTAGATAACTACAGACCTGTCTCTCTCCTTCCATTCATAGGGAAAACACTCGAACGAGCTGTCTTCAACCAGCTCTCGCGGTTTCTTTCACAGTACAACAAGCTGGATGCTAAACAGTCAGGTTTCAGGAGTGGCCATTCAACAGAGACTGCGCTACTCTCAGTCACTGAAGCCCTGCGAACTGCAAAGGCTGATTCCAAATCGTCAGTCCTCATTCTGCTGGATCTCTCTGCTGCTTTTGACACTGTCAATCATCAGATTCTCCTGTCTACACTCTCTTCACTGGGCATCACTGGAATTCCACTTCGCTGGTTTGAATCCTATCTCACCGGTAGATCCTTCAGGGTGGCCTGGGGAGGGGAGGTATCCAAACCACATCAACTGATCACTGGAGTTCCTCAGGGATCGGTTCTTGGACCCCTCCTCTTCTCCACGTACACTACATCGCTGGGTCCCATCATACATGCACATGGCTTCTCCTATCACTGCTATGCCGATGACACGCAGCTCTATCTCTCTTTTCAACCAGATGACCCAACGGTAGCTGCACGGATCTCAGGCTGCCTGGCGGACATCTCGGCATGGATGAAAGAACATCACCTACAGCTCAACCTGGCAAAGACGGAACTTCTGGTCTTCCCTGCCACTCCGACTCTACGGCATGACTTCACGATTCAGTTCGGCTCATCAATGATTACCCCATCAACTTCGGTCAGAAATCTTGGTGTAATCTTTGATGACCAGCTGACCTTCAAAGAGCACATTGCAAAGACTGCTCGTTCCTGCAGGTTTGCACTACACAACATCAGAAAGATCAGGCCCTTTCTGACAGAGCATGCTGCGCAACTTCTTGTCCAGGCCCTGGTTGTTTCTAGACTGGACTACTGCAATGCTCTTCTGGCTGGTCTGCCATCAAACGCAATCAAACCTCTACAAATGATTCAGAATGCAGCGGCACGACTGATCTTCAACGAGCCCAAAAGAGCGCATGTTACACCTCTCTTCATCTCCTTGCACTGGCTACCAGTGGCAGCTCGCATCCAGTTCAAGTCACTGATGCTTGCGTACAGATCTACCACAGGCTCTGCACCCTCCTACTTCCACTCACTATTACGAACCTACATCCCCTCCAGAAGTTTGAGATCTGCTAGTGAGCGACGCCTTGTGGTACCATCACAGAGAGGCTCAAAATCACTCTCCAGAACATTCTCGTTCACCATTCCTGGCTGGTGGAATAATCTTCCCACCCCTATCCGGAACGCCGGATCTCTGGCAACCTTCAAGCAACAACTGAAAACTCATCTCTTTCGGCAGTACTTGACTTCATCCTAAACTTAAAAAAAAAAAAAAAAAAAAAAAAAAAACTTTCCCTCTATCTTTCTCTCCACCTACTAGTTTGTACTTATTTGAACAATGACTGAGACTTGGTGTTATGAGCACTTCCTCTGTCTGACTGCCTCTTCAAGATGAATCGCTTTTTGTATTCCCCAATTGTAAGTCGCTTTGGATAAAAGCGTCTGCCAAATGACTAAATGTAAAAAATGTAAATGTAAATTAAAGTACCACAATTTTACCATTTTACGCCATCACTAGTCAGTAAGTGTGATATAAGTAAGGGTTGATGTTCCCAAGTGACAGTGCATATTAAACAGAATGTTGATTTGATTTGCATCTAATCTAATATGTTAATTTACTACCGTATAATAAAATGTTTTAGGGCCACAGAAGTGGGTCAACAGACAAGCAAACACGCAGACAAACCTGCCCTTAAAACACACTCTAACCACTCATTCAACACGCTAATAAGCCCAATTAGTGCCGCTAATTACCCGGAGATCTCATTTACATGACAATCAGGAGAGCTGGTGCTCCAAAGAGGAGGCTGGAAAATGAACTCAAGAAACTACCCACAATGCCACACACCGACTCTGATCGATTACAATGGCTAGTTTTCTTACAATTTGATATTAAGTGTGGGAAAAATTATTTAGTCTGTTCACTTAAAAAAAGTACTCTGGTATTAGCATGTTTCTTAGACATGGCACCATGGTAATCTGGTTTTTGATAGAAAACGTTTATTGCTTCAAAAAAACAAGATGAGTAAATTAACGTTTTTTTGTTTAGATACCCAGCTAATGTTCTCAGAATGTTCTGGCAAGGTTCTCTCAAAGTTAGCTCTTCCAGTAACTTTATCTGGTCTTTAATAATGCTCTCAAAATGTTAGCATAAAAAGATCTACCCAGCTAACAAAAAAATGCTGTATGAATGTTTTGCTAATGTTACTGTAAAGCTTTATTTCTGAATGTTCCCTTAACGTTTGAATAACCAAAAAAACTACTTTTTTAAACATTTTAACATTTTGAACTTTCAGAGAACGTTTAGAAAGTTTTTATAAATTAACGGGAATGTTAGCAGAATGTTCTTACAACCTATTCTTGAATTACAGAAACTTTATTACTTCAAGAAACAGATGGATATATGAAACTTTATTACTCAGAATGTTCTCTCAAAGTTATGAAAACAAAGCAACATCATCTGGTGTTTAATAATGTTCTCAAAACGTTAACACAAACATGTTCTAAGGACGTTTTGCTAATGGATTCTTTCTAAATGCTCTCAGAATGGCCAAACCATCCAGTTTTAAAATGTTTTTAAAAAAGTATTTTTCTTGGTTATTCGGACGTTTTATTTGACCATTTTACAAACATTATGGGAACGTTACTTCTGAATGTTCCCTGAAGGTCATGTTCCATGAAGAGATTTGTAAATTTCCTACCATAAATATATCAAAACTTCATTTTTGATTAGCAATATGCATTGCTAAGAACTTCATTTGAACAACTTTAAAGGAGATTTTCTCAATATTTAGATTTTTTTGCTCCCTCAGATTCCAGATTTTCAGACAAATATTGTCCGATCATAACAAACCATACATCAATGGAAAGATTATTTATTCAGCTTCAGATGATGTGTAAATCTCAATTACAAAAAACTGACCCTTATGACTGGTTTTGTGCTCCAGGGTCACACATGAACAGACTGCCTGATTGGTTGCCTAATTAATGGACTGATTGGTCACACACCTCCACATATGGCACTATCCTGCAGGACAGATCTCCCATCAGTCTCCTCTTGGTCAGCTCGTTGAAGATGACCACCGGCAGGCAGAAGAACAGCACCATGAAGTCCCAGAACGCCAGGCTGGCCAGCGCGCAGTTCCAGGTGTTCTTCAGGTAATAGTTGTGCCACACGATACACATGAGCGCCAGATTACCCACAATTCCCACGGAGAACACGATGAGCGCGAGCAGCATGACTGCGTACGCGCTGTACGACTCCTCCGTGATCGGGAACAGCGGGTTATGGACGCGCAGCGACCCGTTGAACGCTCGCGGCGTGGTGAAGAACGCGTCGGGGTCGGGATGCGGTCGCGGGGTTCGGTGCGCGTTCCGCTCGCGCTGCTGCTTGTGTTTGGAGCCGCGCGGAACTCTCGGCGCGCGCGCGTCTTCATCATCATCACTGCGATGCGCCGCGGAGGTGTTCTGCTCCAGCGCTGAGGAGGAGGATGATGGTGATGACTGCATCAGACTCGTCTTCATCTCCGCCGCGCGTTTATCCGCCTGAACCGATCCGGCGAACACAATCAGAGCGAATAAAACGCGCAGCATCATCGCGACGCTCTGCTGGACGGATCTGGTGTGCTGAGGATGCGCGAGAGCTCCAGTCTGATCATCTCAGCTAGTTCTGCTCCTCTAGTTTCTCATCCGGCTCTCCAGTCCACTCACGAAGAGCGCCAGGATAACATCCGCCCTCTTGTGGATAAACTACACTATTCACTTGCAGAAAACCGGAAAGATTCTGGAAATGTGACGCTACCTCCCTGCTGAAAAACAAAAGGAACCATCGCAGAAATTATCATGGTTTCCTATAAATGCCATTACAAACCATCAACTTTTAATCACTAAAACCATTAAAAATGTTTCTCTGTTGTGTGTTTTGGGACATATTCCATTGGTTTGAACAAGCCACCAATAGAAGGCGACCAACAGGAACATTATAGTTTCCAAAACCAGTGCAGTTCCCATTATAACCAGTAAAACCATTACAGACTCTGATGGGTTGTGTTCTTGTCAAGGGCTTAATTACACATTTTTCTCAAATTTAAGTTTTATAAAACGTCTGAAATTACACAAATCTATCTGAAGTTCTGTTGATCCTAAAGCAGTGAAAACTGCATCTCTATTATTGTGTAAATTCATTACAGTGTGTGTTAACCTGGCAACACTTTTGTATCTGTATACGTTTTTATACTTTTTCTTTTCATTGTTTTGCTTTTATTGACTTAATGGTTCAATTGTACGGTTTAATTTTGGGGGGAAAAAAGGAATCCCAAATAAAGACTTGTGATATGCACTCCGAAGTTCAGATCTCAATCAAAAGATTGGTAAGACCTTTCTTCATGTTCAGAACCCAAATGAAGATATTATTGATGAAATCTGAGCGCTCTCTGATCCTCCATAGACAGCAAGGGTGCTTCCACTCCTTGTTTATGAGCAGAGCAAATGCATCAGTAACTTCATAAATGCATAATTAAATAAGGACTAGTATGTCTCGAATAGACTGATTTTCCTCAATCTGTTTTTGTCATATCTTTGTTCATCTGCTGTTGTTTTTGTCATTTATTGACGTTATGCCTCAAGCTTGTTGTCAGACCAGACAGACAGGAACCGGTTGGATTCCTTCATAAAGTGAACGACTCTTCCTGCAAACTTCTTCCTGCTCGCATTTTAGCAACATAAAGAAACGTCTACATGATGGAATCTCGAAGTAGGTATCCTGTTTGATTATAAATACTCTTTGTGTTTGATATATGAAACGTAATTGTGACAAGCTACATTAAATGATGACTTTAGTTCATTTATGAACGTAATAGCTGCATGAGCAGCAGCTTCATTTTCATCTTCTATTTTTGCCTTTTTGATGTCTATTCATGCCATTTTATTTTTAAAATTAGTCCTAGTGTCATCTACAGAGGACATGGAATAAAATATGAATAAAATATAATTTTTCAAAAATGTTATTTTTCCATTTTTTTCTTATGCTCTAAACAATGTAATGGCATGAACAAAATATAAAATTCATAAAGGTTTTTTTGGGGAGTTCTCAGGAGGATATTACTCATTACTAGTTACTCCTTTAAAATGTACTATTATTACTTTACTTATTACTTTGACTTTGTTTAGCTTTTTTAGGGCTACAGCCTTCATCGGCTGCCTCTTTTGTGGTGGTTTTATGACGTGCTGTCGTAGAAGGTGTTTCAGGAGATTGGAAGTTGTGTTGATCGCAGTAGACAAAGTCTTAGTGCCACTACACAATTTGCATGTGACGCTGATGTTTTTGTCATCCTTTCTCCCAACAAAATTAAAATAATGGCTGTATTTCCAGCCGCTAAGTGTGGTGGGCTTCTCCATCTTCCGACGAAGCTAGCTTGCTGCGTTGGTGACGTCACGCACGTATCGTACACCCACGAATAATGATTATGAAAATTGATAGGGATAATTAAATTTTGGAATTTCAAATCATTAGCGATTGTGACAAAAAAAGTAACTAACTAGCCATTTTTTATGGTAACTGTAATAATATTACTTTAATTTTATTAATAATTAGTTACACTACTAGTTACCAGGGAAAGTAATATTATTACTGTAACGCATTACTGCCCAACATATGAGTGTTATCAGCGTGTGTTTGTTCAGTGGGAATCAAACCTGTGATTCACAGCAGGTTTACCGCAAGAGCTTGTCATTCAAGCTACTGTAGTTAAACAGAAAACTGAACGACAAACAACAGGCACAGAAGCTGCAGAACAGTGATGGAGCTTCACATAGTCTGGACGAATGAACAGAGACTGTTTGAAAATCACTAAAATCTCTTACAGGACGATGATCAGACAGACGTCAAGCTTTAGAGAAGATGATCAGCTGAAGACTGAAGAAAGAATAGAATATCAGCATGTCAACCTCAGATACCACAGGTAAAAATCACAGTCACATCTTCGTTTAAAATGATTCTAAAAGAATATTTTCATTACATTGTCAATAAAATTGTTATTTCTTGAAGCACTTTATTTACGTCCAGTGGCATCATATCTAAGGAAATCCATTTCTTCTTGCATATTTATAATGAAAATTATCAAAACTATTTTCATCTCCTCAACAAACTCCAAACATATTTATTCTGATGTGACTTCTAAGCATCTCAGACTTTCACTTAGACCAGTTTTGCTGTTTTAATCATTTGTTGAAAATGTTTTCTGTTGGGTGATGAAGGTAAAATATAATCTAAGACTTTTGTTTCGTACAGTGATTGTCCTCCACAATCCTCCTCGCAGAAGAAGAGCGAGTATAGATCCACCTCTTCAGAGTAAGTCTTTTTTTTCTACATAAATAAATTGTTGAGTGTTGTTTAATCATCTAAATGATTAAAGTCACCGAAGTGATTAAATCTGTCTTCTACCAATGGATTCTGGTCATATTGATCTGTGATGATGGATTAAGATCAAGATCCTGGCATCATAGCATACTAAATATCACATGTGTTACTGTATGATGTGAGGATTGTGATTTGACTCTTTGCAGTGAGGATTGTTCTTCTGTGTTCGAGCGTGTCAGAAAACAGTCTGGTGGGGAACTTCATCTTAGGACGAGCAGCGTTTGTCAGTGAAGCTCCTCCAGATGTTGTAGAGAGAGTCGGAGGAAGACTGAAGGACAGACACCTGATCATCATCAACAGTCCTCAGCTGCTCCAGACGAACATCTCAGATCATCAGATCACACAGACAGTGAGAGAGTGTGTGTTTCTGTCTGATCCAGGACCTCATGTGATCGTTCTGCTCCTCAAACATGATCAGTGTTCAGCAGAAGATCAGGAGCGTGTGGAGAAGGTGCTGCTCTCTTTCTCTGAGAGCGTTTATCAACACACCATGGTGCTCACAACACAAGAGCCCACAGAAACCAGTGACATCCTACAGAACATCATCCAGAAATGTGCAAACAGACACTTCATTCTTCAGAGGAGCAGCTCTCCTGATGATCTTCTGCAGATGTTTGAGGACATTGTGAAGATGAATGATGGACAGCACCTGGATTGTGCTGAAGGTTCACAGTATTTCACAATGGATGATATTGTGTGATGATATTTGATGTTATATTGTTAAATTAACATGTTTTAATCTTCTTCTGTTCTCAGTTTCAGAGTGTGTGAAGCTGAATCTGGTTGTTTGTGGGAGTGATGGCACATTAAAATCCTCCGTATCAGATCTGATCCTGCAGCAGACAGACAGAAGATCAGACGTGGAGCTTCATGGACGGCAGATCAGTGTAATACAGCTTCCAGCTCTGATTGGTCTCTCAGAGGAGGAAGTGATGCGTCAGACTCACCGCTGTGTGTCTCTCTGTCATCCTGGAGTTCATGTTTTCCTCCTCACTATTCCTGATGCTCCACTTAATAATGAAGACAAAGCAGAAATGGAGAAGATCCAGAAGATATTCAGCTCAAGAATCAACAAACACATCATGATCCTCATAAAGCAGAATCCAGAGCATCAGACAGCAGAACTAAATGAAGAAACACAGTCTGTCATTCAGAGTTTAGGAGGAAGACATCAGTTCATTGACCTGAACACACAAGTGTCTGTGTTGATGGAGAAACTGGAGCAGATGGTTGAGGAAAATAGTGGTGATTGTTTCTCTACAGAGACATTGATGGAGGCACAGATGGAGAAACAGATGAAATTTGATGAGATGAGGAAGAAAATTCACTCACTAGAAACACCTTTACTGACACAAGGTAATTGTAACGGTCGGTGGTTGTAGAAACGGGAGCGCTCGACGAAAATAACAAAAGAGAATTTATTTGGCATCAACACACATACACCATTGTAAACTTAAGATCCGACAAGGATTGGGACAAAACTGAATGCTTATAAAGAAACAGGAAGCAAAGGAGCAAACTAGATAATTAATCAAACACAGGTGACAAGACTAAATGATGATTACTAATTAACTAAATCAGAACAGGAACTACCAAATAAGGTCAAAACAGAAATGAAAGGAAAACCGACATGTTACAGATATCGGGGGGCGGGCGTCCTGGAGGCTGGCATAGGATCAGGACAGGGAGGAGAACAGAGAAGCCTCCAGGGCGGATCAGGGGCCTTGGGAGGCCATGGCGGGACTGGAGATTCGGGACGCCATGGTGGATCTGGGTCCTTGGACGGCCTTGGCGGATCAAGGTCCTCGGGAGGCCATGGTGGATCGGGGTCCTCGGGCGGCCTTGGCGGATCAAGGTCCTCGGGAGGCCATGGTGGATCTGGGTCCTTGGACGGCCTTGGCGGATCAAGGTCCTCGGGAGGCCATGGTGGATCGGGGTCCTCGGGCGGCCTTGGCGGATCGGGGTCCTCGGGCGGCCTAGGCGGATCGGGATCCTTTGTGGCCTTGGCCTTTGGCCTGGCCACACAAACTGCGGCTATATGGCCCCCCCAAAAAAAATTTATTTGGGAAAGATCCCCTCAGGCGGCCATATTGGAGGAGAGGGCTCTTGGGGGCGCTCTGGAGGAGTAGGTACATGAGGGCGCTCTGGAGGAGCGGGCACTTGAGGGTGCTCTGGAGGAGCGGGCACTTGAGGGCGCTCTGGAGGAGCGGGCACTTGAGGGCGCTCTGGAGGAACGGGCACTTGAGGGCGCTCTGGAGGAGCGGGCACTTGAGGGCGCTCTGGAGGAGCGGACATTAGAGGGCGCTCTTGCAGCGCGGACTTTAGAGGGCTCTCTTGCAGCGCGGACACTTGGGGGCGCACGGGAGGCGCGAAGCTGGATAGAACCAGCGGAGACGAAGGAGAGCTGGACGGGACCAGCGGAGACGCAGGAGGGCGCTCTTGCAGCGCGGACACTTGGGGGCGCTCTGGCAGCGCGGATTCAAAGGGACGCTCTTGTAGCGCGGACATTAGAGGGCGCACGGGAGGCGCGGGGCTGGACGGGACCAGCGGAGACGCAGGAGGGCTGGACGGGACTAGCGGGAACTCAGGTGGGCTGGACGGGACCAGCGGGAACTCAGGTGGGCTGGACGGGACCCTCTTGCGAGGTGCAGGGATAGGAGGGCACAGACGAGGAGCAGGCACTGGATGGCACTGGCGAGGAGCAGGCACTGGATGGCACTGGCGAGGAGCAGGCACTGGAGGGACTGACATGCCCTCAAACTCTATCAAAATCCCTACCGGCACCTGTTTTTCCTTCCTCGGTGGTTCGGGGTGAACCGTTATAGGCGGCGGGATCCTCTTCAGCGCGGACGGCGCAACGTTCATCGCCCCTTGCGGCGGAATCCTCCTCGCCGCAGGCGGAACATTCATCGCCGTGTACGGCGGGATCCTCTTCGCCGCGGACGGCGCAACGTTCATTGCCGTCTCAGGCGGGACGAATTTCTTTTGGGCGGTGGGTATGGGCGAGCGGCGAATGGCGACCCGTTCTCCCCAAAACGGGTGGCTTGGGTAAGCCGCGACAGGCAGCCCAACATCCCACGCAGAACGAGCAGGGGCGAGCCGCGAACAGCGGCGTGAACCCCCGCAAACGACGGGCACAAGCTCAAGCATCCTGAGCGCTGATCTCGTCTTCAGTATGCGGTCGGATCTTCTGTAACGGTCGGTGGTTGTAGAAACGGGAGCGCTCGACGAAGAATAACAAAAGAGAATTTATTTGGCATCAACACACATACACCATTGTAAACTTAAGATCCGACAAGGATTGGGACAAAACTGAATGCTTATAAAGAAACAGGAAACAAAGGAGCAAACTAGATAATTAATCAAACACAGGTGACAAGACTAAATGATGATTACTAATTAACTAAATCAGAACAGGAACTACCAAATAAGGTCAAAACAGAACTGAAAGGAAAACCGACATGTGACAGTAATGAGCTGAAAAGTATTTTGGGTCTTAAACTACAGAGCATGTTTTGAAATTGAATTTTTACTACAGTAGAGTTTGATTCTAAGTTAGAGTTTTATACATTTGTATTTTAAACAAAATAACTGCAAAATTCAAAGTTAAAAAATTCACAATTCAGTTTAAAAATTCCAAAGTCAAACATTCTGATTGGACAAAAATAAGGTCAAAGGTCAAGCTTCAGTGTTCCACAGGAAATTAAGATTATTACGATATTCAAACTGATCATTTTGGCCAATCACTGAACTACTACTACAATGATCTGGAGCAGTGAAGCTGAAACACTGAAATACTAGACAAGCAGATAGCAGACTTCTTTAATGTTACAGAAGCAATTTGTGCTAAAAAAAAAAAAGCTTTAGGCTGTAAAACTGATGCATTTCCTCTCTTACAGGTTCAACAGAGAGAGAAGATGATCTGAGGATTGTGCTGCTGGGAAAAACTGGAGTCGGGAAAAGTGCAACTGGAAACACCATCTTAGGAAGAAAAGCATTTAAAGCAGTAACATCTCAAGAGTCTGTTACTAAATTGTGTCAGAGAGAAACAGCTGAAATCAACAGCAGACACATTACTGTGATCGACACTCCAGGACTGTTTGATACTGAACTCAGTAATGAAGAAACCCAGAGAGAAATCAGCAACAGCATCCCCATCATCCTGCCTGGACCACATGTGTTCATCATCGTGCTCAATCTAGGACAACGATTCACTAAAGAAGAGGCAACAGCTGTGGAGATCATTCAAGAGACGTTTGGAGAAAACTCATTAATGTACACCATGGTGCTCTTCACCAGAGGAGACGATCTGAATGACAAAACCATTGAACAGTGTTTGGGAAAACCTGGATCTGCTCTGAATCAGCTGATTGAAGCATGTGGAAACAGATATCATGTGTTCAATAATAAAGAGACTGGAGACCGAACACAGGTGACTGATCTACTGCAGAAGATAGACAACATGGTGAAAGAGAACGGAGAGAGTTACTACTCATGTAAGATGTTCAGAGAGATGGAGAGAGAAATACAAGAACAACAAAAGAAGATACTGATGGAGAAAGTGGAGCAGCTGAACAGAGAAAGAGAAGAACTGATGAACAAACATATAGAAGAGAAAAAGAGAATGAAGATGAAGATGAAGGAAGATCATGACAAAGAGAGAAAGAGAAGAGAAGAAGAATTTACTGAGAGAGAAGAACGATATAAAAGAGACATTAAAGAACGAGAGGAACAAGAGAGAAAGACACGAGAGGAGCTGAAGAGAGAACGAGAGGAATGGGAGAAACAGAGACTAGAAGAAAAGAAGAGAAGAGAAGAAGAGTTTAAAGAAAGAGAAGAACAATATAAAACACAAATAACGGAGAAAGAGAGAGAGATGAAGAGCGAACGACAGGAATGGAAGAAACAGAGAGAAAAGGAAAAGACAAGAAGAGAAGAAGAGGATGAGAAAAGAAGAGAGAAAGAACAGAAAGACTGGGATGAATATAATCAGAAACTGAAACAAGAGCGAGAGAGAATAGAAAGAGAGAAAGAAGATCTTCGCTCTAAACATGAAGAGAGAATAATGAAGATTATAGAGGAGGAAAGACAGAATTATGAAGAAGAGAAAATGAGAAAAGAAAAAGAATTCAGTGAGAGAGAAGAACAACATAAAAGAGAAATGATAGAAAAGGAGATTCAGATGAGAGACGAGATGAAGAGAGAACGAGAGGAATGGGAGAAACAGAGACTAGAGGAAAAGAACAGAAGAGAAGAAGAAGAGAAAAGAAGAGAGAGAGAAAAACAGATTTGTGCTGAAGAGATTGAGAGACTGAAGAGTGAAATGGAGGGAATAATCAGAGAGAAAGAGAGAATAGAAAGAGAGAGAGGAGAAGAACTAGAGGATTTAGAGAAGAGACTGAAAGAAGATCAACAGAAGACTCTTGAAGAGAAACTGAGACTGCTTGAAGAACAGCATGAAGAAGAACTGATGAGAAGACGAGTGGAGTGGAGAGAGGAATATGAAGGAGAGAAAGAGAAGAAGATCTGCTCTGAAACTGATCGTTCACTGCAGGTGAGAAACATGAAGAGAACATATTAATGTTCATTCATCACATTTTCTCTTTATTATATTTAAGACTGTATTCATATATAATTATCACATTAATAAATCCAGATAATTATTATATTATATTAATGATTAAATTATTTTAAAATGTAAGAAAGCTCAGATGACAGGACAAGTCTGTTATATCTGTATTGACACTGAGTAACAGAAATGAATTATTGCTTGTATTATAATAATAATAATTATACTAATGTTTTAACTAGGGATGTGACGAGATCCAACTGGTCTCGCGAGAACGTGACAATACCCTCACAAAACATTTTGCAGTGTTTACATTAGTTTACATTAGAGCTGCACCATTAATACTTAAAAAATTGCGATCTTGATTCAAACACCCATGCGATCTTATTCCTGAATGACAACGATGCAGCAACATCACGAGTGTCAGTGGATCGTGAGAAGCACGTTTTGTCGCTGCCCATGTTAATGAATCAGAGGGTCGGCCATCATCACGCTTCCGATGTTCTTCACTGATATGAGCGGCGACAAAACAACTTCTCTAACACCTGTTTCACATCGTAAGTGTCTTGAATGGAAATGAAATGGATTTATTTTAAAAAACTGTAATTCTCAATTTATCCAGAATCGTGCAGGTCTATCTCTATAATTCATTAAAGTAGAAGTTTAATTTCATGAAGTACAAGTTGATTTCAAAATACACCTACATTTTTTAAATTTTGTTTTTCAGTTGAATAAAATAAAAAAATTTTCCCTATATATTTCATCATTTAGGATTTTTTTTTTTTAAGTCAAAAAATCTTGTCTTGTCTTTTTCTTGTGAACCCAGTCTCGTGTCTCATCTTGTCTCGTGGGATAAGTGTCTCGTCACACCCCTAGTTTTAACTTAGTGTATTATTGTTTTTTCCACAGGGAGAAAACAAGGACATTGAACCAGCAGAAGTCAGAGCAGAAAACAAACAGAAGAATGTATTTGACAGACTTCATCTTGAAGGCAATAAACTGAGAGCTGCAGATGTTCTTCAGATAACTAAACATTCATTACAGTCTCATGAGTCTTGTGCTGAAGAAGAGCTGATTCAGACTTTCCTACAGAAACTACTGATGATGAACTACAGAGCAAGATACATTAAAACTAAACAGACCAATGAACAGGATCATACACAGCAAAGAGACAGTGACTCATCTGAAGATGTGTTTGATATTTTTAATGAAATGTTTTTGTCTAACAAAAGAACCAGTCAGTCTGACCTTATTCACCCGATGGATGTCCAGATGGCCGTGTTTCATTGTGCTGATGTTTTCCTGAAGCAGCTGATGGTCACTAAACTGTCCCAGTGTCAGTACGCTCTGCCTCTGCTTGTTCCTGATCCATTCACACAACAGATTGAGTTTCCTCTCTGGACATTCAGACAAATCACCAAGAGCTGGAAGATCAGAAACACCTACTATGAGATCATCAATCAAACCCAGCCGATCTACAGAGCACAAACTCCAATGGTGTTTTTCTTCAGGTTTGGCTCTGTGTCTTCCTCCAAGTCTGAGCTGATGAACAGTCTGATCAATGAGAGACACAACACGTTCTTCCACAGGAACTGCCCAGACAGCAGCAGAACCAGAGAACTGATGGATGGAGTGGTGGAGATCGCCTGGTTCTGTCCGCCTGGGTCATATGATGATAAATTCACTGAGTGTGTAGCGTTCTGTAATCTACACGGAGATGCAGGAGACCACGAGAAACAGCTGCAGATCCTCACTGACATGAGCTCAGTCAATGTTGTTCTTCTGCCACGACTGGACAGGAATGATAGAAACATGAAAACACTTCAAACACTCTACAAGGACTCAAAGCCACTCATTTGTCTTTTAACTGAGGATGAATCCACTGTTATGAAGATGAAGAAAGGGGAATACAAGATTGGTCTGAAAGACAGAAATCAGTCAGATGTGTCTGAAGAACTCAGAAGAGCTATAAATGCTTGTCTCTCAGTCTCCTCTCACACTTTCAGACTTGAAGATGTGTCCAAACACTCAGAGATCAGAGTAGATGAGGAAGATGATGAAGACTGCAGGAGAGGAAGAGAAGCAGCACAGCAGATGATGAGTTTACTGGAGAAGAAAGATCTGACAGAAATCAAAGAATCCTTTCTGCCTCATCAGGGGAAACTGTGGCATCAGTGGAGTCAGAAGAACAGAGAGCTACATCGACATCGAGCAGATGAGACAGAAATATACATCAGTAGAAAACAAACAGAGATGAAGAAAATCCGTCAAAAGCAGCATGAATCTGACATCAGTGAGTTTATGAAGTGGTTTCTCAAAGAAATGAACTCAGATGCTGCAAATGAGAATATGTTTTTCCTCAAATGGCTCAGAATCCTCCTGGATGAATATATATCAGCTGACATATTTGCTCTACATCACAAATATCATGCAAAGTGGTCAATAGTTGTAGAACTGAAAGAGAACTATGATAAATCTGAGCAACTCAAATCTGAACTTGAACTTGAGAGAATATCTGAGGATCTTCAAGCTGCAGTCTTTGGTGTGGAGCACATCATGAGGGAGATCGGTCAGATCTATGAATCATGCTCATCTGTGAAGAAGAACAAGAAAGACCTGCAGGTTGACTTCTCTTCTCTCCCGAGTCTCGCAGCAGAGATGATGATCTCTGGATCTCCACTGGAGCTGATGGATGGAGATGCTGCTCATGTTCCTGTGATCTGGATCTCTGCTGTTCTAGATCAACTCATCCAGAAACTGGGAGACCAGAGAGTCTTTGTGCTGTCAGTTTTAGGGCTTCGGAGCTCAGGGAAATCCACCATGCTGAATGCCATGTTTGGACTTGAGTTTGCCGTCAGTGCTGGCAGAACAACCAGAGGAGCTTTCATGCAGCTGATCAGAGTCTCAGACGATATGAAAACACAGATGAACACTGACTATATTCTGGTTGTTGATTCTGAGGGTCTTCGAGCTCTAGAACTGGCTGGAAGATCAACAAGACATCATGACAATGCATTCTCCACATTTGTTGTAGGTCTTGCGAATCTGACACTGATCAACATCTTTGGAGAAAACCCAGCTGAGATGCAGGACATTCTTCAGATTGTTGTTCAGTTCTTCATGAGGATGAAGAAGGTCAGACTGAATCCCAGCTGTGTGTTTGTGCATCAGAACGTCTCAGACGTCACAGCTGAAGAGAAAAACATGGAGGGAAGGAGACGACTGCAGGAGAAACTGGATGTTATGACTAAACTCGCTGCTAAAGAAGAAGTCTGTGATGCAGAGTGTTTCAGTGATATCATTAGATTTGATGCTCAGGAAGATGTGAAGTATATTCCTCAGCTCTGGGAGGGAAGCCCACCGATGGCTCCAACAAACCCAGACTACTGTGAGAACATTCAAGAACTGAAGAAAACTATTATATCTCATGCCTCAAAATCAGATGGAATGAGGCTGAAAGACTTCAAAGATCGTATTACAGATCTCTGGGAGGCTTTGCTGAATGAACGATTCGTCTTCAGCTTCAGAAACTCTCTGGAGATTTCAGCTTACAGGAAACTAGAGACAGAATACAGGAAGTGGTCCTGGAGTCTTCACAGAGCCATGATGGAAACTGAGAACAAACTACTGAACAAAATAGAAAATGAAGCGATTCAGGAGATTGATGAAACTGATCTTCAAAGAGAGCTGAAGAAGACAAGTGAAGAAGTGGATAAATCAGTGTCTGAATACTTTGAGAAAGACACATATGCAGAAATACTGATTCAGTGGAAAACATCATTTGAAATCAAAATCAAAGAGATTCAGGGAAATATTGTGAGAGAAACAAAGAGAAAATTAAATGAGGTTCTTCGGCAGCGAAACCTGAAGAAAAGGATTGATGCTCAGAGAACACATCATGAAAACACACTTTATGAAAAGAGCAGAGAACTCGCCTTAAAACTCAAAGACAAAACAAATGATGAAGAAACACTGAAGAAGGAGTTTGATTTGTTCTGGGAACAGATTGTGAAGATCATCAGAGATGCTCCTGCATTCAGAGACACTGATATAATGAGAGATGTGAGAGAGATCCTCAGTGACGTCTATGAAAGTGTTCTTGTAGATCACTGGAGGGAGAGCAGGGATATTTTCACTCTGCTGAGTTATGATGATTATGTACAGTTAAAGAAACCCAGTGGATTTACAGGAGCTTTAACAAATGTTTACAGATCAAATAAAGAGATGTTTGGTTATATTTTGTCTCAAGAAGATGAAACTCAAATAAGATCATTCATAGATCATGTTGTTCAGCAAACAGACAGAATGATTCAGTCATTTAACATCTCAAAGATGGGCTACAACATCAGCTGCATTCAACAACTCATAGATTACATCAGAGCAAGACTATCAGAACATGAGGAAGGACCAGTGAAATATGTGTTCAAGAATGAATTCTTCATTAATTTGGTTCTGTCCATCTGTAAGAGAGCAAACAAGACAATCACTGACCAGCACAGACTGTTCAGAGAATACAATGATCCTGTAATATATGTTCAGAAGAAGAGAGAAGAGTACTATAGTATTTTCCAGAAATACTGTCATGGATCTGCATCAGGATTTTAATACAACAGGAAGGTTTCCATATAGAGAATACAGAAGAGCAGGAGGAGTTTATGTGAAGTGGAGCATCACCCCTGATCTGGAAAAATACCACAGTAAAACATTTGAGGGGAGTGGAAAGATGTAAAAAAAAATAGTGTAAAATACGGTAAAATACCGGCAGCTGTGGTTTTATATAAAATATGGTGACAATGTGTAACACTTTACAGAATGCTTTTTGGCAACTGTAAATTTTACAGTTGAGAATTGTTTGTTGTTTACGGTACATTACTCTTAAATAAAACAGATAAAATGTAAACCTGTTTACAGTAATTTACTTTAAAAATAGCAGCTGTAAATGTTAACTTGTTTTACGGTAAACTACTTTAACAAATAACAAATATACTTTAAACCTACATACAGTCTATCTCCGTAATAAATACAATACAACTGTATGAAATATTATAGTATTTTATTGTAAAGTTCAATTTTACAGAAAATTACCGGCAGCTGTGGTTGCCAGAATGTCACCGCAAAAATTACAGTATAACACATAAGGCATTACAGTTAGTCAGGTTATTGTAAATTACTAAATTAATTATTAAATATTACCCATTGTAAATCAAGGCACAGACTATCATTAATAGACTTTAAAGAAAGAGTTTTTTATATACAGACACTGTTATAATAGTCTGAGCTGATTCAATAACTTGTCCAGTATACTCACAAAGACGTGTTGATCTTGGAAAAACTGCATGTGTCCATAATAAATTAAGGATAACCAGTGGTGGAATAAACATCAATCAAAACAACTTGCTCTGGTTGAACAATAGTAATAAGTCCACACTTGACTGAAGATATGGGACTGAGTTGGTTCGAGAAACTGGAAAGGTAAAGCTTGCATTGTCACGTGTGCTACCTGAGGACCGGCATGATCTCTCTGCAGGAAACAGACACAAAGACAAGTTAGATTCATACAGTCCATGAGCATTATGCCTACAAAGACATAAGTCTTCTTTTGTTAAACTGAATTCCAATGAACTACACAAAACCAAACAACACTCTGGCCACTCTGACAATCAATAGAGTATCAGGGCAAAAGATTGAAAGACACATCTCAGCACCTAGCTAATCACAAGCATTTGTTTCACATCTGTCAGCTTGAAGCCTAAATACACACTCAAGCAATCCGACAATCATCATATGTGTTACAAATCATCAGACGATACCAGTTACTAGCCAAATACATAAAGGTGGTGAAAATTTACTGAACTACCACTACTTACCAATAATTATCCTTGAGACTGGTGTCTGAATTACTGGCTCCAGACTTTACTGAAGAGTGGTGGAACAGAGGCTTTTTCAGAGGCGCCGTTCTGAAAACTGGAATTTTGAGCAGGTGTCGAATCATAAATTGCCAACAGATTGTGCTTTGATATGATGACATGATCCTCTCTGCAATCCCCCCCCAAAAAAAACTATTAAAAAAATGATAACGGTAATAGTAAGAAACGCACCAACTAGGGACCAGAATCAGACTCAATTTTCAGCGTGCTTCGACTGGACCGGTGATCGGCCAGTCAGTCTCACATTGTTCCCTAGTTTTACTAAATGCACACAATGTTTCCTCATGATAAACAGTTTTACATCACACACTGTTGTAAACACGCAAATGCGTGCTTGACCCGCAACAACATGAGACTGTGTAAATATAATTTGGAAGATTATGAAAAGACTGTGATTGCAATGAAAGACTGAAAATTGTAGTACACCAATTTTGTCCATATCAATGACAATAGTTACAATAGATGAGCAAGTGACCAAAAGGTAACATGTATGATTAGTTCATTAGTAGGGCAGTTCCAGTTTAAATCATATAAATCGAATGTACTCATTGAAGGTCAGTGCTGATAAAGCTTAGGAAAAATTAGAGACTTTGTTAAGGAAAGGGTTAAATGATTTAGTAATACTTAAAAATTGTTTGGTAAGGAAGTCATTAATGTATGCTGAATAGTACAACTTACCACTATTTATAAAGGTATCGAATCCAAAAAGAGACTTGCAGGAAAAAGATTGATGAGGACCTTGTCACGTATAACCTCTTGTAGACGTAAGAAAGAATAGATAAAACAAAATAATTAGTTTCAAGCATGTCTTTCAATCTTCTAAATGCACAGTTTATAAATTACATGTAATAAAATAATAAAATATTGAAATAGATTACAATCTCACCACTTTCTTTGGTGTCACAAAGGTCCAAGCAAGTTCTTTCCTCCAAGTCAACAACCACTCATGAGTTTGAAAGCGATGCCTAACGTGACAGAAGTGAAAGTCAACTTTTACAATTGTTATGACAAGATAACTTGCATAACAGAAGTGTATTCAGCTAGTGTCTCTATAAAGACAACATACTTTTAACATAAAGGATTTGATAGTGTTCAGTTTACTTACTTTAAAGTAGTTTCTTAGATCTTAGCAATGCCACCAACCATGTACCTAATCTGAACGGTCACACAAATCACTTAAAAAGGTCCAGAATATGTTTTCCAGAACTTTAATTAACCTCAGCATGTGGACAGCCAAACACTCTGAACTCCCTTCTAGTATCAGACTCTTCAAATGTTCAAATGACAAACTTCTCAAAAGCCAAAATTAAACACATATTGCACTATATGCAGGTAGTTCAAAAATCTGAAATATGCAAGTAAAGTTGGTCTTTTGGGTTCGAGTCTCGGGCCGGCAGGGATTGTAGATGGGGGAGTGAATGTCCAGTGCTCTCTCCACCCTCAATACCACGACTGAGGTGCCCTTGAGCAAGACACCAAACCCCCAACTGCTGCCCACAAATGCTGCCCACTGCTCCGGGTGTGTGTTCACGGTGTGTGTGTGTTCACTGCTGTGTGTGTGTGTGTGTGTGTGTTCACTGCTGTGTGTGTGTGTGTTCATGGTGTGTGTGCACGTTGGATGGGTTAAATGCAGAGCACGAATTCCGAGTATGGTTCACCATACTTGGCTGAATGTCACTTCACTTCACTTCACTTCACTTCACTTCACTTCACTTCACAAAGAATAAAGAAAATAAACATAGAAAGAGTTGGTTGTATATATATATATAAAAGTAATAATAATAAGTCACAGTTTGTCAAAAAGATTATTGCACTACTATGAGGTAGACTTCTGGCTCTGAATAAAACTATTTGGAATGAGAATATAAAAACATTGCACAAAAAGTGAAGATGTTTCACAGGAATACAAGGCTGTACTGGACTGAAGGAATAAAGACTAAGAATGGAGATTGCACAGAAATATGGTACACAAATACACATTTTGTACTGAGTAAGATGTCAGTGCATGTGAGTGTTCAGTGCATGTGTGTGTTCAGTGTGATTATAGCTCTGGGGAAGAAGCTGTCCTTGAGTCTATTGATCCGTGATTTAATGCATCTGTAGCACCTGCCAGAGGGCAGCAGTTTAAACAGGTGAGATCCAGGGTGAGAGTGGTCTTTTCCAATGTTCTGAGCTCTGCTGAGGCAGCGGGAGATGTAAAGGTCCTTCAGGGAGGGAAGAGGGCAGCCAATGATCCTCTGCGCGGTGTTAATGATCCGCTGTATTCCCTTTCTCTCTGCCTCAGTACAGCTACAATACCATACTGTGATACAGTATGTCAGCAGGCTCTCCACTGCAGAGCGATATAAGGTCTCCAGCAGCTTCTCCTTTAGGTTGTTCTTCTTTAACACTCTCAAGAAGTGAAGGCGCTGCTGTGCCTTCTTGATGATTGCTGTGGTGTTGGCTGACCATTTGAGGTCTGCTGAGATGATTGTACCAAGGAATTTGAATGTTTGAACCCTCTCTACGCAGTCTACATTGATGTAGAGGGGAGCGGGGTCTGCCCTGTGCCTTCTAAAGTCAAGGATGATTTCCTTTGTTTTGGTGGTGTTAAGTGTCAGGTCGTTGGCTGAACACCACTCTGACAATCTCAGGATCTCATTTCTATAGGCAGCCTCATCCCCCTTTAGATTAGGCCCACCACTGTAGTATCATGTGCAGATTTGATGATGTTGTTCTGGTGATGGACTGGGCGGCAGTCATGCGTATAGAGAGAGTACAGAATTGGACTCAGCACGCACCCTTGAGGGGAGCCAGTGCTGAGCGTGCGGGTGGAGGAGAGATGGGGGCCGAGTTTAACAGTCTGAGGGCGGTCAGTCAGGAAGTTCCTGATCCAAGGACAGGTGAGTAAGGGGAAGCCCAGATCTGTGAGTTTGCTGAAGAGGATGTCTGGTATGATGGTATAGAAGGCTGAGCTATAATCGATAAAAAGCATCCTCACATAGCTCTCCTGATGTCCCAGGTGGCACAGCGCATTATGGAGAGCTATGGCTATTGCATCCTCAGTCGATCTGTTAGCTCTGTAAGCAAACTGATGTTCATCGAAGGTGGAGGGGAGGCAGGTTTTCAGGTGGTGCAACACCAGCCTTTCGAAGCACTTCGTGATGATCGGTGTGAGGGCGATAGTCATTGAGGCTATCCGTGGCTGATTTCTTTGGTATGGGGATAATTGTGGAGGATTTCAAGCAGGATGGAATTGAAGCTTGTGTCAAAGAGAGGTTGAAGAGGTTGAAGAGGACTCCTGAGAGCTGGTCAGCACATCCCTTGAGCACCTTCCCTGGGATGACGTCAGGGCCAGCAGCTTTCCGTGTGTTCACTGTTCTGAGCACCCACCTCACTTCTTGATCCTGGACAGTGAGTGGGGGGGTACCAGGGTCTGTTATAGGTTGAGGTGGTGTAGTTTTTTGCAGCTGTGGTTTGTCAAAACGAGCAAAGAAGCAGTTCAGTTCCTCTGCAAGTGGAGCCGAGTTGTTTCTAGCTGCACAGCTGCTGCCTCTGAAGTTTGTTAGGTGCTGGAATCCCTGCCATACCTGTCGTGGTTTGCCGTCTGTGAAGTGATCTTCTACCTTATTTTTGTAGTCCCTCTTTGCATCCTTAATTCCTCTCTTCAGGTTGGCTCTGGCAGCACTGTAAAGAGCTCTATCATCTGACCTGAAGGCTGCTTTCTGGTCTTTAAGGAGCTTGTGGACTTGGCTGGTCATCCAAGGCTTCTGGTTGGGAAAAACCCGGATGATTTTATTCACTGTGACGTTGTCCATGCAGTACTTGATTTAGGCCAGTACCGCCTCAGTGTGAACAGCCAGGTCATGATGTTTAAAGACTTCTCAGTCAGTATGTGTGAAACAGTCCTGGAGCTGAGAGAGTGCATTTTCGGGCCAAATAGAAACAGTCTTTATGAGTGGTGGTGTTCTTCTTCTGAGGGAAATATATGCTGGAGTAAGAAGCAGAGAGAGGTGGTCTGAGTGGCCTAGGTGAGGGAGAGGAATAGCTCTATATGCATGTTTAATGTTGGTGTACACACGGTCCAGTGTGTTATCCCCTCTGGTCGGGCATTTAACATGTTGGAAGAAGTGTGGAAGTGCTGTTTTCAAATCTGCCTGGTTAAAATCTCCAGCTATAATGTGTACTCCATTGGAATGAGCACACAGCTTTTGTTTATGGCATCTAGCAAGAGAGCGAGAGCTATGCTAACATTAGCGTCGGGTGGTATGTAAACAGCGGTGACAATCACTACTGTTAGCTCTCGCGGTAAAAAGAACGGTCGGCATTTAACAGTCATGAATTCCAGGTCCGGAGAGCAGTCTCTATCTAGGATTATACTGTTGTTTGACCAGTCATTGTGCACAAATATACACACACCACCCCCTCTGCTCTTACCAGAGTCGTTGTTTCTGTCCCAGCGGTGTAAAGTGTGACCCGCCAGCTGCACTGCTGCGTCGGGGATCCTTGGGTGAAGCCAGGTCTCAGATACTATCATAATGCAGCAGTCGCGGATGTAGTGATTCCCGGCGATGTAAAGCTCCAGTTCGTCCATTTTGTGAGCCATGGATCTTGCATTGGTGAGAAACATACTTGGTAGAGGAAGCTTATGTGGTTGTTTTCTGAGTCTCTCCAGAAGGCCGGCCCGGCAGCCCCGCTTTTGTTTCCTTTCCCGATGTCGTCTGCATCGTCTGCCAGGACCGACAACAATCCACGGAGATCCTGGTGGTCTGGTGATGTCCTTTGGGATATTGTGTGTGCGATAAAAGTCATGTGTGACTGTAATCTTGTGTTGAAATCCGATATCTAATAAGTTCTGACGGCTGTAATTATGCTTCACAGAAGCAACAAACAAAAAAACACACGAGAAAACAAACAAAAGTGCACCAAAAGCGAGAGCTGTAAGCCGCTCCGTCCGTACGCGCCGCCATCTTTTTTTTTTCAGTAACATTAACCTAAAACTTGTTAGTAGTTAATAGAACAGTAGGTACAGTAAAATAGATACTGTTCCATACAACTAGTGCTGTTTAAGCGTTATGGATGTTAACTGAAGGTCCATATTTAACATGTCTCTCTCCACTCATGATCAGAGAGATCAGCGATGAGGGTGAGGACTCTTGGATTCACTGACAGTTACTTCTTGTTTTTCTTCGTTTCCACTTTTGTGCCCTTCTCAGGATTGATGTTGAAGAAACACTTTTTTGAATGCAAGAATTCAAAATCAACCACTAGATAAAGTAATTTGTTCTAAAATAGAAAAAAAAACACCTCTGAAGGAACTCAAGTGTGGAGCCCAGACCCACAGGATAGTGGATATTGAGGCAGTAATAGCTTGCAAACATCATGCAGACAGCAGTGATGAAGGTGGGTATCTGGTCGTTCACAATTTTTTGGTCTACACTGAGCATGAATTGCTTTGCAGCATAACATGATGTTCCTGCAAGAAGATACAGTAAGCAAATAACTTAACACCAGCCAATATATATATATATACAGTATATATATACAGGTCCTTCTCAAAAAATTAGCATATTGTGATAAAGTTCATTATTTTCTGTAATGTACTGATAAACATTAGACTTTCATATATTTTAGATTCATTACAACACAACTGAAGTAGTTCAAGCCTTTTATTGTTTTAATATTGATGATTTTGGCATACAGCTCATGAAAACCCAAAATTCCTATCTCAAAACATTAGCATATTTCATCCGACCAATAAAAGAAAAGTGTTTTTAATACAAAAAAAAGTCAACCTTCAAATAATTATGTTCAGTTATGCACTCAATACTTGGTCGGGAATCCTTTTGCAGAAATGACTGCTTCAATGCGGCGTGGCATGGAGACAATCAGCCTGTGGCACTGCTGAGGTGTTATGGAGGCCCAGGATGCTTCGATAGCGGCCTTAAGCTCATCCAGAGTGTTGGGTCTTGCGTCTCTCAACTTTCTCTTCACAATATCCCACAGATTCTCTATGGGGTTCAGGTCAGGAGAGTTGGCAGGCCAATTGAGCACAGTAATACCATGGTCAGTAAACCATTTACCAGTGGTTTTGGCACTGTGAGCAGGTGCCAGGTCGTGCTGAAAAATGAAATCTTCATCTCCATAAAGCTTTTCAGCAGATGGAAGCATGAAGTGCTCCAAAATCTCCTGATAGCTAGCTGCATTGACCCTGCCCTTGATAAAACACAGTGGACCAACACCAGCATCACTGACTGTGGGTACTTGACACTGGACTTCAGGCATTTTGGCATTTCCCTCTCCCCAGTCTTCCTCCAGACTCTGGCACCTTGATTTCCGAATGACATGCAAAATTTGCTTTCATCCGAAAAAAGTACTTTGGACCACTGAGCAACAGTCCAGTGCTGCTTCTCTGTAGCCCAGGTCAGGCGCTTCTGCCGCTGTTTCTGGTTCAAAAGTGGCTTGACCTGGGGAATGCGGCACCTGTAGCCCATTTCCTGCACACGCCTGTACACGGTGGCTCTGGATGTTTCTACTCCAGACTCAGTCCACTGCTTCCGCAGGTCCCCCCAGGTCTGGAATCGGTCCTTCTCCACAATCTTCCTCAGGGTCCGGTCACCTCTTCTCGTTGTGCTGTGTTTTCTGCCACACTTTTTCCTTCCCACAGACTTCCCACTGAGGTGCCTTGATACAGCACTCTGGGAACAGCCTATTCGTTCAGAAATGTCTTTCTGTGTCTTACCCTCTTGCTTGAGGGTGTCAATGATGGCCTTCTGGACAGCAGTCAGGTCGGCAGTCTTACCCATGATTGCGGTTTTGAGTAATGAACCAGGCTGGGTGTTTTTAAAAGCCTCAGGAATCTTTTGCAGGTGTTTAGAGTTAATTAGTTGATTCAGATGATTAGGTTAATAGCTCGTTTAGAGAACCTTTTCATGATATGCTAATTTTTTGAGATAGGAATTTTGGGTTTTCATGAGCTGTATGCCAAAATCATCAATATTAAAACAATAAAAGGCTTGAACTACTTCAGTTGTGTTGTAATGAATCTAAAATATATGAAAGTCTAATGTTTATCAGTACATTACAGAAAATAATGAACTTTATCACAATATGCTAATTTGTTGAGAAGGACCTGTATATATAACATTTTCTTACATGAGCGCAAGCTCCTTCAGTAAAACAGATGAACTTACCACATACAATGACACATGGTGTCACAGGCAAGCTTTCCACTTGTACTTCCTTTGCCATACAGGTTTCTTCGACATAGTAGAAGAGGTTCTCCTCTTTTTCATTAAAATAGGACAGTAGGAGGAGCACCAGATCCTTAACATCTTCTGAGCAGCCCTCCAACTGTCCTCTCAAAATTTTCGGCTTTGTGACAGCCTGCAAAACTTGTTTGCTCTTGTCTGCACAAACACCTCTCATGAAGTCCAGAATACGTTTTCCTTTTTTCTCCACATTACTGAGGAAAGTCTCTTTTAGTGATACACCAGTAAGGTCATGAAAGTGAACCATCATGCCAATCTCTTTGAACAAAAAAGGCCACTCTTCCATGAGTGATTGCAGATCTGTTCCACTGTGTATTGCTTTACGCTGGGAAAAGTAGGTGCACTTCATAAGAGTTTTTACCTCCTCTGGACTGATGGTTGCCTGTTCACTGAGCACCTTCAGTTTGTCTTTTTTCTCTTGTTGACTTTCCAGTGTCTCACTCACTGGCATGAATTTCATGTCCCACTGTATGCAGCCATATGTGTCCTGAACAGCTGCCCTTCGTTCAGCTGGGATTTCATCTGTATCATACTCATCTGACACCCGTTTGCGCTTCAATAGCCGTGGTACTGAAGACCGCTTTACATTTTCAATTAGCGGTGAGTGATATCCTGGTCCTATCACATCACCTTCTATGACATCTTGCAGTGACTGCAGATACTTTCCAACCATTTTCTTGGCAACGTCTGTCGAGGCTTGTCTATTTGGGAGAAGCACAGGCATGCATCATCTCAGAAGCGACAATCCTGATCATTTCTCTACGTAACCGTGGCCTTGGCCTTTTCCCTCTCTCCAAACACTGCATCAAGGCTTCAGGAAGCTTCTCCCATGGAACCTGGAAGCTGTCAACCCAATCTGCAGCAGTAATTAGGTGGCTGGGTGAGGGAGCGGGTGAGATTGAGGAGCATGTTGAAGATGCTGGAGAGGTTAATGATGACTGGCCATGGAATTCTGTGGTCTGCGCTGTAAATTTAATTGAAATTCTAATGTACTGAATGACATTTATCTTAAAGGAATATTTCACCCAAAAATTAACATTTAGTGTTCATTTACTCACCCTCAGGCCACCCAAGATGTAGTTGACTTTTCTTCTTCAGTGGAACAGTAAAGAAGATTTTTAGCTGAAACTGTGGACTTCTGTGAGTCATATAATAGCAGTCAAAGGGAGCCACTTCTTTGAGAGTCCAAAAACATATTCAGACAAAAAATGAATACCCATTGCTCATGACGATACATTGGGGTCTTATGAAGCAAAATGATCGGTCTGTGCAACCAACTGAACATTATTTACCTCAAATTCCCTGTGTCTGCATATTGTCCTGAGAGCAAGCGTTTACATTGAACACTGTATCCAATCACAGACATGGTTTTTGCTTCTGGAATGCGTATGGCCAATCAGATGCATTTCTGATCATCCATTCGCATCTATTGCTCACAAATGTGGCTATTTGCATGCCAGAAGCTGCAAACATGTCTGTGATTGGCAACAATGCTCACCAGTTCAACATAAATGATTGTTCTCAGGGCTGTTTCCATACGCTGCCAATTTGAGGTAAAAATGTTGTAAATCATGTTCAGTTTCTTGCACAAATTGATTGTTTGGCATC
The DNA here is from genome assembly GCF_936440315.1 of Barbus barbus. Lineage (NCBI taxonomy): Eukaryota > Metazoa > Chordata > Actinopteri > Cypriniformes > Cyprinidae > Barbus > Barbus barbus. Next base: position 1,394,844 of record NC_136737.1, on the reverse strand, counting down.
GTAAGACCTCAATGTATCATCATGGCCAACGGGTATTAATTTTGTTTTGTCTGTATATACATTTTTTTACACTCAAAGAGATGGCTCCCTTGGACTGCCATTATATGAATCACAGAGGACCGTGGATTAAACAAAAAAAAACAAATTTACTGTTCAACTGAAGAAAAAGTCATCTTGTAGTGTCTGAGGGTGAGTAAATGAACAGCAAATTTTCATTTTTGGGTGAACTATTCCTTTGTTACACTTAAAAATACATTACTGCATAATGTACTTACTGGTTTGTTTCCAAGCAGCCACCAATTTTCTAGCTTCAATTGGTCTCAGTACTGAAAGAAGATCAGCTTCCTGGATGTACTGAAAATCTTTAGTGTTTTCCCCACCCAAAGATTGTAGTGTCTCTAATACAATATTTACAATTGATGTTGGGAGGTGTGGTAACACATTAATAACGGCACTCCTTATGTTGCTTGGCTCCGCATTATCCATTTCTGAGTAAGGGGGAAAAAACTAAAAAACTCAACACCAATGACAGTGCAAGGAATTCATTAGTGTGACAACACACTGTGTTTCAATGGAACCATTTGGCATCCATCCTTCATGTAAGAAGCCAACGGATAGAAATCAGTCAAGTCACTGATGTTCAGACACTGCATCTTTTCATTGTCTTTCCTCACCGAGTACACATGGTACTGAGGAAGTAACTCTGCCAACTCTAACACTGACACCAGAAGATAAACGGTGTTGTTTTTGATCAAAATAAGCACAAGTTCACCAAACTCCACCAAATCAGTGTTCCCAGTGACACGGAAATGTCCTTTTTTGTATGGCGTTCCTTTTATACAGCATTTCTACTGTGACCTTTGTGTTGGTCTCAGTGAAGCCAAATTGTCTGACAACATCTTGAATGGCTTTACTGTATAGTTCTGAGTAAAATGGACAACCACCTTTAACTTGCAAGACAGCCTGATCCATTAAGCCTGCTGAAAGGTAAGCCTGCAACATCTGATGTCTGTCAGACAGAGTAAGACAGAGGTTTTTGAAATTCCTCAAATTCCTTGCACTTCTTTTAAAATAACTATGCTTACCTTCGAAGCGCATGGTCCATAGTCTGATCAAGGGGCCACATTTCAGGATCAGTGCTGGGTAGTGACGTAAATAATGGTGCTTTGGTTTCAGGTTAGTTAATAGAGCTTTTCTCAACTCTAAATATTCTTGAATAAGAACATCAAGATATGCAACCTGAGCGACAGAGATTTTCTGAGCACATATCAAATCCACAATGTCTTTCAGCAGCAGAGTCAACTGCCACACATCATCTGCTGTATCTTTTACATTGTCACCAATTATGAGAGGCAGCAGTCTTAAAAAAATCCAGTTCTGTATTGCGTTTCCTGTGAGTTTAGCTGCTTGAGGGTTGACCTCACATGGCTTAGCAGAAGCATCAGAGGCACAGTATTTGAACTGTTTAATGCGCCGATTTAGGGTGGAGTATGTGAACCATGCTTTTTTTTGATGAAATACTTAAGATACAGTGCAACATCATAAGACAAAACACCCTCAACGATGTCATGTCCTAGACAAGGTGGCAAACCTGGCTGACACACATTAAAGTATTTCAACGAGTTGAATACTGACTTGAATTTTACTCCCTCCACTTCTTGTGTATCTTCAGTCTGGATGTGATCTACAGCTGAATTGTAGCTCTCAATGGTGCGGGATCAGGTTAGGATCGTCACCCTGAAATTCAGATCGGGTTATTAGACAGTATCTACACAAATGTTTTGCATGGCTGAAATTTTCAGAGAAGCCACCAATGCAGTGCGAACCTAGATTATCTCCAGCAATGCAAAACAAGGTTCCTTTGACTGATGTTTCATCTGATACTGCAATCCCATTCTCCTCCAATTCCTTTAAGTCTGCCAGTAAATCAGAGAACAATTTAGCATGCCCAAATCCTTTGAAATCTTCCTCTCTGCACAATAAAACAAGTGACATGTGGTTTGATTAACTATCACAATAGACCCCTATTTATAGAACATTACACAAAAGTGGCCTATACGGTAAATTAGAGTCTATTAAAACATGTTTGACCTTAAAATTGAATTAACAAACATAAACCATTTAACTAATTGTTACTTTAGAATTTAAGTTACGTGTTCGTTGAATCATGAAAGGTTTTATATTGTAAATTTTATACTACACATCAACAAAATGTGTAATTTACATAGAATAATACCTTTGATTTTAGGGTAATTACTTGCTTGCGAAGTTATGGTATTTTCCCATTAATTAAAAAAACCAAACATATTTTTACAGTAAGAATGTGCGCTTTTTACAAATTAGAAGAGAAAATACTAAAGTTATGTACCGTTTCTTAATTTACAGTAATGTAATGTATGAAATACAGCGATTAATTATTCGGAGTGTCTAGTTACACTTAGTGTAAATAGCCGCTGCCTTTATTAATTCACTCTGGATTAATTTAACTTGATGTGAATATCAGTGATGTGGTGTTTGTGAGATGCTCAGTGCTCTGCAGGATCTGCTCAGGGATGATGATGATTATGCATTCATTGCTCAGGTATCTGTAACAAATCATGACAGAATGAAAGATTGCTTAAATGCCATCAGACAGTAAATATAAAATAAAATAAACAGAAGTGTATAGAAATAACATTTTCAGAACTTAAATGAGAATGTTAGCAAACTGTATTTGTGGATGTAAGAACTCGTGTGCTCGTTATGATTAATAGTGATATAATGATAATATATATACAGTGGGGTAAATAAGTATTTGATACACTGACGATTTTTCAAGTTTTCCCGCTTACAAAGAATGGAGAGGTCTGTAATTTTCATCGTAGGTACACCTCAACTGTGAGGGACAGAATATTAAAAAAAAAATCCAGAAAATCACATTGTATAATTTTTGAATAATTCATTTCCATTTTATTGCATCAAATAAATATTTGATACAGTAGAAAAATAGAACGTAATATTTGGTACAGAAACTGATACTCCACGAGGCCAGATCTTGCATGGAGCTCCAGTCCGAGGGAGATTGACAGTCATCTTGAGTTTCTTCCATTTTCTAATAATTCCTTCTCACCAAGCTGTTTGCCTATCGTCCTGTAGCCCATCCCAAGGCAAGGCAAGGCAAAGCAAGTTTATTTATATAGCACATTTCATACACAGTGGTAATTCAAAGCGCTTTACATAAAAGAAAGTGAAATAGACATTAAAAATCAATAAAAACATGGAAATAAAAATAATAAAAACAAGGAATTTTAAAATGATATAGAAATTGATTTAAAATAAATTTAAAGAAAATGATTATACTTAAAATTCATAGCAGTCAGTTGGGACATATAGCACAGTGCTCATTCAACAAATGCACAGTTAAACAGATGAGTTTTGAGTCTTGATTTAAATGTGGCTAATGTTTTAGCACATCTGATCTCTTCTGGAAGCTGGTTCCAACTGCGGGCGGCATAATAGCTAAAAGCAGACTCCCCTTATACCCACCTCTGAACAGGCCTTTAGATTCTACCCCAAAAAACACAATGATATTGTTACACAATGTTAACTGTTAGTGTAAAAACAAGACATTGAATAAAAGGGGGAAAAACACATTTGTTATCTGGAGAATGAATGTTCAGTCTTGTGGACTAGACTAAATAATTACAGTAAATATAAAGCCTTCACAAACAATCTTTATACATCTAAACATGGAGGTGCCACTGATATTCACATTTTTAGAATGTGTGAAAAAAAAAAGAGATGTATATGACAAGATATGTTTTTCCCAGTCTTGGGATGTGACAGGGTTGCAATAAATGAATTTACACGGGAATCACAATCATCAGAAACGTATCGCATTCTCAGTGCACTTCTGCGTTCTCACGTATTAAAAGTTCTCAATTTACATTTGATTCAGTAACTTAAGCACAACTAAGATACAAATATAAACAAGTAAAATATCACAACTGCAAGTTTTATGTCGAACAGATGCAGGAGAGTTTTCCAGCTCGGTGCAGATAAAGAGCAGGCTGAACAAAACCAGCCAACAAATACAAGTCAAAGCAGTGAACCAAACTGTCGGAGTATAGTCTGCAGTCCAAATGATATAGAAGCCAGTGATTGCTTTCGGGAGATATAGGGTTACCATGTTTATAGTAGTTATTAGAATAATATTAAACGCTCTTCTCTTCATGTGGTTTTCCTCCTTTCCTCTCTCTCGCTCTCCTGACTGCTTCAGAGCTCTGAGAACAGCCACAAGACAAAACAACTGGATGCAGAGGACCAGTATAATCTGATATGAAAAGAATATTTCCAGACATTTCCAGAATATCCATTAGCCGAATGGACTGAATTGTATAGTTTGTAGATGCTTCAGGTGTGGTGAAGATCACTGTAGAATTGTTCATCTCCTCTGTCTATATATACAATATATGTGAGCTCCCCACAGAAAACATGCGCTTTGACAATATTAAATTAACAGTGACATTTTAGCATATTGTTGCAGTTTAAAACAAGAAATTGAATCAAGAAGAGGAGTTTATCACCTGAAGAGTGAATGTCCAGTCTCTCTGGATGTATATAAATCTCTGTGCTGTGTTTTGTAGACTGACATCACAGCTGCCACAACAATATATGTGCATGGTTGCATCTGCTACATGCCACATATGAAACACCAGGTATGCAAATATTTCAATTATAAAATTATCAAGAAAAAACAAAGACAGTCTGATTAAACATTTCAAAAATTTAAAATTGCTGATGCAGACAGATAAAATCAGTAAAGAAATTCTTTAGTAGTAGTAGTAGTAGTAGTATTATAACTTTATTGTCCACCTAAGTGGAAAATTGTCTTTTTAATTTAAGGAGAATAACATTGAAATGTGTTCTGTCGCCACCTTTTGCACTTAATTTAATTTGCTATCTTGCATGTTTATAACTGTACAGGGATTGTAGAAGAGTTTTATTAATCAAAATATAAATTACTTAAGTGTAACCAATGTGAATATAGCCATTTATGTATCAAGTTATTCTACTATTATAACCACCACAGGCTCTCTTTATTATTATTTAATTTAGTTGATTCAACTTTAAAATTGCACTCCAATTACACAACATTTATCACCTGACCTTTATTTAACATTAAAACTGAGACTCGTATCAGCTAAATAATGGTATGTTGTTTATACAGTGGAAAAATCAAACTGTCCATCAAATCTTTAAAAAAAACTGTCTATATTTCTGACACTGGCCAAGCACACCTGCAACTCAGTCAACACCAAATATGCAAAATTTTATACCAAGCGTTTATAAATGAGAGAGAAAAATCATCTGTGTTATGACAGGTGTCAAGTTTAATACAACAATCTTAGTGGAAAGCTTCCATTAAGGAAAGGTAACACTGGGTCATTGACAAAACCGGCCCATCATACACACAATATAGACGCTCAACTAGCAAACTGAGAGGCCCGAGAGAAAAAAAAGATTTTTATACAAGTTAGCATTTTAGTACTTCAAGTTCCATCGTACTTAAGTCAAAGGGCTTTTAAAATAGGTTGGTTAACTGCCAGAAATAAGGTCAAGCTCGAGATACTTTCACATTTTACTCTACAACATAAAATACATCAAAAGGCGGTTGCTATCAAGTGGCTAAATGGGACTACAGTCCTCGTCAAGGACATTAAACCTCATCAAGCCGAACAGGAAAACTCTACTCATCACGAGTTTTTACAGCCTTGTAACAAACTCTTCTAACTCAAACTTTCAGAAATGTTTTAAATAATAATAAAGACTGAATGAGTTGTCAGAAGCTTAACGATAGTAAAATTGAAGTTGTGAGAAAATAGTGTAGTCAATTTTTAGCCTATGTTTTAGCATTTCTAAAATGTCATAAAAGTTGTGTTCACAAAGGTTACCTGGATGAACAAAATTTGTAATCAGTCAATAGAAAAAAATTCTATTAGGTTTTTGTTGAGCACCAAAAACCAGCCCTGGTCAGTGAAGAAGTATTATACTGGAGAAAATACATTTAAGATCAGTATATTAACCATATCGGATAAATATGAGCTTAAAGCAACTGTTTGTAAATTTGTGTATTTTTGCGACTTTGGAGCTCCCTACAGTTAAATGAATGTATTTCACGTGCTGTTAGCGAATCACGGTCATCTGCACCCACGTTACCCAGATCACAATCACCTGAGTTCTAATTCACCGCACCTGCCACGGCCAATCAGCACCACTATATCTGCACTCTGCCAGCACTCCTTCCTCGTCCGGTCTACCGTTCACTACCGAACCTAAGCCTGACCCCTAACCTTGTGTTTACCTGTCTACAGTGTTCCTCTGTTCCACCGCTCCCGTACTCCACCGCTCCCGATCTCCACCGCTCCAAGAATCTCCAAGCCCTACCCACCCTCACGGCAGTGCGCGCCGCCGCCCTTCCCTCCTGGATCAAGCCCCACTCCATTACACAGTATATTCCCCTGCACAGTTTCAATAAACCTTGTATTGACCTAACTGCTCCGTGTCTCACAGCCTGTTCGTGACACGTGCATCTGTACTGCTGTAAAGCAATCCTTTTTCGCTGAATCTTATGCGCTCACCAAACATTTACATTTAGTCATTTGGTACTTATCCAAAGTGACTTACAAAGTAGAAGCAAACAGACCAACAAGAGAGCAACAATATACAAGTGGTGTGACAAGTCTCAGTTAGTCTAGCACAGTGCACATAGCAAGGATTTATTTTTTATTTTTTAATAAATAAATTTGGCCAAAACAAATGGAATAGGATAGAATAGAATAGAATAGGTAAGTGCTAGTATTAATTGGTCAGGTGATGGAGAAAAACATGTCTTCAGATGAAAATGGCTAAAGATTCAGCTGCTCTGATTGCGATAGGCAGGTCGTTCCACCAGCTGGGGACCATCCATAAAAAGGTCAGTGAGAGTGATTTTGTGCCTCTTTGAGATGATACCATGAGGTGTCATTCATTTGCAGAATGCAAGTTTCTGGAGATCGCGTAGGTCTGAACTAGCGAGTTTAGGTATATACACTCAGTACCTTGAATTTGATGCGAGCGGCTATTGGCAGGCAGTGCAAGCTGATGAAGAGAGGTGTGACGTGAGTTTTCTTCGGCTCGTTGAAGACCACTCTGGCTACTGCATTCTGGATCAGCCCTGGCTGTTATGGAAGGAGTTATGTTTGACGAACCTATCTGAATAGAGAGGTTGTGATGGAGTGCTGGGTTGGCTGAGATTACGAGCAGTTCTGTCTTAGCAAGGTTGAGTTGAAGGTGATGGAATGAGAAGTAGAGTTGAGTGTCATCAGCATAGCAATGATAGGAAAAGCCATGCTTCTGAATGACTGATCCTAAAGATGACATGTAAATGGAGAAGAGAAGTGGTCCAAGCACTGAACCTTGAGGAACCCCAGTAGCAAGAAGTTGTGACTTAGAAACCTCACCCCTCCAAGACACCCTGGATGACCTTTCGGAGATGTAAGACTTGAACCACTTGAGTACAGTTCCTGAGACGCCCATCTTCATGAGGGTGGACAGGAGGATCTGGTGGTTAAATGTGTCAAAAGCAGCAGATAGATCCAGCAAGATAAGTACTGAGGATTTGGAATCTGCTCTTGCCAGTCTCAGGGCTTCAGTAAACGAGAGCAGGAGTCTGTTGAGTGGTCGCTTTTGAAGCCAGATTGGTTGCTGTTCAGGAAGTTATTCTATGCAAGAAACATAGAGAGTTGGTTGAACACAACTCACTCAAGTGTCTTTGCAATGAACGGAAGAAGGGATACCGGTCTGTAGTTTTCTAAAAGTACTGGATTTAGAGAGGGTTTCTTAAGCAGTGGGATTACCCGAGCCTGCTTGAATGCTGCGGGAAATGTTCCAGAGTGAAGAGAGGTGTGGATAATGTGAGTGAGCGCAGGTATAACTGAAGAAGAAATGGCCTGAAGAAGGTGAGTGGGGATAGGACCAAGTGGGCAGGTAGTAGGATGATTGGAAAGGATAAGTTTAGAAACGTCTGCCTCCGAGAGTGGCGAGGAGGAGGAGGGAGAATGAGTATTTGTGGTTATGAAGTTATTGTCAGCTTTTGGAGTGAAAAATTGGTCGCTGATGGTTCTTGTTTTATCCTTGAAGAATATTGCAAAGTCATCAGCCGTATGAGTTGATAAAGGAGGGGGTGGAGGAGGACAAAGAAGAGAAGGAAAGGTTTTGAAAAGCGTGCAAGAGTCAAAAAAGTTGTTAATTTTGTTGTGGTAGTATGTCATTGTAGCAGTGGAGACCCTTGCAGAGAAGGAGGAGAGGAGTGAGTGATATACACTAAGGTTAGTAGAGTTTTTAGATTACAAGTGCAACACTTGCTCTCTGCAGCCCTGACTCTAGAGCGATGTTCCCGGAGAACATCGGACAGCCAGGGGGCAGAGGGTGTGGTGCGTGCTGGTCTGGATGAAAAAGGGCAAAAGTTGTCTAAACAAGATGTTAGAGTGGAGCAAAGAGTGTCAGTAGCACTGTTTGCATCCCCTTGCTGAAAACTGAGAGGGTGGAGGAAGTGAGGATGAAACCATGGAGCAGGGGTCACCAAGTTCGGTCCTGGAGAGTTTAGCTCCAACCCTAATCAAACACACCTGAAGCAGCTAATCAAGGTCTTACTGGGTATACTTGAAACTTCCAGGCAGGTATGTTGAACGATGTTGCCAATCGTGCGTGGGGTGTGAGGAAAAAGTGAAATTAGTGGAGAGTGCTGCAGAAGTGGCAGTGTCCACAGGTTTGATCCAAGTCTCAGTTAGGGCCATGAGGTTGAGATTTGAATGAGTAGCAATAGATTAAAGAAAGTCTGCTTTGTTTAGTTGTAGACTGGCAGTTCCAGAGACCAAATGAAATAGAGAGTAAAGTAGTAGAGGACATAGGGACAGTACGCAGATTATTAGGATTGCACTACTTCCAACGAACAGTGCGTGATTTAGTGATGTTAAGTTCTTGAACGAATTGTTCTTTTGAGCCGGTTCTCAGGAAGTAAATGGTGGAGCCGGTTCATAAATCGAACTTTAGTTCTGGGTTGATGACGCAAGGCGCACAGCTGAAGTAGCACGTCCAACTCTAAGAGAACCGAATGAGCCGGTTCAACCAACTGTCGAAGTTTGCCGAGGATTACTGAAGATTCTGATGAGTGAGTTGCTGACACTGCGTGTGTATCACCGCAGACTTGAACGAGCCTGATGCGCAAAGTTTCTTTATAACAAACAAAACGTTGGATACCGGAGATATGCTTTGCTTTATTAAAAAGATGAGTTTTTATTAAAACATGGAAAAACCTGACTTTTAGTACGGTTTATTGTGCATTCAGATCATATTTTAAGTAGTTTAACTTAAATCAATGAGTTTATCAGACCGGTTTATTCTTTCTTTATACTTAGGATATGTAGAACATATCTGTGCTTGTGCATCAGTGTCTGTAATGCGTGCTGTAGGTGCGAAACCTTCAGGAATCCTATCGTAGGCTAATCAATATTAGTCAGTCGTATCTGCCATAAAGGATCCGCGAATGAAACTGCGACCACAAACATTACTAACTTAAGTGAATGAAAGGCAATAATCAACAATATGCGTTCACAAAAATAACTTTTTATTTGAATGTTTCAATATGTGTTGACACAAATGACTTTATTCAAATGTTTCATTGATGCAACATGGCACAGAGTTGTTTAAAAATAAATGCATAGTGACATCATTGCTTCATAACGTCAGGAGCTGATGAATTGGCTTTTTGAACCGGTTCAATGAGCCGAACTGTCCGAAAAGAACTGGTTGGCGGACATGAATCGGACTTTGCATCACTAGCGTGATTTATGAGTGTTAGTAGTAATGGTAGGAATTTGAAAGCACATATTGAGTACAATTGACTAGAACAAGTAGATGAGAACAAGTTAACCAAAAAGTGGAGAAAGGGGGCGAAAAAAGCAATACTCAGGTGCCTTGTTGGTGTCCTTGCTCAGTGGAGTCGCGCAAGGTAGAGTCGATCATCTTTGTGGTGTACGGAGCAAATATATACTCCTCTGATCACATGTAATTGAATGCAGCTGGCCACGCCTTACTACTTATTAGACCGAAACTGCAAAGCCACGCGAGACGCACGAGAACAAACGCGACTTCAGTACGCGTTTACCATGGTAAACACTGTAAACAAACAATGTGTCCTTCTGCTGCTCGACTGATTCTACAAAATTGAAACTTACAAAATTGAAACTCAAACTTACTCCCAGAACACACGTTTCTGTGAGAGTACCATCAGAATGACATTAAACTGATATTTCATATATATATATATATATATACATATATATAATCATTTTTAAAATAAACAAGTCAATTTTTTAGTGTTGGTTTAGTAAGTCACAGTAACATGAGCCACTTTATCCTGCAAAGGTTACATCTGAAGTAGCATAAACACCACAACATGGTATTTTTAGACAGAGCTTTTATTGCAGAACTTAAGTATATTTACAGAGGAATCACAATGTGTATCATACTTATTATGCATGGTGCCGTCTGTGTTCATTTTAGTGGACAGCTAAAGAAAACACATATCCAGTAACATATTCACCTGGTAACTAAAATTAGGTGTAGTAATTTAAGTTAAAAAATTATGATTACATTATGATTATTTTATGATGAACAAGGGCAGTTGAATTTTCCAGCAAGGTGCAGATAAAGAAGAGGATGCACAAAACCAGCCAGAATAAAACAAGTCAAACCAGTGAACCAAACTGATGGAGAACTGTCTGCTGTAAAAAGGACAGAGAATCCTGTGACTGCAAAGGGGAAATATAGAATAATCATGGTCACAGTAGTTATTAGAATAAGATACAGCGCTCTTCTTTTCATGGGGCTTTCATACGCTCTCTCTTTCCCTCTCTCTCCTGGTCCTGACTGCTTCAGAGCTCTGATTACAGCCACAAGACAAAACAACTGGATGGAGAAGACCAGTGTAAGCTGCACTGTCGAGAACCATGCATTTGCCTGAGAGTTTTTTGAGGTTGTATTGTACATGTAGAACAAACAGGAACCTAGAACAATGATCCAGGCCACAGTGCAGCAGATCACTCTGTATCTGAGAGGTTTGTACTTCAGAAAGGTTACAGGATGAACCACTGCCAGGTAACGCTCAACACAGATCAGACACTGAAACAGAGGATGACCAGTGAATGTAAGTCCTATTAAAAACAGGTCTAATATCACAAGACTTGAAAACCACATTGACAGTATAAATACCAAACTATTCAGACAGATACCAATCTCACAAACAGAGAGACTGAGGTTTAAGAACTCTGTGGCAACTCTCCTTCTTGTTCCAATCATGAGCCGTATGATATAACAGTGCACAGGAAAACTAAACAACAAATTGATGCTGTACACACTGATTTCCAGAATGTCCATTAGCCCAAGTGAACGAGTTGAGTTTGTAGATGTTGCAGGTTCAGTGAAGTTCATTGTAGAGATATGCATCTCCTCTGTGTTTGTTGAGTTCAGCAGATCACAAAACATAACAATGCAACCACAATCTATAGGAAAACAAAAGCTGAAATTAACCAGGTATGCTTTGAATACATACTGTAAATATTAATTGAGTAAAAAATACAGTCTGTAATTCTACAAATCTTCTCATTTAAACCCAAATAACAATTATTAAATGACTGCAAAATATGGTTCTGTATATTCAGTATTTATTTTTTGCATAGACATTGACAAATATCATATTTCCCTTGAATGGATTTCATTTAAATTTCAAAACCTGCTCTGTGCAAATTAACAAAGTGATATTGTCGTATATTGTTGTGGTTAAAAGAAGAAATGTAATTAAAAAGAGTTCATCACCTGTTGAGTAGATGTCCAGTCTCTCTCGATGTACGTAAATCTCTGTGCTGCTTTGTAGACTGCCTTCAAAGCTGTCACAAGAATATATGTGCATGACGTCTCAAAAACCCAAACATGCAAATATTTAATGTAAAAAAAAAAAAAAATCATGTTGAAAAAGACAACCATACAGCAGAGCTATACAGAAACCATACAGATAATCTATCTTGACTGGACAATACTGTTTCCATGGTCAGCTTTTCATGTTTTATTTGCTAATGTTAGTAAATATTTACATTAGAGTGCACGTCCTACTGCGCTGTTATTAATAGCCGAGCGGTTGAAAACTAGCTATCTCTCCTGTTTGGAGACAGTATTAACATCATAAACTGAAAGCAATCTTACTTTTCAAATGCTTTAAAATTGATCATCCGAGTCTAATATAATCCAGCGGGGCGTACTAAAAGACACTAAAAGACGGGCCACCAGTTCATCCCTGATCCATATAACATAGATGTGTGATGGAAGACCAAACAGGAAAGCGATGCTGTACGCACACATGTTCAGACTCTACACAAGACCAGTGTTGCCAACTAATTTTCAAAGAAGGTTGCTAAAGGAAGGACGATTTGTTGCTAAATGACGTTATGATGTCATTGCGTAATCATGAAGCAAAATTGTGCCACAACATCAAATCTAGTTTTCTTCCAAAACTATATTTTTATGTTAATTTAGATTGGTTTGTAAAATAATATGCATTATATAATATTAAAATATAAATAACTGTATTTTTAAATGCATTGAATTATTGAACTCTTACATTTTTGAATGATTACAATTTAGGTTTTTTAAATAGCTAGTAAAACTACACATTCTCAACAATTATGCTTTAAGCAGTGTATTAGTACTTAGTTAGTGTGCTACACTCTAAGAAAAGTCTGTAAAAATAGGGCACAGCCTACTATGTTACAGTTTTTGCCTATTGCTTGAACACTATAGACACATGCTTAGACCAAAGTAACAAAACTTGTTACTACACCTTAAACACAGTGTAACCATACCTTAAACAAAAGCGCTGCTTTGCACTTCCGTTGCAATTCTGCAACACACTTGCTCCTGCACACTACACACTATTTCATACATAAGACACTTCGTTCATAAATGAAATCTCATGGGTACCATTGGGAAAACACATCGATTCAAAATACAACATACATTGGGTGATTGAAAACACTTAGACACACACCTGAAAACACTTACTTACAAAACTGATCACCAATCAGCCAACCACAAATACGCCTCAGTCGAGCCATTTTGAGAACTTTGCAAGCATGGAGGCAGGGAGAGGAAGAGGAAGACAAAGATGAAGACAAAGAGAGATATTTCAGATGATATTAGAGCAACGTTGGTGGATCATGTGATAAATCATGGCCTGACAATGAGGGAAGCTGGGCAGAGAGTCCACCCAGATCTAAGCCGGTTCACAGTTGCATCCATCATAAGGACATTCAGACTGGAAAACAGGTATGTCTTCAACTCTCCACTCCAGACTGTATTTACAGTACTGTACCATATCACATTACTGTATCACATGTACTGTATTGCAAGTTGGCTAGTGCTCCTTTTGTAACAAAAAATGGTAGTTTTGTGGAACATACAGTACAGTATAGTACATAGCAGTGTAGCATTGAGATGTTCCAGTACTGTGTACAGTATACAGTACTGTAAAAAAGAACCAAACCAATAACAATTTGTGGTTGCATTTTTCTACAGAATGACTAGAAGACCTTCTGGGGTGGTGGGCAACGCCTGTTCACCCAACAGCAGGAACTTGCCATTGTGGAAATGGTCAGAGTCAAGTCAAGTCACCTTTATTTATATAGCGCTTGTAACAATGTAAATTGTGTCAAAGCAACTGCACATTATCAAAATATAAAAGAATAGGAAAATAGTATAAAATTAATAATGTGATAATGAAAGATTAAAAAAAAAGATTTTCAGTTAAAGGCATTTCATTATTGAATTCAGTGATGTCATCATCCAGCTCCGATTAGTTTAAATAGTGTCTTTGCAATCAGGTCGACGATATCGCTGGAAATGAAGTGTCCCCAACTAAGCAAGCCAGAGAAAACAATGCAATCCGTCTCCACCAGCTACGGGAACAAATACTTGCAGATAGGCAAATATTCATCAACATCAATCGAGTAGGCATTATCACGATCAGACGTGTCTTGGTAAAGCACAAAATCAGATTGAAGCAATTGTACAAGGTCCCATTTGAGAGGAACTGTATCAGGGTCAAAGGACTTCGACAAGAATATGTACAGGTAAGTGTTGCAGTCCTTTACGTTTACAATACAGTATTTATGTAATCAGTGCAGTAATAGCTGGATATGTTCCATTGTATCAGTACCACATAGATGCATGCAGAGAGGGACACAGGTACCTGTGTGTTTGTGTGTTGGGGTGGGGGTGTGTGGGGGGTTCTGTATATGTAGTACTGTAGTTGTGTGTTTTCCATGCTATGTATTTTCTTGTTGCAGAAAATCTTGGACATGGATGGAGCTGCACAGCCTCATGAACTTATTTACATTGACGAGGCTGGTTTCAACCTCAGCAAAATTAGACGACGAGGTCGTAATATAATTGGCCAAAGGGCAACTGTGCACGTCCCGGGGCAGCGTCGGAGAAACATCACAATGTGTGCCGTCATAAGCCTTCGAGGGCTACTACACCATCATGCCAAACTAGGTCCCTACAATACGCAACATATACTAACATTTATTGATGCACTTCATGATGCAGTTGTACAGGACAGATCAGAGCAGCCCAGGTTTGTTGTTGTCTGGGATAATGTTAGCTTCCTGGTCCGGTCCGGGTGCTCTGGTCCGGGACTGGTTCACCAACCATGATCAATTTGAAGTTATATACTTGCCCCCTTACTCGCCATTTCTAAACCCTATCGAATATTTTTTTACGCTTTGAGATGACGCGTATATGACCGCCAACCACATGCCCACATGCCTCTTCTACAGGCAATGGAAGAGGCATGCGGAGACATTGAGGTAACGTCAATCCAAGGATGGATTCGGCACACAAGGCGTTATTTTCCCCGTTGCTTAGCAGTGACGTTGATGAGATCCTGTGGCCAGACCTAAACAGACGGCAGGATCTGTAATCCCACCCACGCACAATTGGCCTGTTTGTCTGTATTTACAGTAGTGTATTGTTTTATTCTTGCGTTACTGCATTTACTGTACTGTAAAGTATAGTACTGTGATGTGCAGTATTGAGTTGATGTCATTTGTAACCTTTCAGTACTTTCATTTTTGGTTGGTGTGAAAACCTTTGTTGGAAAAAAAAACAGAACAGAAACTGTAACTGCTGCATTGAGCGTCACAGAATGCTAACTGATGAACTGAATAAAAACAGTGACAATTAAAGACTGCAGTGTTTTATATAAAGTACACTAGTGTGTTGCTGCTAATCTGAAAGTGTATTCATATGATGCAAGTGTGTATCATTTTGACATCAGAGTGACATTTTGACAAAGGATTGTTAGGTTTTGATAGAAGAGTTTCAACTCGACATAGATGTGAATGCTTTATTTCCCAGTGTTGTGTCTTGTGTGTAAAGTTTTGACACAATGAGCCGAAGTTTTGCAAAAAGTGTTCAAGCAATAGGCAAAAACTGTAAACAATTAAGGCATTTTGTTCATTTAAATAGAGGTGAGAAAATATTAAATTGCAAAACCTGAAGGAAAATTGGAAATAATAAAGAAATTAATTTAGAAATGTCCAATTAAACGGGTTTCATCTGATATTTATTTTATGCCAGCCTTATTTTAGTGAAATAAAATAAGTTGAGGTACTAAAATTTAAAGCTAAATAGAAGTATAAATTACTAAATACTAATCAAATTAACAGAAGCACATAGGAAAATACATATATAGTATATGTTGTGTGTGTGTGTGTGTGTGTGTGTGTGTGTGTGTATATAAAATGTGTGTGTATATAAGGAATAATTGACTTCGGTCTGTTGAATTATTAGAAAATAATGCACACCCGAGGTGGTGATGCAGCCACGACACGAAGCGGAGTTACACCTCGGCTGTGCATGATTTTCTAATAATTCAACAGACCGAAGTCAATTATTCTGCTTATACTACGGTTGCCACACCTCAACACACTGATCAGATTATATATTTCAAGGGATTCGTCTGGTTTTTCTGCTTAAATCGCTATTGTGAGTAGAGTAGAATTACTTCTTCCGCATCTCATCCAACGCCTCCGTTGCTAATTCCAGAACGTCTGTTTAAAGCGTAACGGAGGCTCGAGCAGTTGATAGCAGACTAATGCAGTTAATAACTAAGTTATGAGAGAAAGAGAGAGAGAGATTACCTCTGTGAGTCTCTCAAAAGTGTTTGGCAGCAATGTCTCTAGTTATAGTGAAACTTGTTCATTTTCTTCACGAACAGCGCCGTTGTTGTTACCTCGCTTGTTCAGTTTTTAAGTTGTTAAACTATGTTACTGATGAAATCTTCAGAGTAGCGCTAACAACATTAGCGCTTATGTTAACGTGTGTGCAAACTGTGTGTGAGGGAGAGATAGAGTATGTGCTTTCCTTAATAAAAAGAGGCAGAGTTGTGCTTTTTGTCGTGCTTTATCATCGATCGCTACTTTCTGGCATACACCACACCGATCGAGTAAAGGTACTGCTGGCGGTGGAAACACAAGCTGGATCAGGTGTCCGCTCCCGAAACACTGATCAGCTCACTGAAACATGCAAACCACCACAGAATCAACCGTTCCTTTAATGGCATCAGACTATGGTTATGAAATATTTTAAAAAGTGTATGTACCATGTATGTTTAATTAGGCCTATATTAGCTTTAAAAACAATAAAGCCACTTAGTCAATGTCATTTTGTAATCATTTACATTCAAATATCAACAATCTTCAGAACTCTGGTGAACAAAAATGATTCGATAGGGTTTAGAAATGGCGAGTAAGGGGGCAAGTATATAACTTCAAATTGATTATGGTTGGTGAACCAGTCCCGGACCAGAGCAGCCCGGTGGAAACTAACATCTGGTGAACCAAAAGTATTGCTAAACATCCTCTGGCCCCGTCTGCTACAGTAGCCACGCCCCACACTCACGCTATTGGTTGCGCGGATGTATGCAAATACTTAGATTGACAGGCAGGAACATCTAATCATTGTATTTGGACTGAATTCAATGATTGAATGATCATGTGATGGTCCTGAGGCTACTGCAGAAGATATAAGATGGTAATATATATTTAGACCACTTTAATTATTGATCGCCTCTGTGAACAGACTTTCAATCAGTTTAAGAAATAAATGTCTAGCCAGTAGGTGGGACTGTCAGGCAGGTTTGGTTTCTACAAACTTTCATTAATTCACAGCTGCTGTGGCTGTTTTTCCTACCATATGAGAATCCTGTTTTACGTTTAGGGGAAAATAAATGACAGAAACGTGTTACTGTGATCAGAAACACTGAATGTGTTTGTTCCTACAGATCATTCTACCTCTGATCTGTTATAAATGCCATTGACTGGTGCATTCCTGTTTTGAGGCATAATTTCACCACTAGATGCCATTAAAGTCACACTTCTTCTCCTCTGATCACAGGAGCCGATACGTTAATAAATGTATAGTTTCTAATACATTACATCTGTTTTAATATGAAGGCATCATGCCAGGACCAGCAGGGAGAGAGTTTTACCTTCTTACACTCTTAGAAGAGATTGGAGCTTCAGAGTTCAAAAAAGAGCTTTAAAGTGCAAATATCTTAATTATTGCCCTGATGGTGGAAATGGGGATTTTCACTGCTCTAGCTCTTTTCGTAAAGCCACTTCACTAATTTGTGAAGCTCAATTATCTTTTGCTGCACATCAGAAATATATTCTTTGGTTTTTCTCGTTGTGATGGATGATTAAGGGAATTTGGGCTTTGTTTTCCCTCCTATTTATATTTCTGTGAAACAGGAAGCCATGGCTGGATAATTTCATGTTTATAAATCACCCTGGAGTGCTCAAAATTGTGAATATGAATGGAAATATGCTTCAGAGATATTTTACTCATAAGAATTTCTAGGGGTACCAATAATTGTGTCCAGCGTGTATTTGAGAAATTTTTTTTATTTCATAATAATATTTCCCCCATTTTAAATTCTTATTATCCAATGAAAGGTTAGATTTTAGTTAATTTTTAAAATAAAAGATCAAAAGATCAAAAGAATTAACAATGCAGTTTAATTTTCACAGCCGCCTTTGATCATATTTACCAAGGGTGCCGATATTTTTGGCCATGACTGTATAATATCGTAATATTGATAAATTGATCGATATACTCCTGAACTGAATCGTAATCATATCGTAGCATTTTTTGAGGTATCGGCAAATATTGTATTGCTCAGTGTGAGAATCAATATCATATTGTATCATGACAAACCATCCGATTTATATGTATTCATTCATTATTGTCATGTATGCAGGATTTTTCTCTCTCACAAAATAAATAAATAAAATAAATTTTAAAAATGTTTAATTTGACTGGACGGGCCAGCCGTCGATCTGAGTGGGCCAGTGCCACCCTGCAATGAAGCAAGCATAAAGTGCTTTAATCAATAAACTGCAGAGCTGGTGAAAGTGATACCAGGCTGTCCTGCAGAAGTACCGCAGTTTATGAACACTGCCAGCTTGAAGGAAAAGCACATAACAGAACTGTTAGTTCTAGGGTAAGTAAGCTTTTAAATGATAAATACGAACCTTTATCAATAATATTCTGTAATAGACATGCTGTATGAGATGAGATGACAGAGTGAGATACTTTTCTGAATTAGATAACAGGGAAATGTTTTCCTATCTGTAATTCATTATAAAAATATTACATTGATAAGCTTATGCTCTAAGTGATGAAGTGATTATGCTGATATTAATACTGATTGATATTTTGTTCATTGCAGAGTATCTGTCCATCATTTATATCGTTTCACTTGCATCCTGTGGAACAGATAACAGACATTTCTATATCCTTCGAAAACAAGCAAACATCAAACTTGCATCAAATTGTGCAGTCTTCAGGCCTCAGAAGATGTCTATACAAGCGTTTGTCAGCATATTTCAGAACTTGATTGATAAAAAGAATATCCTGACCTCTGTTACAATTATTATTTTGTTAGTTGCATTGCAGGCATTGATGGATGTCAACTTTTCATGTCCATGCAGTTTTAGGTGGAATATTGTGATCTCAATCTCGGCCTTTGTTGCACCTCCTCTTTTTGTTCTAACCTCAGTGTTCGCTATATTCATGTGTTTGAAATGTTCTCAACAACAACAAAATGCAAGCTCCGAGTCAGAGAAAATTTCTTGCAGGAACGTCTGCATAATTTCCATTACTCCAGCTTTCATTTGGGTCTCTCTGTTGTTTCTCAATGGTGATTATTTAGCATGTTTAAAGACAGAGTGGGATGGACAATATGCCTGTCATAGAGAGCTGCGCCCTGAGTGTTTGAATTGGTGCAAACCATATCAAATGGATACAAAAAATGAGACAGTCCTGCGTGAGAAAACACAATTTTGGATTAATGTGTCAAAGGTAAGTATTGTATAGGATTTTATCCCACTCTCCTCTATAATTGGCAGTTATTACTTAAAACTGTGAAAATGAAATGAGAAGTTAATTTGCACCTAATTATATTCCAGTATGTCTCAAGTATCAGATAAAATCATGAAATATGCGGTCAAAAGGAAAAAGGTTCCCTTATTGAAAGTAAGCAGAACAATGTTAGGAAAAGATAAACCATCGTAGGAAACTTGAATAATTTATTTTTCTGAAAAATGAAAAACTTAGGTACATAATAAAAATTAGAATACTTTTCTAATCTTTTTGCTATAAGCCTATGTTGCTTATTTAATAATTATATGTATGTTTTTTTCTTGTCTGTTTAGCTTATAGGTTACATTTTGGTCTTTTTGTTCTGCGCAACAACATATGTGCTGACATGTGTCTTCTACTGCATGAGAAGACGGAGTGGT
The DNA here is from genome assembly GCF_936440315.1 of Barbus barbus. Lineage (NCBI taxonomy): Eukaryota > Metazoa > Chordata > Actinopteri > Cypriniformes > Cyprinidae > Barbus > Barbus barbus. The sequence continues at coordinate 1,374,907 of NC_136737.1, read as the reverse complement.
CCTACAGCTGAACAGGATGAAGGTACTGCATGAGAGGACGGAGTGGTCCTACAGCTGAACAGGATGAAGGTACTGCATGAGAAGACGGAGTGGTCCTACAGCTGAACAGGATGAAGGTACTGCATGAGAAGACGGAGTGGTCCTACAGCTGAACAGGATGAAGGTACTGCATGAGAAGACGGAGTGGTCCTACAGCTGAACAGGATGAAGGTACTGCATGAGAAGACGGAGTGGTCCTACAGCTGAACAGGATGAAGGTACTGCATGAGAAGACGGAGTGGTCCTACAGCTGAACAGGATGAAGGTACTGCATGAGAAGACGGAGTGGTCCTACAGCTGAACAGGATGAAGGTACTGCATGAGAAGACGGAGTGGTCCTACAGCTGAACAGGATGAAGGTACTGCATGAGAAGACGGAGTGGTCCTACAGCTGAACAGGATGAAGGTACTGCATGAGAGGACGGAGTGGTCCTACAGCTGAACAGGATGAAGGTACTGCATGAGAGGACGGAGTGGTCCTACAGCTGAACAGGATGAAGGTACTGCATGAGAAGACGGAGTGGTCCTACAGCTGAACAGGATGAAGGTACTGCATGAGAAGACGGAGTGGTCCTACAGCTGAACAGGATGAAGGTACTGCATGAGAGGACGGAGTGGTCCTACAGCTGAACAGGATGAAGGTACTGCATGAGAGGACGGAGTGGTCCTACAGCTGAACAGGATGAAGGTACTGCATGAGAAGACGGAGTGGTCCTACAGCTGAACAGGATGAAGGTACTGCATGAGAAGACGGAGTGGTCCTACAGCTGAACAGGATGAAGGTACTGCATGAGAGGACGGAGTGGTCCTACAGCTGAACAGGATGAAGGTACTGCATGAGAGGACGGAGTGGTCCTACAGCTGAACAGGATGAAGGTACTGCATGAGAAGACGGAGTGGTCCTACAGCTGAACAGGATGAAGGTACTGCATGAGAAGACGGAGTGGTCCTACAGCTGAACAGGATGAAGGTACTGCATGAGAGGACGGAGTGGTCCTACAGCTGAACAGGATGAAGGTACTGCATGAGAAGACGGAGTGGTCCTACAGCTGAACAGGATGAAGGTACTGCATGAGAAGACGGAGTGGTCCTACAGCTGAACAGGATGAAGGTACTGCATGAGAGGACGGAGTGGTCCTACAGCTGAACAGGATGAAGGTACTGCATGAGAAGACGGAGTGGTCCTACAGCTGAACAGGATGAAGGTACTGCATGAGAAGACGGAGTGGTCCTACAGCTGAACAGGATGAAGGTACTGCATGAGAGGACGGAGTGGTCCTACAGCTGAACAGGATGAAGGTACTGCATGAGAGGACGGAGTGGTCCTACAGCTGAACAGGATGAAGGTACTGCATGAGAAGACGGAGTGGTCCTACAGCTGAACAGGATGAAGGTACTGCATGAGAAGACGGAGTGGTCCTACAGCTGAACAGGATGAAGGTACTGCATGAGAGGACGGAGTGGTCCTACAGCTGAACAGGATGAAGGTACTGCATGAGCAGGAGTAAAGAAGACCAACACCGGTTCCTAGACAAAATGTATAATCTGCAATGTAAAATAATAATAATAATGTTTTGGAAGCTGTGACATTTAAAAAGCATTGCTACATCCAAATGATGTTACAGAATCTCTCAATAACATAACATTGATGTTGACCAATGATGATATTATCTGATTGTTTGGTGGCTGTTTTTTCTTCTTCTGTGCTTTATGATGAAATGAGTACACACAAATATGATATTTGGCCTTCTCAAATTGTAATCTTACTGCTCTAATAAAGTAAAACAAATGTGCTTAATCTCAGTAACTGTGATGCTTTTTAACTTCAGACATTAGCTAATCAACATGCAGTTTCGCATAGTCAACTTTTGACTCAATTCTTACTGAATTTCACAGAGGGCTCTACTACTTGCCCTTTTGCATGTATTACTGTTTTTATTATTCTTTTTCACACATTTTTTTGTGCTCTCAAACAATTTGCACTGCCATCCAAAAGGACTCTTCATTTCTGTTTTGCCAGAGAGTTTTGAATCCATTGTGAATGAGTTACTTTGTGATTGAGTCAGCATAGTTAACTATCCTTGTATAATCATTGAAAATATCCTCTTCACCTCTTCCTTGTATTTCCTCTTCTCTTCCTTTTCTCATTTCACCTCTTCTCAGTTCACACACTTTCTCTAGTTTTCAGATGGCTATGATTTGTTTTGTGAGCAGAGACCAACAAAAGTGTGGCAGTTTACTCCAGCATGAGAACACAGTTCAAACTTCGAGTTGGCTGGCTGGCTGGCTCCCTCTGCAATTTTGTGGCCTAATGGTTAGAGAGTCAGACTTGTAACCTAAAGGTTGCAGGTTCGAATCTTGGTACCGGGAGGCATTATAGGTGGGGGAGTGAATGACCAGCGCTCTCTTCCACCTTTAATACCTTCGAGCTCCCCGGGCGCTGCAGCAAAAATGGCTGCCCACTGCTCCGAGTGTGTGTTTGTGTTTGTGTGTGTGTGTGTGTGTGTGTGTGTTCACTACTCACTGCTGTGTGTGTGCACTTAGATGCGATAAATGCAGAGCACAAATTCCAAGTATGGCCACATGTCATGTCCTTCCCTTCCCTTTCCTAACAACTAACTTCTTTACATACAGTATTGACATGCGAATGTCTAATTGCCTGCTTTTGATGCCATGTATGTTATGTGCTGCATCTGTAAACTTGATACAAGTTACAACAATCTTATTGTAAAGACAAATGTCTCTGTGGTGACAAATAAAGAAAGTATCTAGACTGATTTCTGTGGTTGATCTTGTTGCTTTTATTGAGTGGTTCTGTTGTTTGCGAATGTATCTGCTGGTACAAAAGTAGAAACAGAAAAAATATCTTCATACTGACGGCTGAAGGTCTGGAATGTATGGTAGCTTTCATTGACCAAGGCCCGCCCATGAGGCCGTTTGACTGACATGTCAAACAACCAATCATATTTCGTTTCGTTCAGTGTCATGTTTCGGGGTGTGGAAATATCGCCACAATAACAGGCCGGTGTGAAAATCTCTCAGATGTATTTAAAAGATTCTATGCCGCGAACTTTAAATATTTCACATACTTTTGAAGATTTGATCCTAATAAGCGTTTGTCGTCACAGCTGTAAACACGACGGGCTTTCTTCTTTCGTGAGGGGGTTTAGCGCCACGGCATCTTTGTTTCCAGGCGGAACATTTAAAAGTCCCATGACATGCTGTTTTTTGGGTGCTTTTATATTGGCCTAAGTGGTCCATGGTACTGTATCTGAAGTCTCGTTCCCGAAATTCAGCCTTGGTGCAGAATTTCAGCCACTACGAGCCAGTCCCACAATGAGCTTTCCTTAGGATGTGCCATTTCTGTGTCTGTAGCTTTAAATGCTAATGAGGAGGAGAGAGGCGGGCAAGGTCTCACACACACGAGCGCGACTTTAGAACAATATTTAGTAACTTTCAGACCCTTTTGTCGGCTTTTTTCCCATAACGGGTACATAATAACAAACCTAGAGACTTAAAAAAAAAAAAAAACCTATGATTGAGTTGTAAGATGTCTCCAGTACTGCCCTGTGAGCGTGAGGTCTCTCTCCCGGTGCAGTGTCACCTCTCTCGGCGTCTGTTCTGAGCAGCGAGCGGCAGAGAAGCAGCGCTTTCAGTTTGCCTTAATAATCAATAAATCATTTACAAAACAGCGTTTACAAGCACTTGTCGCTTACTGACTGTTTGGACTTTTAAATATGAACATAATTTGTCTGTTAATATGCGCAGTTTATTACTCAGACGCAAAACAGTAATATAGCCAAAACCACTGCATATAGTCGCTTTTTAATGTAAGTTAGATGTATATTGATTTTATCAGACAATGTTGTGATTATAAATCAGGATTTAAGGAGTATAGTGAGAGTGATTCAGGGTTAACATGTATTATTAATGGGTCGTGTTTACTATTTATACTAGTTTTATGTATGACAACAGAAAATATGTAAATGTGAACAGCTTTATTGGACATTCATAGAGTAGAACAGATCTGAAGTGCCAAAAAACAATGCTTTCGCTCGTTTGCAAGCCATGATGTCTCTCGAGGAAAAAAATAATATTGCGCTCGCCTCGCACGGTCGTAGCTCATTTTCTCATGGGCGGGCAAAGCAGAGAAAGGGGAGGTAACCTTTCCCCGTATGACGACATAAGGGGAAGATTCCAGATCGGGCATCTGAGCTTTCATTTTCTCAAAGCCGAAGCAGGATACCCAGGGCTCGGTTTACACCTATCGCCATTTCTAGCCACTGGGGGACCATAGTCAGGCTAGGGGAACTCATATTAATGTTAAAAAACCTCATAAAGTGACATTTTCATGCCATGGGACCTTTAAGAATGCGACACACACGTCTCCCGGAATTCCTGTATAATTCAACCAATCGGACACTCCTGAAGTGTTTCCAGATACGTGTGCCATATGCATCAGACGTTTAGCCAACGTTCTGTGGGTGTGACGTCTGAGGCTGAGACTAATATATGACTAACTTTATAGAATATATTATTCACCTTTAAAAACTGTGTTAGATATATTCCTCCACATGTAATCATTTGAATTGACTTATTCAGATATTTGTAATACATTTAATACAACTTGAGTAAAACATAGTAGCATATAAATGGTTGTTTAATTATGTTCTTGATTTATTGATTGATTTAATAATTTTATTTATAATAATTTTTTATTTTTACTTTTTATCTGCAACCATGACCAGAAAGATCCTGGAATAATGAAAAATAAAACAGCAAGCAATCTTCTTCAAGGTGGAGGAAGAAAATTGAAATTTAAATGGTTCAGTTCAGCGTCATATTTCTGCCTGTATTCTGAAATATTTCTAAATTTCTCTGATGTCTCAGTTGTTTTTAACTGTTCTTTATTTCCTTTAGGTATCTTCTATATTTAACCCTCTGTGGTACTGTCAGTCCTCTGTCGCATGTGTCATGCGTTCCCATCTCTTGTGTCTTTATTTGGTTTGTTTCCTGTCCTTGTTGAGTGTGATTATTAGTTCATTCTTTTCCAGCTGTGTTTTAGTCATTATCTGTAATTATCTTGTGTATTTAAGTCCTGTCTGCTCAGTTAGTTTTCGTCTGGTCTACTCATTACTCCCGGTGTTTCTGTGTGTCAGTTCCTCATTCCTCCCTGCTGTGTGCACCGTGACAGGTACCGTGTTGCCTCCAGGCTACATACTTTATTTGAGGATTTTTTAATAAAATGAGACACCCATTTAATTGATAAATGCTATCTTGGGGTAGTAGAATTCAAACACTAGTCAATGAAAATGCAAAAAATTGGTCACATGACCCACAGGGGTCCATTTTGCTTCCAATTTCAGGACATGTGCACATCACATGACTCCCTATTTTCTCCAAAGAAACTTGCATTTATTATCAATTTTCATCCATATAATTGCCTACAAAAAATCTGAGTCACCTTCATTAGTAAGTAAAGAAGTATTTTCAAAAACATTACATAATATATCATCAAATGTGTTTTAGGAAATTCCAAAAAACTTGATGTTGCCTCAAGGCAACATTGTACAGTAATGGAAACGCCTGCTAGCTTATAATACAAGTATATGAAATTAGTAAGGAAAAGAGTTAGAATTATCTAAATGTATTTGTAAAATTTTGTAAAGCATTTGTAAAAATAGTAATTCAGATACTATGATCTGCACTGATTTTTTTCTGTAGAGTTTAATTGTTTCCTCAGCTTTCACAAGCAGTGAGGTGTCATTAGTGAGGAAGGAGATTTTACATGCATGTGCTTTATGCTGATTTTTAATTTTTTTAACTTGAAACAGCTCTGATTGTAATGTTTTGATATGATAACTGATATGATGGTTTGGTTATACTTGTGATCCACAATGGTACAATGTTGCCTAAGAGCAACATCTGAATATGAAATTGCATTTTATTAAATATGAGATTTGCAATACATTAAAAACTAGATAAAAGTAACCATTCAAGTATTTGGTTAAAGAAAATTGTTAACCATAAATAAATAAATTTTTTATGCATGAAAATGTCAGATGTTTAAATTTGTCCGTTGTAGTACAATGTTGCCTTGAGGCAACAAACTTTAAAAAAATAAATAAATAAAAAAAATTAATGAAAATGTTTATTTATATTGTTACAGTGTCCAATTTTAAGTATTTTTTTCCTCGTTGATGTCATATTGCGTACCATAGAGGGTTAAGACTTTTATAATAAATATTAATAAAGCAAGTTGCCCTGTTGAAATATATCATTATTGCCACAGATGTGAAGGGGGAGGAGAATTTATAAGCGTGTCAGGTTTTTTGCCAAAAAAGACATCTGCATAGGATTCACCGGTGTATCCTCGCTCATAGCTCCTCTGGAAGCCTCCTCCCTCCTCATTCCTCATCTCCTTGCGGTGCAATTGAGAATGTCCTTCAAGATGACTGAGTTTGATCAGTTTCCAGGTTACAAGCTCGAAGCATCAGTTTGAGTATTGAGAAGCATCCAGAAAACGATCCAGAATCCAGGAGCGTCTTAAATAGACTGCAACAGGTGCTGGCTATTTTCAGCAGAGAAGTCCCACCTATTAAGGAGGAGTCACTGTCCCTGAATTCTCCCAACAAGAAAGACAAAGGAAAAGGGCAGGGCTTTTACAACTTTTTTGGTGAAACTTTTTTTGACTGTTTTGACAGAGGAACACAAGGAACTGTTATTGTGAAAAGGTAGATTTTTACCCACAATCACTAGTCATTTCCAGTCGGATAAGGATATTAGTGATATATAGTTGATACGTGACCCTGGAACACAAAAGCAGCCATAAGTCGCTGGGGTATATTTGTAGCAAGAGTAAAATTATCGATTTTTCTTTTATGCCAAAAATCATTAGGATATTAAGTAAAGATTATGTTCGATGAAGATATTTTGTAAATTTCCAACCATAAATATATAAAAACTTAATTTTTGATTAGTAATATGCATTGCTAAGAACTTAATTTGAACAACTTTAAAGGAGATTTTCTCAATATTTAGATTTTTTTACACCCTCAGATTCCAGATTTTCTAATATCTTTTTGAATATCTTTTGTATCTCAGCCAAATATTGTCCTACCCTAACAAACCATACATCAGTGGGAAGATTATTTATTCAGATTATGCATAAATCTCAATTTCCCAAAAACTGACCCTTATGATTGGTTTTGTGGTCCTGGGTCACATATATGATTGGTGTATGATTATGTAAACGTGGGGTTGTTAAACTCAAGTTGCAGAAATTATTTTAGGCATTTTCAGTATTTTTTCTTGTATAAACTGTGGACAGAATGAAACTTACCAAAATAACACATCTGTCCTCTCGACATATTGAAGTCCTGGACAAAAACTGCTAGCAGGTTAACAGCTGAAAGACAAAATGTTCTGATCCCTGACTAACAGATGAAATATTTATTCAGTGTACGATCAGAATGAGCACTAAAGGAAAACAGTTCAGGAGATCCAGATTCACTCCAGACAGAGTCAATCTAATGAACTGAACCGAACCCTTCTGTTTCACAGTATTTATCTTATATTTATGCAATATGCTTCATATATGAAGTCAAGGCTACTTTCATTAAACACTGACATCAGAAATAAAGAGGTTAGATCTGATTGTGTTCTAGTTCTCAGCTTCATTAAAACATGCAAACACTCTGACCCTTGACCTCAGTACTTACTGTTCACTGCACAAGACCTGCCTTCCCATTCATCTCCTACACTTTGATTGAAATTCACGGCAGTGATTTTGTTTAGTGAACATGAAGCCACAATCACAGACTGATGGAACCACACTATAAAGAGTTTAAAGATGATCACTACATGCATTATTACATTATCTATGTACTATTTACTGCTGTGTAAGTCTGTGTCATCACTAGTGCACAAGTATTCAAGTCCCTAAAACCATATGCAAGAACCAGTTACATTACACAGCCAGCTAAGAGTAACTGGACCACATTCATCATCCTGATAAAACCCCTCTGTCTCTACTAGGGCTGCCCTTGACCAAAGATTTTTCTGGTCAACTAGTAATCGTTCATTTTAAGCATTAATCAACAGTTTATTAATGAAATGTTTAAATCATAAAAATGAGCCTTTAACTGGCTAATAAGCAATAACCACAAAACAAAAACATTCGCCCATAAAATGAAGAAATTAACAACATATTCAGGAAATAACGATTAAGGGTTTATTTTGGAAATAAATAATAAATGATATCTTAGGATAAATAGGATAAAACTGTGGATCCCATTAGTAGGGTCAAAAATATACGGACTTAAATCAACCCAAAATGTATTGGATATACTACAATCACAAAATAAATGGTCAGCTGTTTCTTCAACAAACCCACAAAATGAGCAAGTTTTATCAATATCAAGATATTTACAGATATCGCTCATGCTCTTTAAGTTGTTGTGCTTGTAATAACGTTGTGATGTCATTGATAACGTCAACATGGTGTATAATGATCACATTCATATTGAACTCGATCAGGCTATAGAGTACATACTCGTTTAGCGCTCGATAAGTAGCTACTTATTGAAATGAACCTACTCATAGGTGTGTTCAACTTAATATTATATAATATACAAGTACAGTTGTTTGGATCTACTTTTAAGGTTTCAAACTTATTTTATGGAATTCACACATCTTAACTCTTTAAATTAAATGTTCTTTTTAACTCTGTTACACAGGGCTAATACATGATTTCCCATATGAACTGCATATGTTTGCATATTATAAGATGTAGTAGGCCTACTACTTTATGTTTACATGTTTCATTTATTAAGAAGAGTCACAGTCTACTCATTCGCATTATGCATGTTATATCTCAACAGTTTAAGGTTTGCATATTAAAAAAATAACAATATGTTTACTTTGGTTTTGTGCTGCTTCTTATTTCTTATGCTGGCATCTGCTTAATATTAAGCCCTGACGAGTCTGTAATGTCATGTTACATTTTAAACATTTATTTATTTATTTAAAAAAAAAAATTTCACTTAGAAATTGCTAAACGTGAAAGTAGGTTAGATATGTATTTTAATCTTTGTAGCTATTGTTTACAAAGGCAAAAGATCATTTTTACAATCAATCAGTAAAAACTATGAATCACAGTAAAAACTATGAATACTAATAATAATAATTTATTTTAATTAACGGTAAAATGTTTACAAATCCATTACAATTCAATGTTATATTATCAGTAACAATAATATTGCTCTAGTTCTGGTGCTTCATAAATGACAAATCATACATATCACAGCAGGAAACAAATTGAAACGAAACAGATCGCGTTGTTTTTATGAAGACTATTCGTTTGAATCTACTTTGTGAAAGGCTCTATAAACCTAACTCAACTTGACATAATTTATTCTAATTCCCTCCCCCATACCTTCAAACGACGGTACGTGATGAAGGGATAGTAGCCTATCATGTGACATTTCTTCCGGTGATAACATTTGAGCTTCAAATTTTGGGTTAAGGCTAGAACGGATAGAGAAAGTATTGAAAAAGAGGCTTTACCTCCTACATTGATGCAAGGTATCATAACTTTAATTCCTAAACCTAAGAAAGATCTTACCAATTTAGACAACTGGCAACCCATCACACTCCTTAACAATGACTTATAAAATTTTCGCCATAATATTTGTGTTGTGAAGGACCAGACTGGGTTGGATCCATTTGCAGCTTTTATTAAGAATGGTCAAACAGGCAGAGTCAAATACCAGCAAACAGAGCAATAGAGGCAAGGCAGAGACAGAGTCGAGAGTCAGGCAGAGAGTCGAGGCAGGCAGCAAGAATCAGAGTCCAATAAACAATCCGGGTCGGGCAGGTAGCGAACAATCAGCAAGGTAAACAGTCCAAAGTCGAGAGATATAAATCAGACATGGGTAATAAACGCTCAGTAGTGACAGCCGGGGCAAATCAAGACTTCGCAGTGAAGTGGTGTGTGTGAGTGGCTTAAGCTATGTCCACACGAAGCCAGATTTCTCCCTATCCGATCTTTTTTTTTGCCTCAAATACGGAGTCGTCTCAGGAAATATCTGCGTACACACGGAATCACTGAAACCGACTGAAAACGATGTAGTACACATGCCAGACCAATATGTGGCCCTTTAGTTCTGCCACAGAGATACACAAAAAAAACAGAGAAGAAGACTTGGATCATGTGCGTAAACCTTGCGCGCTGAATACAAACTAACACACAAAGCAGAAGATTTTGCTTTAATAAAGTTAATGAGCTCAGTGTGTTCTGCAGCACGAACACAGGCACGTAGTCTGACATTGTTGTTGTTGTTGTCGCTATTATGTGACGTAGCGGTGTCTGATTAGGGGCGAGACATGGGCTGATGACGTCATCGTTTCAGAAAATATATGGATTCGCTGTCCACACGAAAACGTGAAAACGACGTTTTCAAATTTATCCACCCTGGGACCCGGTTTCAAAAATTATTGGTTTCACTCTTCGAAAACGCCGGATTCGTGTGGATGAAACGCCTATACGGTATAAAATTTATGCGTATACAGCGAAACGCGTCTTCGTGTGGACGGGGCCTTATATGTGTGTGTAAATGAGATGCAGGTGTAGAGTGCAATCAGTCCCAGGTAAGAGGCATGATGGGAAATTGAGTTCAATGAGAGAGTTAATATTCGGGAGACGGATCCCTCTGGTGGTTGGAGGGAGGTGGTGCAGGAACCTCCTCTGTAACAGCGCCCTCCCCCTGCGAGCGGCTCCTGACGTGAGGAGGCAAGCGACGCCGGGGTCTTCCTCGAGGTCGAGGGGCCGGCTTCTCCGGGTGGGTCTGGTGAAATTCCTCAGTGAGTGTGGGGTCTAGGATATCGCCTGAGTTGACCCAGGACCGCTCCTCCAGACCAAACCCCTCCCAGTCAACCAGGTACTGGAGTGTACCCCCCCCAGCGTCTGGAGTCGAGTAGCTCGTGACCACGATACGCCTCCTCGCCATCAATCAGGATGGGCGGGGGGGTCTGGGGTACAGTTCCCTCCTCCGTCACTCCTCTCAGACCACCAGCGGGTTTCAGGAGAGAAACATGGAATGTGGGAGAGATGCGATAATTAGTGGGCAGTTCCAATCGAAATGATACAGGAGAAATTTGTCTAATAATTTTGAATGGACCAACATACCTGGGACTGAGCTTTTTGCAAGGGAGTCTGAGTCGTAGATCCCTGGTGGAGAACCAAACTCCTGGTGGAGTATGCCGAGGGCATACTCAGGAGCAGGGCGACGATGGCGGTTGGCTTGATGCTCTTGACGTCTGTAGGTGGATATGAGCACGATCCCAAACTGCTTCGCTGTTCTGCAGGCATTCTGTTACTGACGACAAGTCAGTGGGTTCGCCAGACCAGGGAAATAGTGGTGGTTGAAAACCCAGGACACATTTGAAGGGGGTCATTCCTGTAGCGGGTTTGGTAAGGGAATTTTGTGCGTATTCGGCCCAAAACAAATATCTGCTCCATTCAGATTGCTGCTGTTGACAGTATGCACGAAGGAATCAAATTACCTCTTGGTTTAAACATTCTGTTTGCCCATTGGATTATGGATGATACCCGGACGTGAGACTGATATTAACGTTGAGGTGTCTGAAGAAAACAGTCCATACCCTGGAAGTGAATTGTGGTCCTCGGTCTGATACGATATCCTCAGGTAAGCCGTAGAATCGGAACACATGGTTGCAGAGCAGTTTGGGGGGAAGACGTGGGAAGCTTGGGTAAAGGGATCAGACAGCAGGCCTTGGAGAATCGGTCGCCGATGGTGAGTATAGTGGTGTTACCTTGTGAGTTGGGCAGATCTGTGATGGAAGTCGATGGCGATATGCGACCAAGGTCGGCATGGTGTAGGTAATGGGGTTAATAGACCAGCTGGTAGTTGTCTGGGAGATGTGGAGGTGTTGCAGTTGATGCAGTTCCGAATGAACGTGGTTGTGTCTGTTAACAGAGTAGGCCACCAGAAGCGGTTTCTGAGGGGCTGTGTCGTGGCCGTGAATCCGGGATGACCTGAGCTGGGTGTTGTGTGTATCTGGGTGATGAGTTGTTGACAAAGAGTTTCTGGAATATAAGTGAGGTTGGCTGGACATTCAGTGGGAGGTGGTGCCTGAAGATTCAATTGCTCGATTTCTGTCATGATATCCCACTGTACCGGGGCCACAAGCAGATAAGGAATAATGTTAATAATCAGGGATAATGTTTTCAGAGGTAGATGTGCGAGTTGACTCCTCTGTTTGGCGAGAGAGAGCATCGGCTTTAGTGTTCTTGGAACCTGGTCTGTATGTCACAGAGAAGCGAAATCTCGTGAAGAACAAGGCCCACCTGGCCTGATGAGGATTTAGGCGTTTGGCAGAACGGAGATATTCAAGATTCTTGTGGTCTGTGAGAACAATGAATGGATGCGTTGATCCCTCCAGTCAGTGTCACCACTCTTCGAGAGCCAGTTTCATGGCTAGAAGCTTGCGGTTTCCTACGTCATAGTTACGTTCAGCTGCCGTCAGTTTGCGGGAGAAGAAAGCGCATGGATACATTTTGGCCGGTTGTCCATGACGTTGCGACAGCACTGCGCCCACCCCTGTGTTGGAGGCGTCGACCTCTACAATGAATTGCCGTTCAGGATCTGGATGTCGTAGAATGGGGGCCGAAGTAAATCTGGTTTTCAGTTCGCCGAAGGCCTGACGTGACTCTGTGGACCAACTTAGACGGGCTGTGTGACGTTTAGTCATGACGGTTAAAGGAGAGGCAGTGACACTAAAGTTCCTAATGAAACGTCTGTAGAAATTAGCGAAACCCAGGAAACGTTGTAGTTCCTTGACTGTTTGAGGTAGAGGCCAATCCAAGACCGTGCTGACCTTCTTCTCATCCATGGCTACCCCCTCTTGGCTGATCACGTATCCCAGAAATGACGTGCTTGTCTGATGAAAGTCACACTTTTCAGCTTTGGCATAGAGTTGGTGTTGGATGAGACGTTTCAAAACTGACCGGACGTGGTCAATGTGTTCTTCCACGGTGTTTGAGTATATCAATATGTCATCGATGTACACGATTACCCATCTATCTAGCATGTCTCTGAAGATGTCGTTCATGAAGGATTGGAATACTAAAGGACTGTTGGCTAGGCCGAAGGGCATAACTAAGTACTCGTAGTGCCCGCTAGTGGTGGAGAATGCGGTCTTCCATTCATCACCCTCTCGAATGCGAATCAGATTATAGGCGTTGCGCAGGTCTAACTCTGTATAATACTTAGCCCGACGAAGCTGTTCTAAGGCGGCTGGAACTAAAGGCAAAGGGTATCGAAATTTGACAGTGATGTCGTTCAGGCCGCGATAATCAATACATGGCCGCAAGCCTCCATCTTCTTCTTCACGAAGAAGAAGCCGGCTGACGCTGGAGAGGTTGACAGTCTAATGAATCCTTTGGCTAATTCCTCTTCAATATAGTGTTTCATAGCTTCGGATTCGGGCTGAGACAGAGGGAAGATTCGTCCTCTAGGAGGTGTGGTTCCGGGCATGAGTTCAATGGCGCAATCAACTGAGCGATGTTCAGGTAGTTGAGATGCTTTTTTCTTGCTGAAGGCTTCGATGAGGTCAGAGTACTCAGAAGGCACGTTCAATTTATCAGGATCTGGAACGGGGGAGTCAGGGGTATAACTGTTAACTCAAGAAATTTTAGACAGACAGCGACTTAGACAGGTGGCATCCCATTGGATGATTTGACCCTCTCACTAAGAGATGTGGGGGTTGTGGGTTCGTAGCCAAGGTAAACCAAGAATTAGTGAGTGATTGGGTGAGTGGATGACATAAAATCGGATAGTTTCCGAATGCAGGGTTCCAATGCGTAGTTTGACCTCTTCAGTGAGTCAGAGAATTTTTCCCTCTCCAAGGGGTCGGCCATCTAACGCCTCCACTGTCAGGGGGGAGTTACAGGGAATTAGTCTAAGTTTGCATTGGGAGGCAAATTCACTAGAAATAGTGAAAGTTCCCAGCTGCCCCAGAGTCTAGTAAAGCTGTGGTAGCAATTTCTTGATCTTGGATAACTAACTGAGCAGGCAATTTTAAACAGGATATCGAGGTTATATTCTTGGCTTGAACACTCACCGCTTGAGATTTTGGTGATTGACGAATTGGACAAGAAGTCTTCATATGTCCTGGTTGGCCACAATAAAGACAGATGATTTTGTATACGGCGCTCACGTTCTTCAGGCGGGAGGTGCGTGACTCCTAGTTGTATGGGTTCGTGAACGGTGGCAGTTTCATAAGAATAGTGGGGCGTGGCTCGAGTCGAGCGTCGTGAATGGATTAAGTTATCAATCTGAATGGCGAGTTTGATGAATTCATTCAAACTTTTTCCCTCATCCCGGCATGCCAGTTCGGATTGCAATTCCGTGGTTAATCCCTTTCGAAACAGAAGTTTCAGTGTGTCCTCTACCCAGGTGGTTTGAGCAGGGAGAGTGCGGAAAGAGAGAGCGAACTCAGCGGCCAACTGAGAGACTCCTCACTATCAAGACCGTCTTCCTATTGGCTATCACCTCTCTGAGGAGGGTGGGTGACCTTCAGGCCCTGACAACGGCTTCTATTCACTTTGCGCCCGGTTCGGCGAAAGTATTCCTCTACCCCCGCGTGGGGTATGTTTCTGAAGGTCCCGTCGGTCGTTCCACAGCCGGTCGTACTGCAGGCCTTCTGTCCTCCTCCCTTCGGGGAGCCAGACCAGGAGAAGCACAACCGTGTGTGTCCAGTGCGAGCACTGGATGCATACATCCACAGGTCCTCCCTGTGGAGAAAGTCGGACCAGCTGCCCGTGTGCTATGGTCCGCCTAGGAGGGGTCTTCCTGCTACGAAGCCCTCTCTTAGTAGGTGGATTGTGGGTGCCATGGCTTTGGCATATGAGGCCTCTGAGCTCAACCCGCCGGTGGGAGTCAGAGAGCACTCAACCCGAGGTGTGGCGGCCTCCAAGGCCTTCTGGGCAGGTGTTCCATGCAGGACATCTGCAATGCAGCTGGGTGGTCCACGCCCCTGACTTTCGTTAGGTTCTATGACCTCGACATCCGAGCCACTCCCAGCTCCTCTGTCCTTTCGTCCTGACACCAGGCAGGGACTTGTCAGTCTGGCGGCGTTGGTATCTCGTTCCCATATGCGTTTCGACGCAGCTCGAAGTTCCTGGAAGGGAACGTCTCAGGTTACGTATGTAACCATGGTTCCCTGAAGGGAACGAGACGCTGCGTCGCGTTGCCACACTTCCGGCATCCCTGTCAGCGCTTGCTTCATGACTTGAAGCTGAAGCCGGCTCCGCCGCACGTGCTTATATGCTTCCTGGTCGTGACGTCACCCCGCCCGTGACGCCTCGCCCTTGTTTGACTGATTACACATCATATTCAGAGCCTGGTCACGCTGAAGGTGTTCCCATATGCGTTTCGACGCAGCGTCTCGTTCCCTTCAGGGAACCATGGTTACATACGTATCCTGAGACGATATTTATTGACGTGAAGACTGCATTATGAGATGAGGATGTTTGAAATGATGTTTGATTGTGTACATTTACATTCTTCTGTTGAAATGCCACGACAAAACAAAATTGAGATCCTGAAATGAAGTCTATTGAGATGTTTTGCACTGTTGAGATTATTCAGATTATTCATTCGTTGATCTGATGGTTGTGTCTCTCCTCACTGGATGTGGTTTTGTCTGCATGTGTGTGTGTGTGTGTGTGTGTGTGTGTGTTTGGATCTTCATTTTTGTGTTTGCATGTGTATCTCATTGTTTCTCAGGAGAATGAG
This sequence comes from Barbus barbus, assembly GCF_936440315.1. NCBI lineage: Eukaryota > Metazoa > Chordata > Actinopteri > Cypriniformes > Cyprinidae > Barbus > Barbus barbus. The sequence goes on along the minus strand of NC_136737.1, from coordinate 1,359,047 downwards.
TCCATGTCAAATAAAAAAAAAGAGAGAAATTGTATTTTGCATAAAGAAAAGAAAATATTGATAATATCCTCTGATGAAATCTTGAAATAATAATGAATTGATTTGATTTGCAGTAGATATGTTTCAATGGCTGACATCAGATCAATTGTTATTTGCTGAAATTAATTTAAATGGGAATTGATCCTTCTTTCTTTTGTGTATTTAACGCTGTTTTTCTGTTATTGATAAATAGTCAATCTCTGGCTGACATGTTTTTGTTTTTTATTTTGTAGTTATTTCCCCCGTGTGACTGTGTGTTTGACTGAAGTTTTGAATTTCCATTCACTCATTCATATCCCTTCAACTAGTCCTGTATATAATTCATATAGTGTCATTCGGATTGATTCTCAAACTGTTTCTTCTTATTGTCGAGTCTGTAATGAAGCCTTCGAGCTCTAGATGTCAGTAAAGCTGCACTGATTTCACACGAGCAGCTGAAGGATTTCTGTTACACACATTGATTCATTTACTCTGGAAGTATTTCAGTATCAGTGATGTGGTGTTTGTCAGATGTTCAGTGCTGTCTCTTCTGCTCTGCAGGATCTGTTCATGGATCAGTGTGTCTCTGGAGATCTGCTGATGTTTCTGAGTAAGTCTGCTGATCGTATCTGGAGGACAGAGATGCTGATGGACACGGTTCAGTCCAGACTCGGTTCTGTGCTCAGGTATCTGTACTAACACTGATCAACTCACTCAAACATGCAAACCACCACAGAATCAACCGTTCCTTTAATGGCATCAGACTATGGTTATAAAATATTTTAAAAAGTGTATAGAACCATTTATGTTTAATTAGGCCTATACTTAGCTTTAAAAAACTAAAGCCACTTAGTCAATGTAATTTTGTAATCATTTACATTCAAATATCAACAATCTGCAGAACTCTGGTGAACATTCTGCCAAGATTCTCTCCAAATTATGAACAATATTACAATAATGTTAATAGAACGTTTGTTCAAAGTTATCTGGTCTTTAATAATGTTCTCAGAATGTTAGCACAAAAATCATATTTATATATCATTCATGCAACTTTTTTCTTCTGAAACGTTTGAGCTGCAGTTCAGTTGCGACAGTTCAATAGAAATCAGCTGAAAGCATCCAGTCTCTCACACCATTGAAGAAAATGTTCAGTTTATCAGGAAATATTGTAATAAATAATTGAGAAATGACTGTTGTATCTGATTGTATTAGTCTATATAGAGTGATAATGTAAAAAGAGCAAATGGACACCAGTTGATTTATTGAGAATGATTCAGTTGTGTGGTGTGTTTTGTTCATTACTCATGAATCGAGTCATACAGTCAGAACTATTATCACAGTATTAATGAATTTACTCTTATTCAGTTATTAATTGTGATGTAAGATGCAGTTGTGGCCTCCTTCAGTTTAAACCAAAATATTTAGGCCTTGAGTACAGTTGATACAATGTGTTTCGTCTGGACCCCATGACTAGAAGTTAGTTTTATGTTCATAAATGAACAAGAAGCTATGCTGTGTTCAGCTGAGACGGTGAAGTGAAATTCTTACTCATAAAAATAGATTTTTTTCAATATCTTTATATTTTACAGCCGTACGATGTTTACATTTTCTCCACACCACAGTCAACCTTCAAACCTCTGCTAAATCAGCTCAGAACATGGCAAGTGACAAAAGCTAATTATTTCAAATGAATCTGGATGACAAAACACATTTTTAGACATGATCAGGTGAGGCACATGTTTGTATTTTATTGACACCAGTCATTAACTGTGAAGCATAACTTATTATATTGTGTCGTGTAAGGTGTAATCAGCAAGTTATTTTTATTTATTTATTATAGTTGTTTTATTGTTATTATTATTTCGATTTTGACCATAAAAACCAACAAAACAAAAACATTTAAACCAGGCCGAAGGTTTCTGGGCTTGGTACGCAAGTACAACAATAATTACTGTGTTTGCATTATTGTAAGGGGTAGGTTTAGGGTTGGGGTAGCTGTAGACCAGGGCTGTCCAAACTCAGTCCTGGAGGGCCGGTGTCCTGCAGAGTTTAGCTCCAACCCTAATTAAACACACCTGAAGCAGCTAATCAAGCTCTTACTAGCTTGCAAGCAGGTGTGTTGAGGCAAGTTGGAGCTAAACTCTGCAGGACACCGGCCCTCCAGGACCGAGTTTGGACAGCCCTGCTGTAGACATTATATATATATATATATATATATACACTCACCTAAAGGATTATTAGGAACACCATACTAATACTGTGTTTGACCCCCTTTCGCCTTCAGAACTGCCTTAATTCTACGTGGCATTGATTCAACAAGGTGCTGAAAGCATTCTTTAGAAATGTTGGCCCATATTGATAGGATAGCATCTTGCAGTTGATGGAGATTTGTGGGATGCACATCCAGGGCACGAAGCTCCCGTTCCACCACATCCCAAAGATGCTCTATTGGGTTGAGATCTGGTGACGGTGGGGGCCATTTTAGTACAGTGAACTCATTGTCATGTTCAAGAAACCAATTTGAAATGAAAGGAAGTAGCCATCAGAGGATGGGTACATGGTGGTCATAAAGTAAAAGTAAAGTAAAGTCGTGACGTATTGTCAAGTATGGTGACCCATACTCGAAATTGGTGCTCTGCGTTTAACCCATCCAAGTGCACACACACAGCAGTGAGTAGTGAACAAATGCACACACACACACACACACACACACACACACACCGTGAACACACACCCGGAGCAGTGGGCAGCCATGCTGCGGCGCCCGGGGAGCAGTTGGGGGTTCGGTGTCTTGCTCAAGGGCACCTCAGTCGTGGTATTGAGGGTGGAGAGAGCGCTGTACATTCACTCCCCCCACCTACAATTCCTGCCGGCCAGGGACTCGAACCCGCAACCTTTCGATTACGAGTCCGACTCTCTAACCATTAGGCCACGACTTCCCCATAAAGGGATGGACATGGTCAGAAACAATGCTCAGGTAGGCCGTGGCATTTAAACGATGCCCAATTGGCACTAAGGGGCCTAAAGTGTGCCAAGAAAACATCCCCCACACCATTACACCACCACCACCAGCCTGCACAGTGGTAACAAGGCATGATGGATCCATGTTCTCATTCTGTTTACGCCAAATTCTGACTCTACCATCTGAATGTCTCAACAGAAATCGAGACTCATCAGACCAGGCAACATTTTTCCAGTCTTCAACCGTCCAATTTTGGTGAGCTCGTGCAAATTGTAGCCTCTTTTTCCTATTTGTAGTGGAGATGAGTGGTACCCGGTGGGGTCTTCTGCTGTTGTCGCCCATCCGCCTCAAGGTTGTGCGTGTTGTGGCTTCACAAATGCTTTGCTGCATACCTCGGTTGTAACGAGTGGTTATTTCAGTCAAAGTTGCTCTTCTATCAGCTTGAATCAGTCGGCCCATTCTCCTCTGACCTCTAGCATCAACAAGGCATTTTCGCCCACAGGACTGCCGCATACTGGATGTTTTTCCCTTTTCACACCATTCTTTGTAAACCCTAGAAATGGTTGTGCGTGAAAATCCCAGTAACTGAGCAGATTGTGAAATACTCAGACCGGCCCGTCTGGCACCAACAACCATGCCACGCTCAAAATTGCTTAAATCACCTTTCTTTCCCATTCTGACATTCAGTTTGGAGTTCAGGAGATTGTCTTGACCAGGACCACACCCCTAAATGCATTGAAGCAACTGCCATGTGATTGGTTGATTAGATAATTGCATTAATGAGAAATTGAACAGGTGTTCCTAATAATCCTTTAGGTGAGTGTATATATATATAACAAAAGAGAAAAAAACAAAAGAAGAATGTAATTTATTGTTAGCTTCCGGTTTTTGCTGCATCCCTTCTAGCCACAACCCCAGGAAATATGGACAAAGAGATGTTTTGACTGATGAAACGTGAGGACTGCACACAATTGTGATAATGTATGGTTTTTCCATCGTCTCCAGGTAATAAATAAAGTATATGAATAATGCAGTGCTAAATGACATATCATTTATTACAGTAGCCTTTAATAATATATAAAATATATTTTCCACTTTATTCTGTGATAAAAATGGCACAAAAAAAAAGTGATTGTAGTATATAAATCAATCATAAAACTGTCATTAGGAAAATACAGGAAAAATATTATAGAATACAAAATATTGGTTGTCGTCCAGAAGCAATTAAAAGTAAGAGATAAGAAATAATAATAATCTATCTATCTATCTATCTATCTATCTATCTATCTATCTATCTATCTATCTATCTATCTATCTATCTATCTAGTAACATTTTACATGTCATTTTTAATCAGTTCAATGCAATTTGCAAAAAGAAGAAAATAAAATAATGCATAAAAAAGCTATTTGAACTGTAGTGTAACTATACAGTGGTGTAAGCAATGTAAATGTAAGCAAAAAATAAATACAAAGGATATACAAAATCATAAATAACAATTGAAAAGTGGTATACTGTCTTAAGTGACAATTACAGCAATTTAGGACAACATGTGCCTCCTCTCCGCATTTCTGTTTCTTACTTCATCCACAAAAATGTGCAAATAGGTCCAAAAAACTGACTCCTCATGTTTTCTCATAGAGGTTTAAACCTCACATTATCCATCTCTGTTGGGCATCGCCATAAACAATCTTCACTGTTTCTCTCATATGAGTATACTCCACAAAAAAAAAAAAAATGTATTCCCCCTCATGTTGTTCCAAACCTGTATGACTTTCTTGCTTCTGTGGAACATAAAAGATGATTTTCTGACAAATGTCAGTTTTTTTCTCTCTGTATAATGACAATCAGTGCAACAGAAACTATTTGGTAACACTTCATATTATTTTGTTCATGTTTTGTTCAATTTTTATTTTATTGTATTTTTTTATTATTATTATTATTGACACAAGGATTACATTCGTTTTTGGAGTATATATCCCTTCAATTCACAGTTTAAAATTATATTAACTAAGTTAACTACCATTATGTTTGCAAAGCCTGTCTAGGCTGTAAGATCCAGTAAGCCAATGATACTGAAACATAATGATGATAATAAAGAAATACAAAACTGATTCTGGACTAAATGTATCCCTATAGGCTATGTGCATTTTGCATTTAATGAAACTGGGGAAATGACACACAATCCCATGAAAACAGGGCATTAGTCAGACTTCTGACTTCTTTAAGACTTAATGATTTTGAGGTGAATCCGCCTCAACATGTCAGACAGTGGCTGTTGGTTGCATGTTCTGATGCTGATATGCATTCTATGAGTTAACCGCTTAGATGCTAACTCACTGGTTTTAGTAACTGAGATGCACACAATAGAACTGATCCAGGGAGAATATTCTTTCTTATCTCTAAGAAACACTATGAATCAAATGTTTGGACTGGGTTTGTTTGCAATTTCCTTTTGCTTTAAAAGATTTGTGTGCAAATGCTTGCAATAGATTAGATTTCATACAGGCTATTTTGAGTTTAGCCAAATGTATGATGCATGTAATATGTTTCAAAGAAACTTCTTTTTTTTGACTTGAATAAATAAAAAATATAAAGCATAAATAACCATATAACACATTTTCATTTTGAGCTATTTTGTAAATATATAATAAATAATTTGGTTAAATCTCACTTTTCAAGTCAACATATGCAGTCAGCTCTTTATTTCTTTTTTTCTTTGAAATTATTTTGTTCACTAGTTCTCTCACTTTCCCTTCTTTCCCCCCCTTTTCTGTTTCACTTACACTCCCTCCCTCCCTCCCTCCCTGCTCCGACAGGCAGATATTTGGAAATTCCAGTGCAGCAAACAGCATGATTTCTGGGAAATGTTGTGGGTCTGGGAATCCCCCTCGTGTCCTATAAAAGACAGAGGAGAGGCTTTACTCCTCACACTTTCACTACAGCTCCACTTGGACTTACTACTTTCTCTGAAAGCTCAGCAAACCACTGGAGCTGATCTTTTTGTGTTTCCTACCTATTTATTACACTCGCAAATTAGTTATGGCATTTTTACCCAGAGCCCTTCTTCTGCTGCTGCTTGCAGTAGTTTGTATTCAACTGAGTGGAGGTAATATCGCTTTTTATTTAGTCAGGTATTGCAGGAATTTGGTGCTTTTTTTGATGCTTTTGTCGGCATGATGTAGAGAGATTTTTATGCTGAATTATCTTCTGTTGGGATCATGCAATTTAAACTAATCTTTCCAGGCTTTTCTATGTTAACAGTCCTAGCTAATGGACCTGACAGGTGCTGGTGTTTAAGAAGTTTGAAGAAACGTGTCCCAAGAGAAGAAATTGAAGAGTTCTCTATTTTCTCCCAAAGATCAAAGTGTGACAGGGTTGAAATCGTGTAAGTGTCAATCTCTTAACCTGCATACAATAAAATGCTACATATTATATTTATAATGACATCCTTAGATGCTATAACTTTTTACAGGTCTATCTTCAAGTCCTTGAAATAAGATAAATTTGGCAACACTGCATAAGATAATATTAGTTTTCAACGTTTAATATACTTTACTGCAGAAAAATCCCAGTTAGATTAATTCAAATCTTTACTCTTAAGATATAAATCTGTAAGTAAGCTTTGTTTGCATGAAATCCTAGACTGAATCTTATTGATTTAATGCTTTTCTAATGTCTGCAGATTGACACTAAAACCTGTGAATAACTCAACTGAAGTTGTCCAGCGCTGCTTGAGTCCAGAAACAAGGCAAGGAATTAACCTGCAGAATTGCTGGAACAAGTATGGACATTTTATTGTCACTTGCATTTCTCAATTAGTCATAATGAACTAATACTAAACAATATTAGCTACAAATCTAATATGATGGAATACATTTTAAAAATCAATTTGGTAATTTTCTTAACGCTCTGGTATCTAAAAAATAATGTTCATGGATATTATATATTGAGCATTAGATTAATGTGTGCACTTTTTTTGTTTGATTTGCAACAGGAAGAACACCAACAACACTTCCACGTTTAAGATATCCAGCTGCTTCTAAAGCCATAAATGAAAGTGCAGAAGAGCACAGTAGGACAGAAGAGGGGATCCGGAGCACTGCCAGTAACCGCCGGACGCAGATGTTGTCGGCAAAATCATTTAGATTAGAATTCATTTGCTGTATGACTGAAGCACTGAATATATCATTACTCCAAACAATATTTAACTGACTATATATAAATGGTTTCATACCCATTTCAAAAGTTACATTGTTTGTCTGACCAGGCCCATTAATGTTATATGTGATGTGTTAGAACTGATTGAGTCACATTACAGTGAAATTTTATAACACATGTAATGCATTTTGAGGCTACCTAACACAATATTTGTATATGTGCCCACTGAAAATGAACGCATTTTAGTACAATGCAAATACATTAAAAAAACATATGTGTACTACTGAGCATTAACGTGTTTCATGGAGCGGAAGATATGATGACTAGTTGCCTGTAAGCATTGTAATGGTGCAAAAAGTCAAACTTCAGAGGCATGTCATCAATAACCTTTATTGGAATGTAAATGTACATCCAAGCTTAGCTGCAGGAATCTGTGAGGGCAACGGACGAAGAGAAAGCACCCGTTTGATAAATGAGCCAGTAGTGGAGAAATAATCACTTTTAAGAAATAATCTTTTTTGAGTGTGACGTGATTTGTGTCATGTGCAGGTGCGATGGATCGCGTACAAACCAATAGGGTGTCGGAATGGTATAGGTTTATATTCTCATCCAACCACAATTCACTCGATCCGGATGGCGCCATTTATCTGGATAGGTTTTTTTTTTATTGATTTTTTTGAGCGATGACCAAGGGCGATGCTAGGATTTTCATTTTAGGGGGGCTCAGCCCCCAATGATGGTATAATAATAAAAAATAAATATTTACAAACAAAAAAGTATTAATAGGGTAGGATGGTATACTAAACTTATTGCAGTATTCCACTGTATTGCATAGATGGGTATAACATCCGAGTACAAGCCAAATACAAGTCTACCTGATCTCACACACACACACACACTGTTTACTGTACAAACCAAAAATGTTACTGTTTGCATTACTAGTACAAATCTTTTTCTATGCTCAAGTACAAACCGAAAATTGTAAACATAAAACATCATATCACTTTAAACTTACCCTGACTATCCATATTAGCAATATAAACAACACAGCTAAAAGGCTGGACAATGGATTAAACTATGTGGGTGCTGTGATTAACTTTTAAAAGTAAAAAAATAAAAAATAAAAAAACAGCAAAACTGAAGCAGTCTGTGAGAAGGACACACAATGTTTCAATCTCTGTCAATCACTCTGATATGCAATTAAAATAAGTGCTGTCTGTCACTGTCTTTAATCACTTCTATGCATAACTGTATGGTAGTTAATGCCACATGCACTGTAATATTAAGTTCTATATTGAAAGCTAAATTTTCAAATGAAAATAGCAATAACGTGATGGTTTTATAAAGTATGCGTATAATGTGTTAAGGGCTTTCGCTGAAGGGAACAGCTGTGGTGTGATGAGTGGTGAATGCAGCGAAAACTTTACAGAAGATTGGAAACCGATTGCTCTCCCATGACTTTTTGTAAACTGTATTTAAGACAAAGAACTGCACAGATGTAGATATTATAACAATCTATCGATAAACACACACCTTGGCTGTGTCCAAATTCAGGGTCTGCATCCTTCGGAGTACTCATTTGAAGGATGTTACGTCACAGCGCCGCGACGAAGGCTGTCCAAATTCGTAGGATCCTTCAAATGCGGCCCACAAATACGTCCTCCTTTTCCCCGAATTGGAAGGATGGGTGTGGTGGATCCTTTCCCGTCCTACCTATCCCATAATTCTTTTCGGCAGAGCGTAATGGCGGACGAAACGAGCGGTAGCGGAGTGGGAGAGGAGTTTCTCTGACAAAACAAGCTAAAGTTTATGCTTCGGCTCAATGAATTTGTAGGAGAAATTAGTAGAATACTTAAAAACAAATAAAAATAGGCTATAATGGCTTACCTGGATGTGACTGTCTTGTAGTCTGATATAAAAAACTCTCCGACAACGAGCAAAGAAAGTATTTAATTTATTTAATTGCTTTATTTCTTCCAAAAGAATTAAAATGAGGAGAATAACTCTTTGTTTGTCCATTTTCCCGCTTCTTGCTTGGCGCTGTCACGGTTGCTAGGCGACAGGATATGAGCAACGGGTAAGGAAGGGAACTGAAAGAAGGGTAGGCTGTCCAAATTCACAAACACCGACTTCCGGGTTTTGCGGACGTCGGAGGATCCCTCCTCCTTCAACCGGGTAGGAAGGATCCTAAGGAGGATGCAGACCCTGAATTTGGACACAGCCCTTGTCCTCTCCTCTGCGCCACCACAGTCTGTGGATTGAAGAACGCGCAGAAAGATGGGGAGGAGCCGAAGTCTGCTGCCGTTTCAAATTTAAAGGGGAAGAATCGCAAGATTTTTAGGGGGGCTGAGCAGAAATTTAGGGGTGCTAAAGCCCCCCTAAAAATGACCTAGCAACGCACATGACGATGACAAGCCAGATTGAAAACGAGCCGAAATGAAATAGGAGTAATGAGGCTATTTTTAAAATGTAAGGAGTAGAAAGTACAGATAATTGCGTGAAAATTTAAGGAGTAGAAGTAAAAAGTCGGCTGAAAAATAATTACTCCAGTAAAGTATAGATACCCCAAATTTCTACTTAAGTAAGGTAACGAAGTATTTGTACTTCGTTACTTGACACCTCTGCAAACTAATCTCTACTGCGCAGACTCTGGCTCCAAACGAATCTCTGCTGCGCAGACTCTGGCTCCAAACTCAAGATTCAAGATTCAAGAGTTTTATTTGTCACATACACAATTATACAGAGTATAACCAGCAGAGAAATGTAGGTCAGGTCCGCTCCAAGGACAGTGCAATTATACAGAATACAAATATTAAGAAAAGAAAAGTAGAAAAAATAAAATAAAAGAATAAAATAAAAGATAAGATAAAAAATATAAATATAAATGTGCAGGTCAGTATGTTGTTGACTTAAATAGTAATGAGAGGAATGTGCAAAAATAATGTGCAAAAAAGTTGTACAGGGCATTTAAATAGCAGCAATATGAGGTAGAGAAAAATTATGAATAGCTTATTGATATATGATATTTACATGGAGTCAAGTGATGTTATGACACAGAGTTAGAGTTTAGGAGCCTGATGGCCTGGGGGAAGAAGCTCCTCCTAAGTCTCTCAGTTTTTGCCATCAGGCTACGGAAGCGCTTACCAGATGGAAGCAAAGTGAATAGATGGTTACCAGGGTGATTTGAGTCCTTGAAGATTTTAACAGCTCTATTTTTGCAGCGTTTGAGGTAGATGTCCTGCAGAGAGGGGAGAGCAGACCCTGAGATGCGCTCAGCTAAGCGCACAACTCACTGTAGTGCTTTGCAGTCCTGATTGGAGCTGTTTCCATACCACACTGAGATGCACTGAGTCAATACACTTTCTATGGTCCCTGAATAGAATGTTTTCAGGATTGCTGGTGAGACTCTGAATTTCCTCAGCTGTCGCAGATGGTACAGTCTTTGCCTGGCTTTCTTAACCTGTGTTTGGATGTGTGTAGTCCAAGTCAGGTTCTCGGAGATGTTTACACCGAGGTACTTGAAGCTACTCACCCTCTCCACAGGGGTCCCACTGATCATAAGAGGAGAGTAGGGCTGCTGCTGTCTCTTCCTAAAGTCCATGATCAGCTCTTTAGTTTTGCTCACATTCAGAGAGAGACAGTTGTCCTGGCACCATGATGTGAGACTCTCTACCTCATCCAAGTATGCGGCCTCATCTTTGTAGGAGATGAGGCCCAGAACCACAGTATCATCAGCGAATTTGACAATAGATATGGAGCTGTGAGAGGACACTCAGTCATGCGTGTAGAGAGAGTAGAGCAGGGGACTCAGGACACAGCCCTGTGGGGCTCCTATGTTCAGAGTGATGGAGTTTGAGGTGAACTGGCCAACTTTCACCACTTGAGGTCTGCCGGTGAGGAAGTCTTGAATCCAGTCACAGAGTGAGGAGTTTAGGCCGAGGTCTGTGAGTTTAGATGCCAGCTTGATGGGGACTATAGTGTTGAAAGCTGAGCTATAGTCAATGAATAGAAGCCTTACATAATTCCCATTGTTGCTGTCCATGTGTGTGAGGGAAGAGTGGAGAACGTGAGAAATGGCATCGTCCGTGGAGAGATTGCAGTGAGTTTAAGTAGCCAAGAGAAGATGAGCAGCAGCTGGAGAGGGTAATGAGAACAGGTGACGGGGATACAAAATAATGAGGGCTAAACCAAATCAGACAGATCGATGGGGGGAGACAATGGGAGAAACCAAATCAGAACAATGACAAATATCAGAAACACAAGGAGACATGTAACACACAGACCTACAGAAGTACACGTGACATGAAGAACACAATGGATTCATAAACCGTGACAGCAAGGGACTCATTAAAGATAGACGTGAACAAACCAGCGAGCTGATTGGCGCAGGACCTCAGAACACGGCCGGTTATCCCATCAGGTCCGGCTGCTTTTCTGACGTTCACTCTCTTTAGCGCCCTCCGAACCTCATCCTCCGACACGGTGATTACAGGATCATCGCTGCTCTGCCTGCTGCTTCCTGACGCGCTGGTCGGCAGAAACGTGCCGCCGCCGTTGCCATCGAAGCGGCCATAGAAGATGTTTAACTCGTCGGCCAGCAACGGATCTGCTCTCACCTCCGCGGAGGATTTGTTTCCGAAGTCACAGATGGTCCTCAGTCCCTGCCACATCCATCGAGAGTCGTTGAGCTGGAAATGAGACTCAATTCTCTCTCTGTATCTGTGTTTAGCGGCTCTTACTGCACAACGGAGAGCATAGCACGATGCTTTGTACTCGCTCGTATTCCCAGACAGAAGAGCCTCATTGTAAGCGGCAGTGCGTGTGTTAACCGCGGCACGGATTGTTCTGTCCATCCACGGTTTCTGATTGGAGAATGTCCTTATCGTTATTGTTTCTGTAGCTTGCTTGGTTAGCGTGTTTACGAAGCTTAATGCTACATCCGTGAACTCGCTGACGTCAGAAGAACTCGCCCGGAACATGTCCCAGTCGACGTCATCAAGCGCCGCCTGCAGCATAGTCTCTGAGTGGGAGGACCAGCGCGTCACTACTCTTCCTGAACGAGCCTTTGTTTGTATCCCGGTGTTAGAAAAATGGCGGCATGGTCCGATTTGCCAAAAGCCGGTAGTGAGCAGGCTTTGTAGGCATCCTTGAACTGAGTGTAGCAATGATCCAGTGTGTTTGGTCCTCTAGTTGGACAGGATACGTGTTGATGGAAGGTCGGCATGACCTGTCTGAGGCTGGCTTTGTTAAAGTCCCCCGCGATGATGAAAGCAGCGTCAGGATGTTTGTTAATGTAGCCGCTGAGCACATCGTGAAGTTTAGACAAAGCCAAGCCGGTGTCCGCCTGTGGTGGAATGTACACAGCAGTAACAATGATCGATGAAAACTCCCGGGGCAGATAAAATGGGCGGCAAATAACGGAAAGATGTTCCAGATGAGGCGAGCAGGAACGTGACAGAATGGAGATATTCCTGGGATCACACCATTTCTTGTTGATCATGAAACATACTCCTCCACCCCTGGATTTACCGGCCTCTACTGCTCTGTCCGTCCGAAAGACAGAGAAGTTATCACTCGGCATTACAGCAGTGTCCGGGACCGAGGACGAAAGCCACGTTTCTGACAAACAAAGGATGTTACAGTCCCTTATGTCCCGTTGGAAACTAATCCTGGCTCTAAGATCGTCCATCTTATTCTCCAAGGATTGGACATTAGCGAGGAGAATGCTTGGAAGAGGAGGACTGTGAGCCCTTTTCCTGAGTCTGACTCGAATTCCAGCGCGCTTCCCGCGGTGTTTCTTGATCCATCGCCTCGAGGGGGTATTGTTTATCTCCGCGTTCCGAAGAATCTCCAGAGGCCACGCAGGATTCGTGGATAAAGTGTCCTGAAGCAGGTTGGTGTAGCGGTTTCCAATGTCCAAAAGTGTTTCTATGTTGTAGGTGATCAGTGCCGACGTGAAATGTGTAAAAAGAGAAAGTAAAAGTAAGTAAAAAAGAAAGTTAAAGCAAAATCTCAGTGGCGCGACACGAACGGCGTCCGAACACAGCGGCGCCATCTTGTGTATATTAAACGAATCTCTACTGCGCAGACTCTGGCTCCAAACGAATCTCTGCTGCGCAGACTCTGGCTCCAAACGAATCTCTGCTGCGCAGACTCTGGCTCCAAATGAATCTCTACTGCGCAGACTCTGGCTCCAAACGAATCTCTACTGCGCAGACTCTGGCTCCAAATGAATCTCTACTGCGCAGACTCTGGCTCCAAACGAATCTCTACTGCGCAGACTCTGGCTCCAAATGAATCTCTGCTGCGCAGACTCTGGCTCCAAACGAATCTCTACTGCGCAGACTCTGGCTCCAAATGAATCTCTACTGCACAGACTCTGGCTCCAAACGAATCTCTACTGCGCAGACTCTGGCTCCAAATGAATCTCTGCTGCACAGACTCTGGCTCCTACTGCACAGACTCTGGCTCCAAACGAATCTCTGATGCACAGACTCTGGCTCCAAATGAATCTCTACTGCACAGACTCTGGCTCCAAACGAATCTCTGCTGCGCAGACTCTGGCTCCAAACGAATCTTTGCTGCACAGACTCTGGCTCCAAACGAATCTCTACTGCGCAGACTCTGGCTCCAAATGAATCTCTACTGCACAGACTCTGGCTCCAAACGAATCTTTGCTGCACAGACTCTGGCTCCAAACGAATCTTTGCTGCACAGACTCTGGCTCCAAACGAATCTCTACTGCGCAGACTCTGGCTCCAAACGAATCACTACTGCGCAGACTCTGGCTCCAAATGAATCTCTACTGCACAGACTCTGGCTCCAAACTAATCTCTACTGCGCAGACTCTGGCTCCAAACTAATCTCTACTGCGCAGACTCTGGCTTCCCCATGTGGAGCCACTACCCATAGCCCAGACACACTCAAAAGCTGCAGTACACATAGGAAAGGACATTGGCTCCATTTATCCACAATCAAACTGTTCCATAATGTATATAGTGTATGCCTGTGTTGTATGCATGCTGCTAGGTTATAGTAGCTTAGTTACAGCGCTGTAGTACTGTAGTGAAGCTCCAATTACTTGGATCTAGACATATGAATGTATCACTGCTTTAATGTTTTCCAAACCCTTGCATATTAGGTATCAAAATGACTGTCTTCTGATTCCCAGATTAATGGTGTATATTATGTCACCATAACTTGCACCATACTCTTTGTACCATACTTTGACTTAATATTGGACAAATCCTCCAGACCACCATAAACCATGCAAATAAGGTGTTGAGTGAGACAAAGGAACTTCTCCCACTCAAAATTCACACCTCTACATTGGTCAATCTGCCAAAGATGGATGTGACCAGGGACTGTTAAAAGGCCCTAACCCCAACAAAATCATTGCTCATACCCTTCGAGACACACTTTCCAAGACTCATCACCCTTGAGTGGGACCTTCTGGCAGTTTTTATCCTCAAGTAACTTTGTCAATTCGCTGTGGACTCTGCAATCTTCAGAAAAACCCGACGAAAGCCTCCAGCTCACTCCTTCTGAACTCATCAAGAACCTCCGTTTTCTACTGCATCCAAGCTTTTGTTCAGCAACAAAGCCATTGCAAGTAATCTTTTCCAACTAGTTAGATGCAGGTTTAAGTTTGGGCTCCTTTGTTAAGGTGATTTTTGATTCTCTGATGATTCTCACTAGGTTGTGGTTAATTGATGCTAAATACTGCCATTCTTTGTTTCTTCTCTCTCTCTCTCTCTCTCTCTCTGTCTGTGTGCGCATACGGGAGCGAGTGAACAGAGCGTGGTGTGTGAGGAGTGCAAGCGGTTTGTCTGTGAGTTTTTTTCTTTCTTTTCTATCGAGTCTAAAAAAGTATCTTGAGGTTTGTTTGTGGAGTGGTACTCTTAAAGTAGGGTAAGGTGCTGCCGGTCAGCGTTTTGCTGAGTTGGATGGCGGAGTCTAGAGGGGTTTCGCTGGAACAGCTAACTAGGCGGCATGGCATTAAAGTTGTTCCAGCGGAACGCTGTTCGGTGGAGGAATGTAGCTTAGCTGTTGTTGGACATAAAAGTGTCTTATCGGCGGCGAGAATGAACAGTGCAATTGTTCTGTTTTTAGACGACGTCAATAAAGTTAATGAGATTGTGACAAGCGGAATCGTCTTAAATGACGCTTATACGGCGGTGATGCCACTAATGCAACCAGCGAAAAAGGTTGTTTTGTCTAAGGTTCCACCTTTCATTAAAGATGAAGTGATTGTTAGGGAATTGGTTAGACATGGAAAGATTGTGTCGCAGATTAAAAAGATCACTTTGAAGAGCAAATCTGCTGAATTAAAACATGTGGTTACATTTAGGAGACAGGTATACATGATTCTGAATAATGGACAAGATTTGAATCTTGTTCTGAAATTCAGAATTGATGACTTTGATTACAACATTTATGTAACTTCAGAGACTATGAGGTGCTTTAAATGTGGTCAGGAAAATCATATTGTACGTGACTGTCCGGGCAATGAGACAAATGAAGCGGCGCATGTTGTTGGTTTAGATGGTGAAATTCAAAAGGAGAATGAAACTCAGCAAGTACAGGATGAAAACTTAAATAATGATAAAGAGGGCAATGACCGTGACGGGAGTGAGCAAGGACCTAAGTCTGAAAATATGACAAAGAGAAAAGAACAAAATATAGGATGTGAGGAAACTGAAGCTAAAAATACTGTCATTGATAGTAATGGTGAACTTGAAATCATTAAAGATGTAGATATGATGGATGATGATAGTTTTTTCAAAACACCAACATTGAAAAGGAAAACTAATGGGAAGAGAAGGGGAAAAAAAGCAAGAAAAGAACAGGTTCAGGAAAAACAGATGAAAGATGTGGATCAGAGAGTGACTTCTGAGTGCAGTAATTCAGATGATTCTTTCTCAGAAAGTGAGAATGAATCTATAAGTTCAATTGATTCAGTTTCTCTCAGGAGGTCTGAAAGGAATGTGTACACCTCTGCAAAAATTAAGGAGTTCTTGCAAAAAACAAAAGGGATGAAAGGAGTACAAGTAGAGGCTTTCTTTCCTGATCGCGATTTATTCATAGAATCAGCAAGAATCTCAATGAAAGAAAAAGGGACAGGGAGTCTTACAGAACAAGAGGGTTACAGACTGAAGAAAATGGTTCAAAAGTTAAGAACAACCACTTTGAACAATGAAAAAGCAGTGTTTTAAATTTTTTGCCTCTGGTATACTCAGTCTTTTTTTTTCATTCATTCATCAATGAGTAATTTAAGGTTGGGTAGTGTTAATTTAAATGGAGCAAGGGATCAGAAGAAAAGATCAATGCTTTTTGATACAATAAAACAAAAAAATATTGACATTATGTTCATTCAAGAGACTCACACTGACTTTCAGAATGAAAATGATTGGAAAATAGAATGGGATGGAGAAGTGATTATGAGTCACAAAACTAACATCAGTGGAGGAGTTGCTATTTTGTTTAAGAAAAATATGAGTCTGGATTCATGTAAAGTAGAAAATGTTGTGGATGGACGACTGTTGAAAGTACGGGTTAAATTAGAAAATGTTAGTTTTGTTTTTATAAATGTGTATGCACCAGTAGTGGGAACTGAAAGGGTTATGTTTTTAAATAAGTTAAGAGAGTCATTGGAAAATTGTGAGCCTGAAGAGTTTTTATTTATAGGAGGTGATTTTAATTGCACTGAAAATGATGCGATTGATAGAAATCATAATGAGCCTCACAAAGAATCGCAACGTGTGTTGCAAGAAATTATAAAACATCAAGATCTGTATGATATTTGGAGAGTATGGAATAAAGCACAAAGACAGTACACGTGGACACAAATAAGGCAGTATCATGTAACAATGGCTAGGTTGGATAGATGGTATTGTTTTAAACATCATTTCAATACCATTAAAGGTTGTACAATTTTACCTGTGGCTTTTTCTGATCATTGTCTGGTAAAATGTGATATTTTTATCAACAATGTTAAATCAAAAAGTGCTTATTGGCACTTCAATACTAATTTGTTGTCTGACAACTCTTTTTGTGATGCTTTTAAGTTTTTTTTTAATAATTTTAAAGGTACAAAGGAGTCGTATGTCTCTTTACAGCAATGGTGGGATGTTGGAAAAATACAAATACAGCAACTATGCCGTACGCATACGCTCAATGCTTCAAGAGACATTTCCCAATCGGTAGAAGTTCTAGAGAAGGAAATTTTAGATTTGCAACATTCTTTAGTATTTGGAAAAGATCAGGAACGTGTTAAAGCTTTTAAAAGGAAAAATAAAATTTTAGATGATTTGTTGAGCATCAGGGCACAGGGCGCTTTGGTACGCTCTAGATTTCAGTGTGCAGCACATTTGGACAGTCCAACCAAATTCTTCTTTGGTTTAGAGAAAAGGAATGGACTAAATAGAATTATGCATTCTTTATTGTCTGAGTCTGGAAAAGAAATTACAGAGTCTAAAGAAATCAGGAAAGTAGCAGTGGCCTTTTATGAAGAACTGTATAAAAGTGAACAGGTGGTGGAGGAAGAAACAGCCAGTTGCTTTTATGAGGGTTTACCTCAGGTTCCTGAAGGAGTAAATGGTGAACTGGTGAAGCCGCTCACGAAAGAGGAACTGTACAATGCCCTAAATAGTATGAAATGCGGAAAAGCTCCGGGGATCGATGGCATTCCTGTAGAGTTTTATAAAGCATTTTGGGCAGTGGTGGGGGATGACTTGTTCGATGTACTCAATGACAGCTTGTCTAGAGGCTTGTTGCCTTTGAGTTGCAGAAGGGCAGTGATCACCCTCATCCCTAAGAAAGGTGACCTTAGGAATATAAAGAACTGGCGGCCTGTGTCTCTTTTATGTTCTGATTTCAAGGTTTTATCCAAGGCTTTTGCTATTAGGGAAGCAATTGGTAGGATTGTTCATGTGGACCAGACGTACTGTGTTCCTGATAGATCCATTTTTGACAACATTCATCTTATTAGAGACATTCTGGAACTTTCTAGAGCATTGGATTTTAATGTTGGTCTTATTTCCTTAGACCAAGAGAAAGCGTTTGACAGGGTTGAACATAGATACCTTTTGCAGACGCTAAGGGGATTTGGTTTTGACACGGTTTTTATTAAAATGATTGGGACTTTGTATAGAAGCATTGAAAGTATGCTTAAAATTAATGGTGGTCTGAGTGCTCCTTTTAAAATTACAAGGGGCATAAGACAGGGATGCGCTTTGTCTGGGATGTTGTATGCTCTAGCGATTGAACCTTTGTTAATAAGAATAAGGGAAAAGATTGACGGCTGGAGTATACCTCGCTGTGATTTTAAAATTAAAATATCAGCCTATGCTGATGATATAGTGGTGTTGGTAAATAATCAAAAAGAGGTGGATGTTTTAAAAGAAATAATTGATGAATTTGGAATTTTATCATCGGCTAAAGTAAATTGGGCTAAAAGTATAGCTTTTGTTTGTGGAGGGTGGGAGGGTAAATCACTTCCGCGTTTACCAGGTGGGTTGGAATGGAAGAAGGATGGTGTATTTAGGTGTATATCTGGGTAATGAGTCTATGATGCGAAAGAATTGGGAGGGAGTTTTAGAAAAAATGAAGGGAAGGTTGGAAAAATGGAAGTGGCTGTGGCCTAAATTGTCTTTCAGAGGACGGGTCATCATTATTAACAATTTGGTGGCTTCAGCATTGTGGCACAGGATGGCTTGCACTGACCCTCCTAATGGACTTTTAGCAAAACTACAAGCAGTGGCAGTGGATTTCTTTTGGACTAAGTACCACTGGGTACCGCAGAGTGTCCTTTTTCTCCCCAGGGAGGAAGGAGGGCAAGGACTAGTGCATCTGGCCAGCAGAGGAGCAACTTTTCGTTTACAGTTTATACAAAGATTTTTAACTGGACCAAGAGACCTTGTGTGGAGAGAAGTTACTAGTTTTATTTTGAATCAGGCTGGAGGATTGGGTTTGGACTCTGCTCTGTTTCTAATGGACTCAAGAAAGATCCAGCTGAATGGACTACCCTCTTGTTATAAAGGGCTTTTTAAGGTGTGGAGTTTCTTCAGGAAAAGGAGAGAAGATTGTGGATCATCTTTACACTGGTTACTGGAGGAACCGATGATTTGTGGAGCCAGACTGGATATGTCCAATGAAATGTCATGGAACTTTGAAAGTGCTATGTGTAAAAAAAGGAAAGTCAAATTGTGTCATTTAATAGAGGCTGGAGGCTCTGAGTTAAACAATGCAAAGGAGGATGCTTCTTGTATTGGGGTTGTTTCTCTTAGACTAGTTGAAAAATTGTTAATTTTTTTAAAAGAGAAACTTACGATGGAAGAATTGTCTCTCCTTAAAAGTTATGGGGAAGGGAAAGTGGTTCCCAACAAGAGAGACCCTTTTCCAGAAATATATATTTTCCCTGATTTTGAAGGTGCGTGTGGAGAACTGGTTAAAAACATAGAAGGTTTCATTTTTAATGAGATTGATGGTGAGAAAATGTACAAAACTTGTGTTAAAATTTTAAACTTTAAAATTTTAAATGAAAGAGTTGGAAATATTTGGAGAGGTAAATTGGGTTTTGATCAAAGTATAAAGACGGAGTGGAGAGTTTTTTATAAACCTCCTCTGGATAAAAAGGTGGGGGATCTCCAGTGGAGAATTGTACACGGCGCGGTTGCTGTCAATTCTTTTATTCATATTATTAATTCCAATGTTAGCGATTTATGTCCGTTTTGTGAAGAAAGAGAAACTATTTTTCATTGTTTTACAGAATGTTTAAGACTCAATTGTTTATTTAATTTTCTTACATTTGTTTTTAATAAGTTGAATGAAAGTTTTAATGTTCAAAACTTTATTTTGGGTTATCGGTACTCAGCAAAGAACAAAAAGAAATCACAGCTTTTAAATTTTTTGGTGAAGCAAAAATGGCAGTGTATATAAGTAGGAGAAACAAAGTAGAAGGTGAAGAAGTATGTGAAATTGTACCTATTTTTAAGAACCGGATAAAAGCACGAGTGTGGGTAGATTTTAAATTTTATAAGATGATGAAGGATTTGATGTCTTTTCAAAATGTCTGGTGCTACAATGATGCAATCTGTTCCCTTGTGGACGACTTTTTAATTTTTTGTTGTCTGTTATAATGGTCAGTGTTATTTACTTGTGATATTGGTGTGTTTTTTTGTTGTGAATTGTTGAAAATTGTGCAATAAAAGAGCTGTTAAAACTCAAAAAAACTCTCTCTCTCTCTCTTTCCTTACTTTCCTTCATTCTGTATATATGTGTTTTGTTTAGTCTAGTTGTATGTTAGCTGTAGTTTCATTTATTAAATTCATTTTATTCACAATTGATTGCCTCTTTGTGCTGCTCACAATTCGGAGTCACTGAATGTTGATCTTGCTACATGCTAAGTTAATGCTAGTACTGTATGAAGTAGGAAAGTTATTCTTTCTTGGCCAGGAAAATAATCTTTCCTACAATTGATAAATGATTATACTGTCGGTGGACGAACAGATTAAATCATTGTAATATTGAATCTGCTACAATTCTAAGATCTGATCTAAATATTCATGATTAATTATAACCTGTTATTATTAATTGTAACTATTTCCCTTTTGAGCTAATTTGCTACAGTGCAGACACTGGCTCCAAATGACGTAATTTTATCAAGATGGCAAGGGCCATACTGAGATGCTTTGGCTTCACTTTTCTATAGTGGAAGGAAGTGGAGACACGTTGTCCATCTTTTTTTACAGTCTATGATGTATACTGTGATGTTTTTATAGCAAAAAAAAAACTAATTAGTTACTTTTTTAGGGAGTAACACAATATTGTAATGCATTACTTTTAATATTAACTTTCCCCAACACTACTGATGAGCACATTCACTGCTCCAGTTTTAAATGAACACAGTTTCAAAGTTGTCCCTCGTCTGCGCTTCGATAATTTTTTTCTTATTTTCCTAGTTTCCATCTCTAGCACTGCAGACACAGATTTCGTCACACACAGAACCGTTCGCGTTTGAAACTCCACATTCCTAACCAGGGTTGCCAGGTTTTCACATCAAAACCCACCCAATTGCTACTCAAAATAGCCCAATCGCATTCGAGGGGTGTTCCCTGGTAAAAATTCCCCGGGTAAACGGTGGACTTGGCAACACTGTTCCTAACCCAGGACTGTTGGGTTTCTTTTATTACTGATATCAACCCAAATTGGGTCAAATCAGCTTCCTAATGCAACAGTCTCAACAGAGTGTTTGAACTGAAATAATAACGTTGCGTGTTTAAGAAGTAGGCCTACACACTACACAGTGTATGTTTTTGCTAAATCGCTTGCAAATATAAGATTGTTGTATAGCCTATACATACCACTTAATATTAGAATAGAAACCACTTAGTTTCAAAATACTTACAGTAGAAATTATTTGTAATTTTACAGGTTATTACCCCTTTATTCCCCAAACTTCACATATTATTCCCTTATACCTACACTGAGGTACTGAATACATTCTGTTTACTTACGCAGTACGTTGCGGGTTGTAATCTAAAGCGTTACCAAATATATTATACAATGCCTAAAAAAGAGAGTAAATGCATCAATAACTTCATGAATGTATAATTAAAATAAAGACTAGTATGTCTTGAATAGATTGATTTTTACTCTGCTGTTATCTTTGTCATTTATTCACATTACGTCTCAAGCTTGAACTTTGACCTGCACTTGTTGTCAGACCCGGAAGACATAAACAGGTTAGATTCCTTTGTAAAGTGAATGCCTCCAACTACAAACTTCTTCCTGTTTGCATTTTAGCAACACGGAAAGAAACATCTATATGATGAAATCTTAAAATACAGGTATCATATACTCTCTTTATGTTTGTTATATAAAGCTTAATTGTGACATGCAACATTAAATAATGACTTTAGTTCATTTATGATTGCAATAGCTGTATGAGCAGCAGTTTCACTTTCATCTTCAGTCACAAAACTAAAAAAATGTGTTCAGTGTTTAGAAGCTGAAAAATGTTCTGTTTTGAAGTATTTTTGCCTTATTTTTACTTGACTTGGTAAGCATGCAGAACTGCTGCATAAATACTGAATGTAGAGATAAAAGTTCCATATCATGTGATTCAACAGTAAATCAGAGAGTATCTTATTTCTATCAGATATGAGTGTTATCAGAGTGTGTTTGTTCAGTGATTCACTGCAGGTTTGCAGCAAGAGCTTCATGATCTACTAGTTGAGATTCAAGCTACAAGTTGAACAGAAAACTGAACGACAAAGAACAGGCATAAAAGCTACAGAACAGTGATGGGGCTTCACATAGTCTGGATGAATGAACAGAGACTTGAAAAACACTAAAATCTCTTACAGGACGATGATCAGATCAAGTGTCAGAGAAGGATCAGCTGAAGAATAAACAAATAGATGGAGGAGAGA
This sequence comes from Barbus barbus, assembly GCF_936440315.1. Classification (NCBI taxonomy): domain Eukaryota; kingdom Metazoa; phylum Chordata; class Actinopteri; order Cypriniformes; family Cyprinidae; genus Barbus; species Barbus barbus. Next base: position 1,336,474 of record NC_136737.1, on the reverse strand, counting down.
ACAGAAAATCAACATGTCAACCTCAGATACCACAGGTAAACATCACAGTCACATCATCTTTAAAATGATTCTAAAAGAACATTTTCATTCAATTCTGTAAAAAAGAAAAAAAAGCACTTTAAGCACTTTATTTACAAATAAGACTTTTGTTTCATACAGTGATTGTCGTCCACAATCCTCCTCGCAGGAGAAGATGGAGCAAAGAACAACCTCCTCAGAGTAAGTCTTTCTCTACATAAATAAATTAAGTTATGTGTGGAAAATATAAACAGTTTATCACCTTCAAAACACAAGTGATTAAATGATCTTCTACTGGTGGATTCTGGTTATTTTAATTAACATTATATGTAAATTATACGTAAATATCACATGTGTTACTGTATGATGTGAGGATTGTGATTTGACTCTTTGCAGTGAGGATTGTTCTTCTGTGTTCGAGCGTGTCAGAAAACAGTCTGGTGGGGAACTTCATCTTAGGACGAGCAGCGTTTGTCAGTGAAGCTCCTCCAGATGTTGTAGAGAGAGTCGGAGGAAGACTGAAGGACAGACACCTGATCATCATCAACAGTCCTCAGCTGCTCCAGATGAACATCTCAGATCATCAGATCACACAGACAGTGAGAGAGTGTGTGTTTCTGTCTGATCCAGGACCTCATGTGATCGTTCTGCTCCTCAAACATGATCAGTGTTCAGCAGAAGATCAGGAGCGTGTGGAGAAGGTGCTGCTCTCTTTCTCTGAGAGCGTTTATCAACACACCATGGTGCTCACAACACAAGAGCCCACAGAAACCAGTGACATCCTACAGAACATCATCCAGAAATGTGCAAACAGACACTTCAGTCTTCAGAGGAGCAGCTCTCCTGATGATCTTCTGCAGATGTTTGAGGACATTGTGAAGATGAATGATGGACAGCACCTGGATTGTGCTGAAGGTTCACAGTATTTCACAATGGATGATATTGTGGTGATATTTGATGTTATATTGTTAAATTAACATGTTTTAATCTTCTTCTGTTCTCAGTTTCAGAGTGTGTGAAGCTGAATCTGGTTGTTTGTGGGACTGATGGCACATTAAAATCCTCCGTATCAGATCTGATCCTGCAGCAGACAGACAGAAGATCAGACGTGGAGCTTCATGGACGGCAGATCAGTGTAATACAGCTTCCAGCTCTGATTGGTCTCTCAGAGGAGGAAGTGATGCGTCAGACTCACCGCTGTGTGTCTCTCTGTCATCCTGGAGTTCATGTTTTCCTCCTCACTATTCCTGATGCTCCACTGACTGATGAAGACAAAGCAGAAATAGAGAAGATCCAGAGGATCTTCAGCTCAAGAATCAACAAACACATCATGATCCTCATAAAGCAGAATCCAGAGCATCAGACAGCAGAACTAAATGAAGAAACACAGTCTGTCATTCAGAGTTTAGGAGGAAGACATCAGTTCATTGACCTGAACACACAAGTGTCTACATTGATGGAGAACATCGAGCAGATTCTGGAAGAAAATGAAGGAGATTTTTTCTCCACAGAGACATTGATGGAGGCACAGATGGAAAAACTAGTTAAATTTGATGAGATGAAGAAGAAAATTCAATCACTAGAGACACATTTACTGATACAAGGTAATGAGCTGAAAATCATTTTGGTTCTTAAACTACAGAGCATGTTTGAAATTGAATTTTTACTATGTGACGTTATAGTAACCTAATTTCAGGAGCCTTACGCCCATCTAATCTTCCAATTAGTATCCAAATATAAAAGCCTCTTATAACTTCTGTTGTTAGTTCTTTCAGCATCCCTCCTCCTCCCCATCTCCTCCTTTTATGCATATTTATTTCTGTCTAAAGGGGGCTATCGGAGCTTGAGTAGAATAGTCTCTCTGAGCCCTCCATTGTAGACATTAAGCCAAATCTGTTTACTACTAATGCTAAGATTATATAGGCACACAAACATTCTGATTACCCCTTGATCAAAAATAAGGTCAAGCTTCAGTGTTCCACAGGAAATTAAGATTATTGCAATAGTCAAACTGACCATTTTGACCAATCACTGAACTACTACTACAATGCTCTGAAGCAGTGAAGCTGAACGTTTTACTGTAACTTTACAATCTGAATCATTTGTGTTTGAAAATAAATCTATGAAATATGCTACAAAATATTTCATCTTAAAAATTAAATATTAATCATGCATAGTGATTAGTGAAAGAAACTTGTTGTATTTTCTCTCAAATATTTGCACTAAAATGCTCATTTTAAACTGTGCAAATAATGTGAAATTGACAGAGAGAAACTGCCTGATGAAAATATAACTGTGTAAACTGTAGAGTGGCATGTACAGTGGGGAAAAAAAAAAATTGATCCCCTGTTGATTTTGTACGTTTGCCCACTGACAAAGAAATTGATAAGAAATTATCAGTCTATAATTTTAATGGTAGGTTTATTTAAACAGTGAGAGACAGAACAACAACAACAACAAAAATAAAAAATAAATGCATTAAAAAAATGTATAAGTTGATTTGCATTTTAATGAGTGAAATAAGTATTTAATCCCCTATCAATCATCAAGATTTCTGGCTCCCAGGTGTCTTTTATACAGGTAAGGAGCTGAGATTAGGAGCACTCTCTTAAAGGGAGTCTCAGCTTGTTACCTGTATTAAAGACACCTGTCCACAGAAGCAATCAATTCATCAGATTCCCAACTCTCCACCATGGCCGAGACCAAAGAGCTGTCCAAGGATGTCAGGGACAAGATTGTAGACCTACACAAGGCTGGAATGGGCTACAAGACCATTGCCAAGCAGCTTGGTGAGAAGGTGACAACAGTCGGTGCGATTATTGACAAATGGAAGAAACACAAAATAACTGTCAGTCTCCCTTGGACTGGGGCTCCATGCAATATCTCACCTCGTGGAGTTTCAATGATCATGAGAACGGTGAGGAATCAGCCCAGAACTACACAGGTGGATCTTGTCATTGATCTGAAGGCAGCTGGGACCATAGTCACCAAGAAAACAATTGGTAACACACTATGCCGTGAAGGACTGAAATCCTGCAGTGTCAGCAAGGTCCCCCTGCTCAAGAAAGCACATGTACAGCCCGTCTGAAGTTTGCCAATGATTTAGAGGAGAACTGGGTGAAAGTGTTGTGGTCTGATGAGACCATAATCGGAACATGACAACTGCACCGCATCAAAGGGACGATGGACAGGGCCATGTACCATCAGGGCCAGGGCATTGAAGCCAACCAGGCCATTGAAAATGGGTAGTGGATGGGTATTCTGGGATGACAATGACCCAAAACACATGGCCAAAGCAACAAAGTCGTGGCTCAAGAAGAAGCACAATAAGGTCCAGGAGTAGCCTAGCCAGTCTCCAGACCATCATCCCATAGAAAATCTGTGGAGGGAGCTGAAGTTTGCCAAACTTCAGCCTCGAAACCTTAAAGACTTGGAGAGGATCAGCAAAGAGGAGTGGGACAAAATCCCTCCTGAGATGTGTCCAAACCTGGTGGCCAACAAGAAACGTCTGACCTCTGTGATTACCAACTAGGGTTTTGCCACCAAGTACTAAGTCATGTTTTGCGAAGGGGTCAAATACTCACTCATTAAAATGCAATTCAATTTATAACTTTTTTGGAATGTGTTTTTCTAGATTTTTTGGTTATTCTGTCTCTCACTGTTCAAATAAACATATCATTAAAATGATAGACTGATCGTTTCTTTGTCAGTGGGCGAATGTACAAAATCAGCAGGGGATCAAATAATTTTTTCCCTCACTGTAAATCTTACTACCTCACAATGCACTACATAAATACTAAACAAGCAGATAGCAGACCTCTTTTATGTTATAGAATCAAATTTTTGGGGAAACACTTTAGGCTGTAAAACTGATGCATTTCCTCTCTTACAGGTTCAACAGAGAGAGAAGATGATCTGAGGATTGTGCTGCTGGGAAAAACTGGAGTCGGGAAAAGTGCAACTGGAAACACCATCTTAGGAAGAAAAGCATTTAAAGCAGTAACATCTCAAGAGTCTGTTACTAAATTGTGTCAGAGAGAAACAGCTGAAGTCAACAACAGACACATTACTGTGATCGACACTCCAGGACTGTTTGATACTGAACTCAGTAATGAAGAAACCCAGAGAGAAATCACTAACTGCATCTCCATGATCCTGCCTGGACCACATGTGTTCATCATCGTGCTCAATCTAGGACAACGATTCACTCAAGAAGAGGCAACAGCTGTGGAGATCATTCAAGAGACGTTTGGAGAGAAATCTTTAATGTTCACCATGGTGCTCTTCACCAGAGGAGACGATCTGAATGACAAAACCATTGAACAGTGTTTGGGAAAACCTGGATCTGCTCTGAATCAGCTGATTGAAGCGTGTGGAAACAGATATCATGTGTTCAATAATAAAGAGACTGGAGACCGAACACAGGTGACTGATCTACTGCAGAAGATAGACAACATGGTGAAAGAGAACGGAGGGAGTTACTACTCATGTAAGATGTTCAGAGAGATGGAGAGAGAAATACAAGACCAACAGAAGAAGATACTGATGGAGAAAGTGGAGCAAGTGAACAGAGAAAGAGAAGAACTGATGAACAAACATAAAGAAGAGAAAAAGATGAAGATGATGATGAAGGAAGATCATGACAAAGAGAGAAAGAGAAGAGAAGAAGAATTTACTGAGAGAGAAGAACAATATAAAAGAGACATTAAAGAGCGAGAGGAACAAGAGAGAAAGACACGAGAGGAGATGAAGAGAGAACGAGAGGAATGGGAGAAACAGAGACTAGAAGAAAAGAAGAGAAGAGAAGAAGAATATAAAACACTAATAAAAGAGAGAGAAGATCTTCAATCCAAGCATGAAGCAGAAGAAAACAAGATGAAGATCCTGATGGAGAAACTGAACAGAGAAACAGAAGAACTGATGAAGAAACACGAAGAAGAGAAAGAGAGAATGAAGATGATGATGGAGGAAGAACGACAGAATCAGGACAAAGAGAGAAAGAGAAGAGAAGAAGAACTCAGAGAGATAGAAGAGCGATATAAAAGAGAAATAAAGGAACAGGAGGAGCAGATGAGAGATGAGATGAAAAGTGTGAAAGACGAGTTTAACAATGAAATAAAGGAAACGAGGAAAGAAACAGAGACTGTAAAGAAAGAAAAAGAAAATCTTCAGACCAGATACAACACAGAAACAGACAGACTGATGAACAGAATAGAGAATGAAAGACAAAATCATGAAACAGAGAGAAAGAGAAGAGAAGAAGAGTTTAATGAGAGAGAAGAACAATATAAAAGAGAAATGAAGGAACAGGAGCAGATGAGAGACGAGATGAAAAGAGAACAAGGGATGTTTAAAGATGAAATGAGGCAAGAAAAAGAGATTATAAAGAAAGAAAAAGACAATCTACTGATAGAAATAGACAGACTGATGAACAGAATAGAGAATGAAAGACAACATCATGATAAAGAGAGAAATAGAAGAGAAGAAGAGTTGAATGAGAGAGAAGAGAGAAATAAAACACTACTGAAAGAGAAAGAAGAGAGTGAGGGAAAGATGCGTGAAGAGATGAAGAGAGAACGAGAGGAAAGGGAGAAACAGAGACTAGAGGAAAAGAAGAGAAGAGAAGAAGAAGAGAAAAGAAGAGAGAGAGAAAAACAGATTTGTGATGAAGAGATTGAGAGACTGAAGAGTGAAATGGAGGGAATAATCAGAGAGAAAGAGAGAATAGAAAGAGAGAGAGGAGAAGAACTAGAGGATTTAGAGAAGAGACTGAAAGAAGATCAACAGAAGACTCTTGAAGAGAAACTGAGACTGCTTGAAGAACAGCATGAAGAAGAACTGATGAGAAGACGAGTGGAGTGGAGAGAGGAATATGAAGGAGAGAAAGAGAAGAAGATCTGCTCTGAAACTGATCGTTCACTGCAGGTGAGAAACATGAAGAGAACATATTAATGTTCATTCATCACATTTTAACCCTTTAAACATCTTAACTTCAGTATCTCCAGTTCTTATCTGAATCAGTATTTTCATATATTTTACAGCTTTAAGAGCCAGAAAACAGTGTCACTTTAATTTAGCATAATGACAGCTTTATGTCAGTAATAAACTCATTAAATAAAATAACTATTTCTGCAGACAGTAATGCAAAAATGAACTGAACAACTCTTATGATTGAGCTCAAAAGAGGCATTTTATGATTATATTCATATTCAATTATTGCATTCATAAATTAAGATAATTATTATATACATAATTAAATTATTTTAAAATGTACGGACGACTTGACAAGTCTGTTTAAATCTGTATTGACACTAAATAACAGAAATGAATTATTGCTTGTAAAGATAATAATAATAATTGTACACTGAACATTAGTTTTAACTTAGTGTATTATTGTTTTTTCCACAGGGAGAAAACAAGGACATTGAACCAGCAGAAGTCAGAGCAGAAAACAAACAGAAGAATGTATTTCACAGACTTCATCTTGAAGGCAGACAGCACAATAAACTGAGAGCTGCAGATGTTCTTCAGATAACTGAACATTCATTACAGTCTCATGAGTCTTGTGCTGAAGAAGAGCTGATTCTGACTTTCCTACAGAAACTACTGATGATGAACTACAGAGCAAGATACATTACAACTAAACAGACCACTGAACAGGATCACACACAGCAAAGAGACAGTGACTCATCTGAAGATATGTTTGATATTTTTAATGCTATGTCTTTGTCTAACAAAAGAACCAGTCAGTCTGATCTCATTCACCCGATGGATGTCCAGATGGCTGTGTTTCATCGTGCTGATGGTCTCCTGAAGCAGCTGATGGTCACTAAACTGTCCCAGTGTCAGTACGCTCTGCCTCTGCTTGTTCCTGATCCATTCACACAACAGATTGAGTTTCCTCTCTGGACATTCAGACAAATCACCAAGAGCTGGAAGATCAGAAACACCAACAATGAGTTCATCAGACAAACCCAGCCGATCTACAGAGCACAAACTCCAATGGTGTTTTTCTTCAGGTTTGGCTCTGTGTCCTCATCCAAGTCTCATCTGATGAACAGTCTGATCAATGAGAAACACAACACGTTCTTCCACAGGAACTGTCCAGGCAGCAGCAGAACCAGAGAACTGATGGATGGAGTGGTGGAGATCGTCTGGTTCTGCCCGTCTGGATCAGATGATGATAAATTCACTGAGTGTGTAGCGTTCTGTAATCTACACGGAGATGCAGGAGACCACGAGAAACAGCTGCAGATCCTCACTGACATGAGCTCAGTCAATGTTGTTCTTCTGCCACGACTGGACAGGAATGATAGAAGTGCAGCAAACATACAAAACCTGTTCAGAAACAGAAAGCCACTCATTTGTCTCTTTACTGAGGATCAGTCTACTGTAACTGAGATGAGGAAAGGAACATACAAGATTGGTCTGAAAGACAGAAATCAGTCAGATGTATCAGAAGAACTCAGAAGAGCTATAAATGATTGTCTCTCAGACTCCTCTCACACTTTCAGACTTGAAGATGTGTCCAAACTCTCAGACATCAGAGTAGATGAGGAAGATGATGAAGACTGCAGGAGAGGAAGAGCAGCAGCACAGCAGATGATGAGTTTACTGGAGAAGAAAGATCTGACAGAAATCAAAGAATCATTTCTGCCTCATCAGGGGAAACTGTGGCATCAGTGGAGTCAGAAGAACAGAGAACTACATCAACCTCGAGCAGATGAGACAGAAATATACATCAGTAGAAAACACTCAGAGATGAAGAGAATCCGTCAACAGCAGCATGAATTTGACATCAGTGAGTTTATGAAGCTCTTTATTAAACAAATGAACTCATGTGCTGAACATGAGAAGATATTTTTCCTCAAATGGCTCAGATTCCTCCTGGATGAATATACATCAGCTGATCTTTCTGTTCTACATCACAAGTATAATGAAACATGGTCAGCAGTATTACAGCTAAAAGTGTATCATGATAAATTTGAACGACTCAGAGCTGAACAAGCTAAACTTGAGAGAATATCTGAGGATCTTCAAGCAGCAAACTTTGGTGTGGAGCACATCATGAGGGAGATCGGTCAGATCTATGAATCATGCTCATCTCTGAAGAAGAACAAGAAACACCTGCAGATTGACTTCTCTTCTCTCCCGAGTCTCGCAGCAGAGATGATGATCTCTGGATCTCCACTGGAGCTGATGGATGGAGATGCTGCTCATGTTCCTGTGATCTGGATCTCTGCTGTTCTAGATCAACTCATCCAGAAACTGGGAGACCAGAGAGTCTTTGTGCTGTCAGTTTTAGGGCTTCAGAGCTCTGGGAAATCCACCATGCTGAACACCATGTTTGGACTCCAGTTTGCTGTCAGTGCTGGCAGAACAACCAGAGGAGCTTTCATGCAGCTGATCAGAGTCTCAGACGATATGAAAACGCAGATGAACTTTGACTATATTCTGGTTGTAAATACTGAGGGTCTTCGAGCTCTAGAACTGGCTGGAAGATCAACAAGACATCATGGCAATGAATTGGCCACATTTGTTGTTGGTCTTGCAGATCTGACCTTGATCAACATCTTTGGAGAAAACCCTGCTGAGATGCAGGACATTCTTCAGATTGTTGTTCAGGCCTTCATGAGGATGAAGAAGGTCAGACTGAATCCCAGCTGTGTGTTTGTGCATCAGAATGTCTCAGACGTCACAGCTGGAGAGAAAAACATGGGAAGGAGACGACTGCAGGAGACACTGGATGAGATGACTAAACTCGCTGCTAAAGAAGAAGTCTGTGATGCAGAGTGTTTCAGTGATATCATTAGATTTGATGTTCAGAAAGATGTGAAGTATATTCCTCAGCTCTGGGAGGGAAGCCCACCGATGGCTCCACCAAACCCAAACTACTGTGAGAACATTCAAGAACTGAAGAAAACTATTATGACTCATGCCTCAGAATCACATGGAATGATGCTAACACATCTAAAAGACCGTATTAAAGATCTCTGGGAGGCTTTACTGAATGAACGATTTGTCTTCAGCTTCAGAAGCTCTCTGGAGATTTCAGCTTACAGGAAACTGTAGACAGAACACAGGAAGTGGTCCTGGAGTCTTCACAGAGCCATGATGGAAACTGAGAACAAACTACACAACCTGATAGAAAATGAAGCGATTCATGAGATTAAAGAAACTGATCTTCAAAAAGAGCTGAAGAAGACAAGTGAAGAAGTGGATAAATCAATGTCTGAATACTTTGAGAAAGACACAGATGCAGAAATACTGATTCAGTGGAAAATATCATTTGAAATTAAAATCAAAGAGCTTCAGGAAAATATTGTGAGAGAAACAAAGAGAAAATTAAATTACATTCTTCAGCAGCGAGACCTGAAGAAAAAGATTGATGCTCAGAGAACACATCATGAAAACACTCTCTATGAAAAGAGCAGAGAACTTACCTTCAACTTCAAATACAAAACAAATGATGAAGAAACACTGAAGAAGGAGTTTGATTTGTTCTGGGAACAGATTGTGAAGATCATCAGAGACACTCCTCCAATCAGAGACACTGATATAATGAGAGATGTGAGAGAGATCCTCAGTGACGTCTATCATTGTGCTCCTGTAGATCACTGGAGGGAGAGCAGTGATATGTTCACTCTGCTGAATTTTTCTGAAAGTCCAAAAAAAGTGGGCTTAAATGGGCTATAATGGATGCTCAAAGAACAGCTAAAGAAACATTAGGATATGGCCGAACTCTGTCTCCAGAGGATGAAGCACAAATAAGGTCACTGATCTCAGATGTTGTTCAGCGGACAGACAGAATGATTCAGTCATTTAACATCTCAAAGATGGGCTACAACATCAGCTGCATTCATCAACTCATAGATTACATCAGAGCAAGACTATCAGAACATGAGGAAGGACCAGTGAAATATGTGTTCAAGAATGAATTCTTCATGGATTTGGTTCTGTCCATCTGTAAGAGAGCAAACAAGACAATCACTGACCAGCACAGACTGTTCAGAGAAGACAATGATCCTGTATTATATTTTGAGAAGAAGAGAGAAGCGTACTGTAGTATTTTCCAGAAATACTGTCATGGATCTGCATCAGCTGTTATTTTTGGTGAGATCATCTGTCAGAAACTGAAAGAGCCTATTTGCACAGGTTTAGTGGCAAGTGATCAGTGTTTTAATACAACAGATGTAAGGTTTCCATATAGAAAATACAGAAGAGCAGGAAGCCGTTATGAAGGCTTGAGGTTCAGACTTTATAGCGGCCCGTGGTTCAGATATTATAAAGACTGGAGCATCACCCCTGATCTCTCTGAACTGCTCTACTGGAAGTGGTTTGTGTGCAGATTCCAGAGAGATCTGGAAAAATACTACAATAAAATATTTGAGGGGAGGGGAAGTATACCAGAGGAATGGAGAAGATACTCAAAACGGGACGCTATTGAGAGTTTGGATCAATACATCTAATGGAGATCAAGAAGAATAAGACTCTCGTGTCTCCTCTCAGATTCAGACTCATCTTCAGCTCAAGAAGATCAGATCTCATCAAATACAGACGAGGATTCAAGACAAGATTCAGTTCCACATTCTGATATCAGTGAAACGATCAAAGCAACATATTCTGTAGACATGATTGACAAAGCTGTATATTACAATTTAAACAGCCTAATCTCTATGATGAATAAATAAAAAGTAACCATATTAATGACTGATGATATATGTGTTTCTGAAATTAATACAGAAACATCAAGGACAATGTGTGCATCATTTCTGTTTCATGTAGTGTTTCTAAAGACTCTATCAGCAGCAGATTCAGATTCATGTTATAATTGGAACAATTTAATTGTATGTGAATGAACAGAAGTTTTATGTCAAATGTTTGTTGAATTTTAAAGTAAAATGTTTCCCAAACTTTCAACCAAATGCAGCAGAAATGAACTACTCTTGTTTTCAGCATGAATATGTGAGACAGTACTCTGAGATTTCCCTCAGCATCTGTTCAAATTATATTCTGTATACTATATCACAAAATTAAATGTCAGTTGTTTCTGTTTTGTCCATGTGTGACAATAAAGAGCATGAAAATGTAATGTATTCAAACTAAAGTTCTTGTCTTTCCGTTCCAGTAAAAAAAAAAAAAAAAGATATTTATTGACGTGAAGACTGCATTATGAGATGAGGATGTTTGAAATGATGTTTGATTGTGTACATTTACATTCTTCTGTTGAAATGCCACAACAAAACAAAATTGAGATCCTGAAATGAAGTCTATTGAGATGTTTTGCACTGTTGAGATTATTCAGATTATTCATTCGTTGATCTGATGGTTGTGTCTCTCCTCACTGGATGTGGTTTTGTCTGCATGTGTGTGTGTGTGTGTGTGTGTGTGTGTGTTTGGATCTTCATTTTTGTGTTTGCATGTGTATCTCATTGTTTCTCAGGCGAATGAGTCCATGTCAAATAAAAAAAAAAGAGAGAAATTGTATTTTGCATAAAGAAAAGAAAATATTTATAATATCCTCTGATGAAATCTTGAAATAATAATGAATTGATTTGATTTGCAGTAGATATGTTTCAATGGCTGACATCAGATCAATTGTTATTTGCTGAAATTAATTTAAATGGGAATTGATCCTTCTTTCTTTTGTGTATTTAACGCTGTTTTTCTGTTATTGATAAATAGTCAATCTCTGGCTGACATGTTTTTGATTTTTATTTTGTAGTTATTTCCCCCGTGTGACTGTGTGTTTGACTGAAGTTTTGAATTTCCATTCACTCATTCATATCCCTTCAACTAGTCCTGTATATAATTCATATAGTGTCATTCGGATTGATTCTCAAACAGTTTCTTCTTATTGTCGAGTGTCATCTGTAATGAAGCCTTCGAGGTTTTCAGTCAGTTGCTGGATTGCTGAAGGATTGTCAGATGTCCAGTGCTGTCTCTTCTGCTCTGCAGGATCTGTTCATGGATCAGTGTGTCTCTGGAGATCTGCTGATGTTTGAAGTGAAGTGAAGTGAAGTGACATACTGCCAAGTATGGTGACCCATACTCGGAATTCGTGCTCTGCATTTAACCCATCCATAGTGCACACACACAGCAGTGAACACACACACACCATGAACATACACAGCAGTGAACACACACACACACACACCGTGAACACACACAGCAGTGAACACACACACACCATGAACATACACAGCAGTGAACACACACACACACAGCAGTGAACACACACACACACACACACACACACACACACAGCAGTGAACACGCACACACACACACACACAGCAGTGAACACACACCCGGAGCAGTGGGCAGCATTTATGCTGCGGCGCCCGGGGAGCAGTTGGGGGTTCGGTGTCTTGCTCAAGGGCACCTCAGTCGTGGTATTGAGGGTGGAGAGAGCGCTGGACATTCACTCCCCCCACCTACAATCCCTGCCGGCCCGAGACTCGAACCCACAACCTTTGGATTACGAGTCAGACTCTCTAACCATTAGGCCACGACTTCCCTTGCTGATCGTATCTGGAGGACAGAGATGCTGATGGACACGGTTCAGTCCAGACTCGGTTCTATTGGCTGTGCGGATGTATGCAAATACATAGATTGACAGGCAGGAACATCTAATCATTGTATTTGGACTGAATTCAATGATTGAATGATCATGTGATGGTCCTGAGGCTACTGCACAAGATAAATATTATTTAACAAAAAAAATGCTGCCCACTGCTCCGGGTGTGTGTGTGTGTGTGTGTGTGTGTGTTCACTGCTGTGTGTGTGTGTGTGTGTGTGTTCACTGCTGTGTGTGTGTTCACTGCTGTGTGTGTGTGTGTGTGTGTGTGTGTGTGTTCACTGCTGTGTGTGTGTGTGTGTTCACTGCTGTGTGTGTGTGTGTGTTCACTGCTGTGTGTGTGTGTGTGTTCACTGCTGTGTGTGTGTGTGTGTGTTCACTGCTGTGTGTGTGTGTTCACTGCTGTGTGTGTGTGTGTGTTCACTGCTGTGTGTGTGTGTGTGTGTGTGTTCACTGCTGTGTGTGTGTGTGTGTGTGTGTGTGCACGTTGGATGGGTTAAATGCAGAGCACGAATTCCGAGTATGGGTCACCATACTTGGCTGAATGTCACTTCACTTCACTTACTGTGACCAGAGCACTGAATGTGTTTGTTCCTACAGATCATTCTACCTCTGATCTGTTATAAATGCCATTGACTGGTGCATTACTGTTTTGAGGCATAATGTCACCACTAGATGCCATTAAAGTCCCACTTCTTCTCCTCTGATCACAGGAGCCGATACGTTAATAAATGTATAGTTTCTAATACATTACATCTGTTTATTAATATGAAGGTATCATGCCAGGACCAGCAGGGAGAGAGTTTTATCAAGAAGAACGTTCACTGAACTTAATGCCAATGAGAAGCAGTCATCTATTACTGAATAAACAGCAGCCTGCTGGACAGAATCAGCTCTTCCTTCCTACACTCTTCAGAAAAGAGCTTTAAAGTGCAGATATCTAACAATCCAAAAGGTTCAAAGTTGAACTTAAAGTTTATAAAATGATCCATTGGAAATCTGGCAGTTATTTTTAGATCCTTTGTTGTGGTAAAAGGTTCATATACACTCACCTAAAGGATTATTAGGAACACCATACTAATACTGTGTTTGACCCCCTTTCACCTTCAGAACTGCCTTAATTCTACGTGGCATTGATTCAACAAGGTGCTGAAAGCATTCTTTATAAATGTTGGCCCATATTGATAGGATAGCATCTTGCAGTTGATGGAGATTTGTGGGATGCACATCCAGGGCACGAAGCTCCCGTTACACCACATCCCAAAGATGCTCTATTGGGTTGAGATCTGGTGACTGTGGGGGCCATTTTAGTAGTGAACTCATTGTCATGTTCAAGAAACCAATTTGAAATGATTCGAGCTTTGTGACATGGTGCATTATCCTGCTGGAAGTAGCCATCAGAGGATGGGTACATGGTGGTCATAAAGGGATGGACATGGTCAGAAACAATGCTCAGGTAGGCCGTGGCATTTAAACGATGCCCAATTGGCACTAAGGGGCCTAAAGTGTGCCAAGAAAACATCCCCCACACATTACACCACCACCACCAGCCTGCACAGTGGTAACAAGGCATGATGGATCCATGTTCTCATTCTGTTTACGCCAAATTCTGACTCTACCATCTGAATGTCTCAACAGAAATCGAGACTCATCAGACCAGGCAACATTTTTCCAGTCTTCAACCGTCCAATTTTGGTGAGCTCGTGCAAATTGTAGCCTCTTTTTCCTATTTGTAGTGGAGATGAGTGGGACCCGGTGGGGTCTTCTGCTGTTGTCGCCCATCCGCCTCAAGGTTGTGCGTGTTGTGGCTTCACAAATGCTTTGCTGCATACCTCGGTTGTAACGAGTGGTTATTTCAGTCAAAGTTGCTCTTCTATCAGCTTGAATCAGTCGGCCCATTCTCCTCTGACCTCTAGCATCAACAAGGCATTTTCGCCCACAGGACTGCCACATACTGGATGTTTTTCCCTTTTCACACCATTCTTTGTAAACCCTAGAAATGGTTGTGCGTGAAAATCCCAGTAACTGAGCAGATTGTGAAATACTCAGACCGGCCCGTCTGGCACCAACAACCATGCCACGCTCAAAATTGCTTAAATCACCTTTCTTTCCCATTCTGACATTCAGTTTGGAGTTCAGGAGATTGTCTTGACCAGGACCACACCCTGAATGCATTGAAGCAACTGCCATGTGATTGGTTGATTAGATAATTGCATTAATGAGAAATTGAACAGGTGTTCCTAATAATCCTTTAGGTGAGTGTATAGCCTACACTAGTCAAAAGATTTGGAAGACTCTGCTTGGACCAATGCTCGTGTTCTCGGATTACCCCTCTCGTCTAAACCCTTTGGAAATTGTTGGCCGATCGACGGCCTACGCATGCCCTCGGAATACTCCTATGTCTTGTCCTCAACATAACTGTTAACTGATGTTTGACCCTGCCTGTGTTTTGACCACGTCTCTGTATAATAAAAGCTTGCAAATGGATCCGCACGTCTCTCGTCTCGTTACACACCGTTAATACTCCTCAAGACCTTCCTAGATCTTTTATTTTACGTTATTTTTCAAGATTTTAGCCTGCTGGTTACCAGAGCACTTGTGTAGTGATTATTTTCATCACCAGAGGCCGCTACGAGCTTCATTAATCACTTTTTCATCAGGAAGAACTGAACCTGGAGCACAGCAGAGCGCTATTATCATCAGTTATCAAAAGAGACACAGTTATCTCATTCAAGGAAGTAACACTGTCTGTATAAAGCTCCTGCTTTATAATAATTTCATGACTTCTGTTGTTGTAACAGATTATTAAAACCACAAAACTGGTTTAAGTGAAAGATAGTAGAGGCTTAGAAGTCGCATAAGAATAAATACGTTTGGAGTTTGTTGAGGAGATGAAAATAATTTTGATAATTTTCACTAAATATGCAAAAATTGCAATTGATGGGAACACTTTAATGAACCTAATGGAGACTACGACAGTTTAAATATTCCCAAAAATGAAGGATCAAAATAAATTCATAAGATTACAAGAACCTGAAGACTGAGATGCCCAGCAAGACCACAGACACCACGAGTCAGTTACTACTCTTCATGTTTACAAAGAACACCGTTACTAATTATTATTAACTATGATAACTTAGGGGTGTGCTATATTGAAAAAAAATGATATCTTGATATATTGGGGATCAGATGATATTTTACAGAGTGTGTTATTGTGCTGATATCTGACTCCCGCAGACAGCTGCAGTTTGTGATATTCTTCACATTCTCTGTGGTCAGGTCACATCAGTGATAGAAATTAATCTGCTCATATAAATTGATTTTTACATTTTATGGGCAATTTTGCCTTTAATAAGGCCATTATTTTCTAAAAGTGTGCATCTTTTGAGTCAAATTTAATTAGTGAATTAGAATAATAAGACTTTTAGGCTGTTACTAAACAAATGAAACCAGTATCAACAAAATTATTTTTTGCAGAAGTTGCATCTGAAATGGCATTTAGATGTATTTACACACTATTTTTATGCAGCTCAGAGGGACATGGAGTGCTTTAACTTGCAGTTACAAATGCATAATATTTTTATATTTTAATCATAAAACATTTAATAGTGATATTTGAAATTAAAACCGCCAGCAGGTGGCAGTGAATCACTGGTAATAAGCGAGTCATTGCGACTGAACCGAGTCATTTAAACGCTTGATTCATTCAGGAACAAATCACTGTCATGTTGCTCAGAGACACGGCTGTGTTTGGAATTACTTTTGTTGTCCAAATAGAGCAAAAACAGCCAATATGGTGTCTAAAACGTAAGTCTCTTAATATTAACTTATTGTTCATTTAACTGTTGTATAAAATCAATATCACATTTGTAAACATGCTTATTTTTGAAGATAAATCGGCACTCTTCATGTGATATTATAAAATTATATTTATACATATATATATATAAATGTTCTGCCCCACATCTTGAATTTTGTGATCATTCTTAGTGCATTTTATTAGACTTAACCATGCAGTGAAAGAACACAGTATGCGCATGCGCTGCAGACTAGACTTCATCACGTAATGAAAGCGTGCACTCCATAGCTGTTTTGTTTGGATTTTGCAAAATACTCGATAATGTCAAATTATATATCGTTAAAACAACAATTACGACATTATCGCAGACGATATATTTCGCACACCCCTATGATAACTATTTAATGGGATGTACTGAAGAACTTAGTGACTTTAACATTTCTTCACATTTCTGTGTTTGGTTGACTTTGTTATTACAAAGCAACTTTCATTGCATTCTTAGTTTGGACTGGGATGCTCAGTTAGGTGTGATAGTCAGGTGTCTACGCAAATTATTGAGCTGTTTTTACCGTACTAACATCACCATTCAGCAAACTTCTTCTGCAGGACTTCATATTGATATTTCACCTGGATCAATCTCAACACAACATATCGCTCGAACAGGGTGGCCAGCAATTTATCAACTACCAAAAAGAAAAAAGAGAGGTAGAGCATGGCGCTAGCAACACCAAGATCATGGGTTCGATTCCCAGGGAAAGCAAGAGCTGATAAAATGTAGAAACTGTAACTTGAATGCAATGTAAGTTGCTTTGGATAAAAGCGTCTGCTAAATGCATAAATGTAAATGTAATTGTGCACATATACACAGTAATTTAAAAATGCAGTAAGTTGATAATTGTAGAGAATGATGAGGGTAAACATGTTTTTCTCTGTTTTCAGGAATACAACAGTGAACACAACACAGTGTCTTCAGCCCTTGTTACCAAATACCTTAAAGGACACAAATCCAGCTGATAAACATGATCCAGTTATTGAAGAATGAAAACACATCAGCGGTTCAATCTCTAACACGACTGTACTGTATCTGTGATATAGATGAGATTCTGTGGTCTGAGCCAGACTAGAGGACACTTACTGATTAACAATACATATTTATATTCTTGGTACATTTAACAATTATCTGATGTAGAATATCTGTTCGTTCACATGCAAACATCAGTTTGATAATAGATGAGAGAAGCAGCTGTGATTATCTCTGAATAGGACTGAACAGCAGTCAGTGATGAAGAATAAGAGAATGAACTGCTACTATATTTGCTCACATTGAGCAGTTTAACTGGCTTATTTATAGCAAATATTATACAATGTCTAAAAAAGAGAGCAAATGTATCAATAACTTCATAAATGCATAATTAAATGAGGACTAGTCTGTCTCGAATAGACTGATTTTACTCCATCTATTTTTGTCATTGAGTATCTTTATGTTTAGCTGCTGTTGTCTTTGTCATTTATTCACATTATATCTCAAGCTTGAACTTTGACCTGCTCTTGTTATCAGACCCCGAAGACATAAACAAGTTAGTTTCCTTTGTAAAGTGAACGCCTCTTCCTGCAAACGTCTTCCTGTTTTCATTTTATCAACATGGAAAGAAACATCTACATGATGAAATCTCAATATACAGGTATCAGATACTCTCTTTATGTTTGTTATATGAAACTTAATTGTGACGAGCAACATTAAATAATGACTTTAGTTCATTTATGAATGTAATAGCTGCAGTAACATCAGTTTCACTTTCATCTTCTGTCACGGGAAACAAAATGTGTTGAGTGTTTAGAAGCAGAAACAGTGTCTCTTGTGAAGTGTTTTGGCTTATGGTCACTTGTCTTGGTAAATATGCCGGGGCAGAAACATGCAGAACATGCTTCATGATCTACTAGTTGAGATTAACAACAAAATCTGCAGAACAGTGATGGAGCTTCACATAGTCTGGACGAATGAACAGAGACTGTTTGAAAACAGTTCTAAAACAGGACGATGATCAGACAGACGTCAAGCTTTAGAGAAGATGATCAGCTGAAGACTGAAGAAATAGATGGAGGAGAGAACAGAATATCAACATGGCAACCTCAGATACCACAGGTAAACATCACAGTCACATCATCGTTTAAAATGATTCTAAAAGAACATTTTCATTCAATTCTGTCAAAATGTAAATTTCTTGAAGCACTTGGTTAAACTTTATTTTAAGGTGTCCTTGTTACAGTTTAATTATACATTTAAATACGGCGCAAACTCCTCTCCTTTCAGTGACAACATCAAAATATGTGACCTATGAGGGGGGTGAGGGGGTCTTACAAGGGTGCTTGTGATCTTACGAGGATGAATAAAGAACTGGTTGTTTTGCATTGTATTTTCTGTACTCTTTACTTCAAAGGCTATGTCTAAAAAGGGTAATATTTGATGTATTTGAGGTCTGAGATGTGGGAACGGTGAAGAGAGAGAGAGAGAGAGAGAGAGAGAGAGAGAGAGAGCAAACATTTAGCATTTTAGGTCAGCATCGCTGTCTAATCAGCCAATATTGTCTGCATAGCACTTCATCTTTTATAACATGGGATTTTTACCAAATATATTCAGTCTTGATTTTTGTAACATGTTGCAACACGTTTTTTTATTTTTATTTTAGTTTGTGAAAAATCACAGTTTTGGACATATAACAGTTGTAACGACAACTGAGCATGTAAAACTAATATATTTTTCCCCTCTTACCTGTTTGCATCTCTGAATATTAACTAACTACATGTACTTACTACATGGTTAGGGTTAGGATTAGGGTTACTTGCATGTTATGCATAATCTATTGTTATTGTAACATGTTTAACAAGGACACCTTAAAATAAAGTCTTACCAAGCACATTGTTTACGTTCAGAGCCAGTATACATCATATTTAAGAAAATCCATTTCTTTTTTTGCATATTTAGTGAAAGTTATCAAAATTATTTTAATCTCCTCAACAAACGTCTGATGCAACTATAAGCATCTCAGACTTTCACTTAGACCAGTTTTGCTGTTTTAATCATTTGTTCAAGTGTTTTCTGTTGGGTGGTGAAGGTCTTTTGTTTCATACAGTGATTGTCGTCCACAATCCTCCTCGCAGGAGAAGAGCGAGCAAAGAACAACCTCCTATGAGTAAGTCTTTATCTACATAAATAAATGCAGTTATGTGCGGAAAATATAAACAATTTATCCCCTTCAAAACACAAGTGATTAAATTTATCTCCTGGTGGATTCTGGTCATATTGATCTGTGATGATGGATTAAGATCAAGATCCTGGCATCATAATATACAAACCCGATTCCAAAAAAGTTGGGACACTGTACAAATTACGAATAAAAAAGGAATGCAATAATTTACAAATCTCATAAACTTATATTTTATTCACAATAGAATATAGATAACATATCAAATGTTAAAAGTGAGACATTTTGAAATGTCACGCCAAATATTGGCTCATTTTGGATTTCATGAGAGCTACACATTCCAAAAAAGTTGGGACAGGTAGCAATAAGAGGCCGGAAAAGTTAAATGTACATATAAGGAAAAGCTGGAGGACCAATTTGCAATTTATTAGGTCAATTGGCAACATGATTGGTATAAAAAGAGCCTCTCAGAGTAGCAATGTCTCTCAGAAGTCAAGATGGGAAGAGGATCACCAATTCCCCCAATGCTGCGGCGAAAAATAGTGGATCAATATCAGAAAGGAGTTTCTCAGAGAAAAATTGCAAAGAGTTTGAAGTATCATCATCTACAGTGCATAATATCATCCAAAGATTCAGAGAATCTGGAACAATCTCTGTGCGTAAGGGTCAAGGCCGGAAAACCATACTGGATGCCCGTGATCTTCGGGCCCTTAGACGGCTCTGCATCACATACAGGAATGCTACTGTAACGGAAAGCACAACATGGGCTCAGCAATACTTCCAGAAAACATTGTCGGTGAACACAATCCACCGTGCCATTCGCCGTTGCCGGCTAAAACTCTATAGGTCAAAAAAGAAGCCATATTTAAACATGATCCAGAAGCGCAGGTGTTTTCTCTGGGCCAAGGCTTATTTAAAATGGACTGTGGCAAAGTGGAAAACTTTTCTGTGGTCAGACGAATCAAAATTTGAAGTTCTTTTTGGAAAATTGGGACGCCATGTCATCCGGACTAAAGAGGACAAGGACAACCCAAGTTGTTATCAGCGCTCAGTTCAGAAGCCTGCATCTCTGATGGTATGGGGTTGCATGAGTGCGTGTGGCATGGGCAGCTTACACATCTGGAAAGGCACCATCAATGCTGAAAGGTATATCCAAGTTCTAGAACCACATATGCTCCCATCCAGACGTTGTCTCTTTCAGGGAAGACCTTGCATTTTCCAACATGACAATGCCAGACCACATACTGCATCAATTACAACATCATGGCTGCGTAGGAGGAGGATCCGGGTACTGAAATGGCCAGCCTGCAGTCCAGATCTTTCACCCATAGAAAACATTTGGCGCATCATAAAGAGGAAGATGCGACAAAGAAGACCTAAGACAGTTGAGCAACTAGAAGCCTGTATTAGACAAGAATGGGACAACATTCCTATTCCTAAACTTGAGCAACTTGTCTCCTCAGTCCCCAGACTTTTGCAGACTGTTATAAAAAGAAGAGGGGATGCCACACAGTGGTAAACATGTCATGATACGTGCAGTGAAAATGAAGCGAGAACTCAAGTGCAGGGAAATGGTAGTTTTAATTATAAAAGCAAAAGAAAACAAAACAGAAACATAAATTACCCCGAGGGGAAAAACGGACCGACAGAGCAATGCAAAACCGAGGACTAGAAACACACATGACTTACTGCACCAAGAACATATGACAACGTGGCCGAACAGGACTGCAAACACCAGGATCATTTAAAGGAGACAAACGAGGAGGAACCAGGTGTACACGCTGAGACAATTAGGGAATAACAAGGAGGGCGGGGTCAAACAATCAACCGGGGAACACATGGAACAATCACAACACAAACCCATGTGCTCAGACAAGACAGTGACATCTGGTGGCCAACCAGGGTACACCCACGTGACACTACCCCCCAACAAAGGAGCAGCTCCCAGATGCTCCACCTGCAACACTAAGAAAACACAAAAACATGAAAAATGAAAATACAAATGTCAAGAAGGGAGGTGGGCAAGAGACGGATCAGGGGGAGGGATGGTGGGCCAGGCCCGTGCAGAGGCAGGGGGCCCGCAGACCAAGGCCGAGCAGGAGACCAGGACGGATCCGGAGGGACGGACCAGGGGGTTTCCGGCCCAACAGGAACCCCAGCGCACGGCCAAGGTGGGGCCGGAGGGACAAGCCAGGCAGTGAGTTTAAGAACGGCCTCTGTGGCCGTGACAGGGCAGACAGTGAGCTCAGGAACGGTCTCTGTGGCCGTGACAGGGCAGACAGTAAGTTCAGGAACGGCCTCTGGCAGGGTAAGGAGCTCGAGTGGAGCCGGCAGGGCGAGAAGTTCGGGTAGAGCCGGCAAGGCGAGGAGCTCGGGTGGCGCCGGCAGGGCAAGGCGCTCGGGTGGCGCCGGCAGGGCAAGGCGCTCGGGTGGCGCCGGCAGGGCAAGGAGTCTGGGTGGCGCCGGCAGGGCAAGGCGCTCGGGTGGCACCGGCAGGGCAAGGAGTCTGGGTGGCGCTGGCAGGGCAAGGCGCTTGGATGGCGCCGGCAGGGCAAGGAGTCTAGGTGGCGCCGGCAGGGCAAGGCGCTTGGGTGGCGCCGACAGGGCGAGGAGCTTGGGTGGCTCTGGCACGGCGTCCTGGCCAGCAGTGAGCTCCTGGGTAGCCTCCTGGCCTTGTGGGACGGAGGAGGCCTTCCTCCGCCTCCTCCTCCGTCTCCGGGAGCGGGGCGCCGCTGCGGCATCCTCGGCCACCTCTAGGGAATTGAGAGCGGGCACCGCCGCCTCGGGAGCGCTGTGAGCGGGCACCGCCGCCTCGGGAGCGCTGTGAGCGGGCACCGCCGCTTGGAGAAGCGTCAAAAACTCCACCAATTCCCCAAAAGTCAAGCGGTCTAGCTCCCTCATCCACTCCTCATCGAGGGGCTCATCAAGGGCAAAGTTAAAGAAGTCCTTGAGAGCCACCTCGTTGTATCCCAAACCCTCTGCTGCCTCACAAAACGTCCAGGCAAACATCCTGACGTCAGTGCCCCTCTGACGGAGAGAGTGCAGTGTCCTGACCTGGAGGATTCGTAAATAAGAAGGGTTCCTCACGTTAGGGGCTTGAGGATGGTAAGAATCCATTCCCCGCTGAGTTCTCTGATGTCGGCCACGTTCTGTCATGATACGTGCAGTGAAAATGAAGCGAGAACTCAAGTGCAGGGAAATGGTAGTTTTAATTATAAAAGCAAAAGAAAACAAAACAGAAACATAAATTACCCCGAGGGGAAAAACAGACCGACAGAGCAATGCAAAACCGAGGACTAGAAACACACATGACTTACTGCCAAGAACATATGACAACGTGGCCGAACAGGACTGCAAACACCAGGATCATTTAAAGGAGACAAACGAGGAGGAACCAGGTGTACACGCTGAGACAATTAGGGAATAACAGGAGGGCGGGGTCAAACAATCAACCGGGGAACACATGGAACAATCACAACACAAACCCATGTGCTCAGACAAGACAGTGACATCTGGTGGCCAACCAGGGCACACCCACGTGACAAAACATGGCCTTGTCCCAACTTTTTTGAGATGTGTTGATGCCATGAAATTTAAAATAAACTTATTTTTCCCTTAAAATTATACATTTTCTCAGTTTAAACATTTGATATGTCACCTATGTTGTATTCTGAATAAAATATTGAAATTTGAAACTTCCACATCATTGCATTCTGTTTTTATTCACAATTTGTACAGTGTCCCAACTTTTTTGGAATCGGGTTTGTGCTAAATATCACATGTGTTACTGTATGATGAGAGGATTGTGGACACTGAATGACTGATTTGACTCTTTGCAGTGAGGATTGTTCTTCTGGGGAAGAACGTGTCAGAAAACAGTCTGGTGGGGAACTTCATCTTAGGACGAGCAGCGTTTGTCAGTGAAGCTCCTCCAGATGTTGTAGAGAGAGTCGGAGGAAGACTGAAGGACAGACACCTGATCATCATCAACAGTCCTCAGCTGCTCCAGACGAACATCTCAGATCATCAGATCACACAGACAGTGAGAGAGTGTGTGTTTCTGTCTGATCCAGGACCTCATGTGATCGTTCTGCTCCTCAAACATGATCAGTGTTCAGCAGAAGATCAGGAGCGTGTGGAGAAGGTGCTGCTCTCTTTCTCTGAGAGCGTTTATCAGCACACCATGGTGCTCACAACACAAGAGCCCACAGAAACCAGTGACATCCTACAGAACATCATTCAGAAATGTGCAAACAGACACTTCAGTCTTCAGAGGAGCAGCTCTCCTGATGATCTTCTGCAGATGTTTGAGCACATTGTGAAGATGAATGATGGACAGCACCTGGATTGTGCTGAAGGTTCACAGTATTTCACAATGGATGATATTGTGGTGATATTTGATGTTATATTGGTAAATTAACATGTTTTAATCTTCTTCTGTTCTCAGTTTCAGAGTGTGTGAAGCTGAATCTGGTTGTTTGTGGGACTGATGGCACATTAAAATCCTCTGTATCAGATCTGATCCTGCAGCAGACAGACAGAAGATCAGACGTGGAGCTTCATGGACGGCAGATCAGTGTAATACAGCTTCCAGCTCTGATTGGTCTCTCAGAAGAGGAAGTGATGCGTCAGACTCTCCGCTGTGTGTCTCTCTGTCATCCTGGAGTTCATGTTTTCCTCCTCACTATTCCTGATGCTCCACTTAATAATGAAGACAAAGCAGAAATGGAGAAGATCCAGAAGATATTCAGCTCAAGAATCAACAAACACATCATGATCCTCATAAAGCAGAATCCAGAGCATCAGACAGCAGAACTCAATGAAGAAACACAGTCTGTCATTCAGAGTTTAGGAGGAAGACATCAGTTCATTGACCTGAACACACAAGTGTCTACATTGATGGAGAACATCGAGCAGATTCTGGAAGAAAATGAAGGAGATTTTTTCTCCACAGAGACATTGATGGAGGCACAGATGGAAAAACTAGTTAAATTTGATGAGATGAAGAAGAAAATTCAATCACTAGAGACACATTTACTGATACAAGGTAATGAGCTGAAAATCATTTTGGTTCTTAAACTACAGAGCATGTTTGAAATTGAATTTTTACTATGTGACGTTATAGTAACCTAATTTCAGGAGCCTTACGCCCATCTAATCTTCCAATTAGTATCCAAATATAAAAGCCTCTCACCACTTCTGTTGTTAGTTCTTTCAGCATCCCTCCTCCTTTTATGCATATTTATTTATTTATTTATTCTGTCTAAAGGGGGCTTGAGTAGAATAGTCTCTCTGAGCCCTCCATTGTAGACATTAAGCCAAATCTGTTTACTACTAATGCTAAGATTATATAGGCACACAAACATTTTGATTGCCCCTTGATCAAAAATAAGGTCAAAGGTTAAGCTTCAGTGTTCCACAGGAAATTAAGATTATTGCAATAGTCAAACTGACCATTTTGACCAATCACTGAACTACTACTACAATGCTCTGAAGCAGTGAAGCTGAACGTTTTACTGTAATTTTACAATCTGAATCATTTGTGTTTGAAAATAAATCTATGAAATATGCTACAAAATAATTCACCTTAAAAATTAAATATTAATCATGTATAGTGATTAGTGAAAGAAATCTGTTGTATTTTCTCTCAAATATTTGCACTAAAATGCTCATTTTAAACTGTGCAAATAATGTGAAATTGACAGAGAGAAACTGCCTGATGAAAATATAACTGTGTAAACTGTAGAGTGGCATGTACAGTGGGGGGGAAAAAATATTTGATCCCCTTCTGATTTTGTACATTTGCCCACTGACAAAGAAATGATCAGTCTATAATTTTAATGATATGTTTATTTGAACAGTGAGAGACAGAATAACAACAACAACAAAAAAAAAAAAAAAAATGCATTAAAAAAATGTATAAGTTGATTTGCATTTTGATGAGTGAAATAAGTATTTAATCCCCTATCAATCAGCAAGATTTCTGGCTCCCAGGTGTCTTTTATACAGGTAAGGAGCTGAGATTAGGAGCACTCTCTTAAAGGGAGTCTCAGCTTGTTACCTGTATTAAAGACACCTGTCCACAGAAGCAATCAATTCATCAGATTCCCAACTCTCCACCATGGCCGAGACCAAAGAGCTGTCCAAGGATGTCAGGGACAAGATTGTAGACCTACACAAGGCTGGAATGGGCTACAAGACCATTGCCAAGCAGCTTGATGAGAAGGTGATAACAGTCGGTGCGATTATTGACAAATGGAAGAAACACAAAATAACTGTCAGTCTCCCTCGGACTGAGACTCCATGCAAGATCTCACCTCGTGGAGTTTCAATGATCATGAGAACGGTGAGGAATCAGCCCAGAACTACATCTTATCAATGATCTGAAGGCAGCTGGGACCACAGTCACCAAGAAAACAATTGATAACACACTAGGACGTGAAGAACTGAAATCCTGCAGTGCCCGCAAGGTCCCCCTGCTCAAGAAAGCACATGTACAGCCCATCTGAAGTTTGCCAATGATTCAGAGGAGAACTGGGTGAAAGTGTTGTGGTCAGATGAGACCAAAATCAGAACATGACAACTGCACCGCATCAAAGGGACGATGGACGGGGCATGTACCGTCAGGGCCAGGGCATTGAAGCCGGCCAGGGCATTAAAAAAGGGTCGTGGATGGGTATTCTGGGATGACAATGACCCAAAACACACGGCCAAGGCAACAAAGTCGTGGCTCAAGAAGAAGCACAATAAGGTCCAGGAGTAGCCTAGTCAGTCTCCAGACCATCATCCCATAGAAAATCTGTGGAGGGAGCTGAAGTTTGCCAAACTTCAGCCTCGAAACCTTAAAGACTTGGAGAGGATCAGCAAAGAGGAGTGGGACAAAATCCCTCCTGAGATGTGTCCAAACCTGGTGGCCAACAAGAAACGTCTGACCTCTGTGATTACCAACTAGGGTTTTGCCACCAAGTACTAAGTCATGTTTTGCGAAGGGGTCAAATACTCACTCATTAAAATGCAATTCAATTTATAACTTTTTTGGAATGTGTTTTTCTAGATTTTTTGGTTATTCTGTCTCTCACTGTTCAAATAAACATATCATTAAAATGATAGACTGATCGTTTCTTTGTCAGTGGGCGAATGTACAAAATCAGCAGGGGATCAAATAATTTTTTCCCTCACTGTAAATCTTACTACCTCACAATGCACTACATAAATACTAAACAAGCAGATAGCAGACCTCTTTTATGTTATAGAATCAAATTTTGGGGGAAACACTTTAGGCTGTAAAACTGATGCATTTCCTCTCTTACAGGTTCAACAGAGAGAGAAGATGATCTGAGGATTGTGCTGCTGGGAAAAACTGGAGTCGGGAAAAGTGCAACTGGAAACACCGTCTTAGGAAGAAAAGCATTTAAAGCAGTAACATCTCAAGAGTCTGTTACTAAAGAGTGTCTGAGAGAGACAGCTGAAGTCAACAACAGACACATTACTGTGATCGACACTCCAGGACTGTTTGATACTGAACTCAGTAATGAAGAAACCCAGAGAGAAATCACTAACTGCATCTCCATGATCCTGCCTGGACCACATGTGTTCATCATCGTGCTCAATCTAGGACAACGATTCACTCAAGAAGAGGCAACAGCTGTGGAGATCATTCAAGAGACGTTTGGAGAGAAATCTTTAATGTTCACCATGGTGCTCTTCACCAGAGGAGACGATCTGAATGACGAAACCATTGAACAGTGTTTGGGAAAACCTGGATCTGCTCTGAATCAGCTGATTGAAGCGTGTGGAAACAGATATCATGTGTTCAATAATAAAGAGACTGTAGACCGAACACAGGTGACTGATCTACTGCAGAAGATAGACAACATGGTGAAAGAGAACGGAGGGAGTTACTACTCATGTAAGATGTTCAGAGAGATGGAGAGAGAAAAACAAGAACAACAAAAGAAGATACTGATGGAGAAAGTGGAGCAACTGAACAGAGAAAGAGAAGAACTGATGAACAAACATATAGAAGAGAAAAAGAAGATGAAGATGATGATGAAGGAAGATCATGACAAAGAGAAAAAGAGAAGAGAAGAAGAATTTATTGAGCGAGAAGAACGATATAAAAGAGACATTAAAGAGCGAGAGGAACAAGAGAGAAAGACACGAGAGGAGATGAAGAGAGAACGGGAGGAATGGGAGAAACAGAGACTAGAAGAAAAGAAGAGAAGAGAAGAAGAAGAGGAGAAATGGAGAAAGAAAGAACAAGAAATGCAGGCTGAATATATTCAGAAACTTAAACAAGAGGACGAGAGAATGAAGATGATGATAAAGGAAGAACGACAGAATCAGGACGAAGAGAGAAAGAGAAGAGAAGAAGAACTGAAAAGAGAAATAAGAGAACAAGAGAAACATCAGAGAGAGACACAAGACGAGATGAGACGAGAACGAGAGACGTTCAGACATAAAATAGAGGAAATGAGACAAGAAAAAGAGAACGTGAAGAAAGAAAATGAAAGACTACAGATCAAATACGATCAACTAGAAATACTGTTGGACAGAATAGAGATTGACAAGAAGAAAAGAGAAGAAGAATATAAAACACTAATAAAAGAGAGAGAAGATCTTCAATCTAAATATGAAGCAGAAGAAAACAAGATGAAGATCCTGATGGAGAAACTGAACAAAGAAAGAGAAGAACTGATGAAGAAACATGAAGAAGAGAAAGAGAGAATGAAGATGATGATGGAGGAAGAACAACAGAATCAGGACAAAGAGAGAAAGAGAAGAGAAGAAGAACTCAGAGAGATAGAAGAGCGATATAAAAGAGAAATAAAGGAACAGGAGGAGCAGATGAGAGATGAGATGAAAAGTGTGAAAGACGAGTTTAAAAATGAAATAAAGGAAACGAGGAAAGAAACAGAGACTGTAAAGAAAGAAAAAGAAAATCTTCAGATCAGATACAACACAGAAACAGACAGACTGATGAACAGAATAGAGAATGAAAGACAAAATCATGAAACAGAGAGAAAGAGAAGAGAAGAAGAGTTTAATAAGAGAGAAGAACAATATAAAAGAGAAATGAAGGAACAGGAGCAGATGAGAGACGAGATGAAAAGAGAACAAGGGATGTTTAAAGATGAAATGAGGCAAGAAAAAGAGATTATAAAGAAAGAAAAAGACAATCTACTGATAGAAATAGACAGACTGATGAACAGAATAGAGAATGAAAGACAACATCATGATAAAGAGAGAAATAGAAGAGAAGAAGAGTTGAATGAGAGAGAAGAGAGAAATAAAACACTACTGAAAGAGAAAGAAGAGAGTGAGGGAAAGATGCGTGAACAGATGAAGAGAGAACGAGAGGAATGGGAGAAACAGAGACTAGAGGAAAAGACGAGAAGAGAAGAAGAGATTAAAGAAAGAGAAGAACGATATAAAACATTAATAACAGAGAAAGACAAGAAAGAGAGAGAGATGAAAGAGGAGATGAAGAGAGAACGAGAGGAAAGGGAGAAACAGAGACTAGAGGAAAAGAACAGAAGAGAAGAAGAAGAGAAAAGAAGAGAGAGAGAAGAACAGATTTGTGATGAAGAGATTGAGAGACTGAAGAGTGAAATGGAGGGAATAATCAGAGAGAAAGAGAGAATAGAAAGAGAGAGAGGAGAAGAACTAGAGGATTTAGAGAAGAGACTGAAAGAAGATCAACAGAAGACTCTTGAAGAGAAACTGAGACTGCTTGAAGAACAGCATGAAGAAGAACTGATGAGAAGACGAGTGGAGTGGAGAGAGGAATATGAAGGAGAGAAAGAGAAGAAGATCTGCTCTGAAACTGATCGTTCACTGCAGGTGAGAAACATGAAGAGAACATATTAATGTTCATTCATCACATTTTAACCCTTTAAACATCTTAACTTCAGTATCTCCAGTTCTTATCTGAATCAGTATTTTCATATATTTTACAGCTTTAAGAGCCAGAAAACAGTGTCACTTTAATTTAGCATAATGACAGCTTTATGTCAGTAATAAACTCATTAAATAAAATAACTATTTCTGCAGACAGTAATGCAAAAATGAACTGAACAACTCTTATGATTGAGCTCAAAAGAGGCATTTTATGATTATATTCATATTCAATTATTGCATTCATAAATTAAGATAATTATTATATACATAATTAAATTATTTTAAAATGTACGGACGACTTGACAAGTCTGTTTAAATCTGTATTGACACTAAATAACAGAAATGAATTATTGCTTGTAAAGATAATAATAATAATTGTACACTGAACATTAGTTTTAACTTAGTGTATTATTGTTTTTTCCACAGGGAGAAAACAAGGACATTGAACCAGCAGAAGTCAGAGCAGAAAACAAACAGAAGAATGTATTTCACAGACTTCATCTTGAAGGCAGACAGCACAATAAACTGAGAGCTGCAGATGTTCTTCAGATAACTGAACATTCATTACAGTCTCATGAGTCTTGTGCTGAAGAAGAGCTGATTCTGACTTTCCTACAGAAACTACTGATGAGGAACTACAGAGCAAGATACATTACAACTAAACAGACCACTGAACAGGATCACACACAGCAAAGAGACAGTGACTCATCTGAAGATATGTTTGATATTTTTAATGCTATGTCTTTGTCTAACAAAAGAACCAGTCAGTCTGACCTTATTCACCCGATGGATGTCCAGATGGCTGTGTTTCATCGTGCTGATGGTCTCCTGAAGCAGCTGATGGTCACTAAACTGTCCCAGTGTCAGTACGCTCTGCCTCTGCTTGTTCCTGATCCATTCACACAACAGATTGAGTTTCCTCTCTGGACATTCAGACAAATCACCAAGAGCTGGAAGATCAGAAACACCTACTATGAAACCATCAGTCAAACCCAGCCGATCTACAGAGCACAAACTCCAATGGTGTTTTTCTTCAGGTTTGGCTCTGTGTCCTCATCCAAGTCTCATCTGATGAACAGTCTGATCAATGAGAGACACAACACGTTCTTCCACAGGAACTGTCCAGGCAGCAGCAGAACCAGAGAACTGATGGATGGAGTGGTGGAGATCGTCTGGTTCTGCCCGTCTGGATCAGATGATGATAAATTCACTGAGTGTGTAGCGTTCTGTAATCTACACGGAGATGCTGGAGACCACGAGAAACAGCTGCAGATCCTCACTGACATGAGCTCAATCAATGTTGTTCTTCTGCCACGACTGGACAGGAATGATAGAAGTGCAGCAAACATACAAAACCTGTTCAGAAACAGAAAGCCACTCATTTGTCTCTTTACTGAGGATCAGTCTACTGTAACTGAGATGAGGAAAGGAACATACAAGATTGGTCTGAAAGACAGAAATCAGTCAGATGTATCAGAAGAACTCAGAAGAGCTATTAATGATTGTCTCTCAGACTCCTCTCACACTTTCAGACTTGAAGATGTGTCCAAACTCTCAGACATCAGAGTAGATGAGGAAGATGATGAAGACTGCAGGAGAGGAAGAGCAGCAGCACAGCAGATGATGAGTTTACTGGAGAAGAAAGATCTGACAGAAATCAAAGAATCATTTCTGCCTCATCAGGGGAAACTGTGGCATCAGTGGAGTCAGAAGAACAGAGAACTACATCAACCTCGAGCAGATGAGACAGAAATATACATCAGTAGAAAACACTCAGAGATGAAGAGAATCCGTCAACAGCAGCATGAATTTGACATCAGTGAGTTTATGAAGCTCTTTATTAAACAAATGAACTCATGTGCTGAACATGAGAAGATATTTTTCCTCAAATGGCTCAGATTCCTCCTGGATGAATATACATCAGCTGATCTTTCTGTTCTACATCACAAGTATAATGAAACATGGTCAGCAGTATTACAGCTAAAAGTGTATCATGATAAATCTGAACGACTCAGAGCTGAACAAGCTAAACTTGAGAGAATATCTGAGGATCTTCAAGCAGCAAACTTTGGTGTGGAGCACATCATGAGGGAGATCGGTCAGATCTATGAATCATGCTCATCTGTGAAGAAGAACAAGAAACACCTGCAGATTGACTTCTCTTCTCTCCCGAGTCTCGCAGCAGAGATGATGATCTCTGGATCTCCACTGGAGCTGATGGATGGAGATGCTGCTCATGTTCCTGTGATCTGGATCTCTGCTGTTCTAGATCAACTCATCCAGAAACTGGGAGACCAGAGAGTCTTTGTGCTGTCAGTTTTAGGGCTTCGAGGCTCTGGGAAATCCACCATGCTGAACACCATGTTTGGACTCCAGTTTGCTGTCAGTGCTGGCAGAACAACCAGAGGAGCTTTCATGCAGCTGATCAGAGTCTCAGACGAGATGAAAACGCAGATGAACTTTGACTATATTCTGGTTGTTCAAACTAAGGGTCTTCGAGCTCTAGAACTGGCTGGACTATCAACAAGACATCATGACAATGCATTCTCCACATTTGTTGTAGGTTTTGGAAATCTGACATTGATCAACATCTTTGGAGAAAACCCATCTGAGATGCAGGACATTCTTCAGATTGTTGTTCAGGCCTTCATGAGGATGAAGAAGGTCAGACTGAATCCCAGCTGTGTGTTTGTGCATCAGAACGTCTCAGACGTCACAGCTGGAGAGAAAAACATGGGAAGGAGACGACTGCAGGAGAAACTGGATGAGATGACTAAACTCGCTGCTGAAGAAGAAGTCTGTGATGCAGAGTGTTTCAGTGATATCATTAGATTTGATGTTCAGGAAGATGTGAAGTATATTCCTCAGCTCTGGGAGGGAAGCCCACCGATGGCTCCACCAAACCCAAACTACTGTGAGAACATTCAAGAACTGAAGAAAACTATTATATCTCATGCCTTAAAATCACATGGAATGAGGCTGACACATCTAAAAAATCGTATTAAAGATCTCTGGGAAGCTATACTGAATGAAGGATTTGTCTTCAGTTTCAGAAACTCTCTGGAGATTTCATCTTACAGGAATCTGTAGACACAATACAGGAAGTGGTCCTGGAGTCTTCACAGAGCCATGATGGAAACTGAGACCAAGCTACACAACAAAATAGAAAATGAAGCGATTCATGAGGTTGATGAAACTTATCTTCACAGAGAGCTGAAGAAGACAAGTGAAGAAGTGAAAAAATCAATGTCTGAATACTTTGAGAAAGACACAGATGCAGAAATACTGATTCAGTGGAAAACATCGTTTGAAATCAAAATCAAAGAGCTTCAGGAAAACATTGTGAGAGAAACAAAGAGAAAATTAAATGAGATTCTTCAGCAGCGAAACCTGGAGAAAAAGATTGATGCTCAGAGGATACATCATGAAAACACTCTCTATGAAAAGAGCAGAGAACTTACCTTAAAACTCAGAGACAAAACAAATGATGAAGAAGTATTGAAGAAAGAGTTTGATTTGTTATGGGATCAGTGGATAAAGAGCATCATCA
Organism: Barbus barbus; assembly: GCF_936440315.1. Taxonomy (NCBI): domain Eukaryota; kingdom Metazoa; phylum Chordata; class Actinopteri; order Cypriniformes; family Cyprinidae; genus Barbus; species Barbus barbus. Next base: position 1,303,424 of record NC_136737.1, on the reverse strand, counting down.
GAGACACTCCTCCAATCAGAGACATTGATATAATGAGAGATGTGACATCTATCATTGTGTTCCTGTAGATCACTGGAGGGAGAGCAGTGATATGTTCACTCTGCTGAATTTTTCTGAAAGTCCAAAAAAAAAAAGTGGGCTTAAATGGGCTATAATGGATGCTCAAAGAACAGCTAAAGAAACATTAGGATGTGACCGAACTGTGTCTCCAGAGGATGAAGCACAAATAAGATCATTAGTCTCAGATGTTGCTCAGCAAACAAACAGAATGATTCAGTTATTTAATATCTCAAAGATGGGCTACAACATCAGCTGCATTCAACAACTCATAGATTACATTCAAGATTCAAGAGTTTTATTTGTCACATACACAATTATACAGAGTATAACCAGCAGTGAAATGTAGGTCAGGTCCGCTCCAAGGACAGTGCAATTATACAGAATACAAATATTAAGAAAAAGAAAAGTAGAAAAAATAAGAGGAATAAAATAAAATAAAAGATAAATATAAATGTGCAGGTCGGTATGTTGTTGACTTAAATAGTAATATAACAGGAATGTGCAAAAAAGTTGTCCAGGGTGTTTAAATAGCAGCAATATGAGGTAGAGAAAAATTATGAATAGCTTATTGATATGGTGATATTTACATGGCGTCAAGTGATGTTATGACACAGAGTTAGAGTTTAGGAGCCTGATGGCCTGGGGAAGAAGCTCCTCCTAAGTCTCTCAGTTTTTGCCATCAGGCTACGGAAGCGCTTACCAGATGGAAGCAAAGTGAATAGATGGTTACCAGGTGATTTGAGTCCTTGATGATTTTAACAGCTCTACTTTTGCAGCGATCAGAATTTTTACAAATACATGAACAGATTTTAGCAAATACATGTTTAGCAAATACATGAACTACATTCATAATCCCAGAGATCACTACATCAAGAGAAGACTATCAGAACATCAGGAACGAGTGAAATATGTGTTCAAGAATGAATTCTTCATGGATTTGGTTCTGTCCATCTGTAAGAGAGCAAACAAGACAATCACTGACCAGCACAGACTGTTCAGAGAAGACAATAAAGTAAAGTCGTGACGTATTGTCAAGTATGGTGACCCATACTCGAAATTGGTGCTCTGCGTTTAACCCATGTAAAGGCCATGATCCTGTAATATATGTTCAGAAGAAGAGAGAAGAGTACTATAGTATTTTCCAGAAATACTGTCATGGATCTGCATCAGCTGTTATTTTTGGCGAGATCATCTGTCAGAAACTGAAAGAGCCCATTGAGCAGAGCGTCTACAAGAAGACTGCCAGAGATCTGACAGATGAAATCAGATATAACTGTGAATCACTGAATGGAAACAGATCAAATCTGGAGAAAGGCATCCTGAAGACACTGACCGAAGAGGAGGATTTTAACAACTACATGAACTACATTCATAATCCCAGAGATCACTTCAAGAGTTTCATCAGAGATGAAGTCAGTCGGTACATCACTGATCAGTTCAGTCTCAGTGTTTTACTCAAGATGAGGGAGAACATTAAACTCCTGCAGCAGAAGATCATGAGAGCAGCTCATCAATCTACTGAACATGTTCAAGAGAAGAGAGGAGATGCTGGTTTGTGGTTGAAGAGTTTCACACAGCAGATCTCAGATGAGCTGATCTTCACTGAAAAACACCTCAGTGGAGTCAAACATGATGATGTTGATGATTTCAACCTCCTTGAAGATGTGATAACACGAGAACTTCCAGCTGTAATGTCTGACATCAGCAGGAGATTCAACATGAAGACATTTGATAAACTGGACTATAAGTTCAGGCCAGATGAGCTTCTGATTGATTACTTCTGTCATCATAGAAAACCATGATGGAGATCACAGTGTTCCTTTCCACAGAGTGGATAGAATTAAAGGCATGTATTACAGTTCTACACAGAATCTCTCTGCTGATATCTGCACAAGTTTAGTGTTAAGTGATAAAACATTTTGTATATACATTTAGCTGACGCTTTTATCCAAAGCGACTTACAATTGCTATATATGTCAGAGGTCGCACGCCTCTGGAGCAACTAGGGGTTAAGTGTCTTGCTCAGGGACACATTGGTGTCTCACAGTGGATTCGAACCCGGGTCTCTCAAACCAAAGCCATGTGTCTTATCCAGTGCGCCATCACCGCCCCATATAAGATGAGTGGTTTCCACATAGAGAATACAGAAGAGCAGGAGTTTATAAAGACTGGAGCATCACCCCTGATCTCTCTGAACAGCTCTACTGGAAGTGGTTTGTGTGCAGATTCCAGAGAGATCTGGAAAAATACTACAGTAAAACATTTGAGTGGAGGGGAAGTATACTAGATGAATGGAGAAGATACTCAAAACAGGACGCTATTGAGAGTGTGACTTTGAATAAATACATCTAATGGAGAAGATGAAGATTAAGCCTACAGATCAGATCTCATCAAATACAGACGAGGTTTCAAGACTGAGTCCCACATACTGATATCAGTGAAATGATCAAAGATATTAATGACTGATGAAATATATGACATGTGAAACAAAACAAGTGTCTCAGACCTGACAGTCTGATTTAAATCCAATCCAGAGTAAAATACTTCATACAAATAACATAACACCTCTGTGAGGACAATACATTTATATTAAACACAAACTTGTCCTGTGGCCTTTTACAGTGATTTCATATGTTGTTAAATTTTGACCATAGGACTTAGGGGCCAGATTTATTAACAGCTTACACCAAAGCAACGTCTTTTGGTGTTAAAATAGTACTGGCAGGTTTTATTAAAAACATGCAGTGATGAATTAGTGCTGAAAAGGTGTGGACACAGTTATTTTTGGCCTGATCTGATTGAATATGCATTTGTAGGAGTTTCCCTTTCAGACACAAAATGAATGGGAGGAGAGTGTTAAAATGAATCATGCAACACAATTTACTAATGTTTGCGCTCATCATATTACTGGTATTTGCGCCATTAATAATGCCCCAAGAAAAGCATGCCTTCAACTATTTTTCCCCTGTGTCATAAGTACATCATCCGCACCTGATGAGATCGGCTCTGTTAATTAGCGCTGAGCTTGCTATATTGTGTTGGTCGATATGTAAATGAGATGTTGTGTCTGTGTTCTTTAATTTGAACATTATCAGTAAATCACCCGCAGGACAGGCGCTGTTTTGGAATTGTGCTCTCGTGCTAATCTGCCCTGTTTAGTAAATCTGGCCCTAAACTGTTAAAAACACAATTAGTGTTTAGATTTGATTCACTCTATGCATTAGCCTAGATAGATAGATAGTGTGTGCATCAAGGACAATGTGTGCATTGTTTCTGTTTCATGTAGTCTTTCTAAAGACTCTATCAGGAGCAGATTCAGATTCATGTGTTATAACTGGAAGAATTAGATAAATATATCTGAATGAACATTCATTTAGTCAAATATTTGATGTATAATATGTACAATATTTTACTGTCTCCCGTTAAAACAGTAGGTAGTAGCCTACAATTAGATAAAGAAAAATACTACCTGTCAAATTATGATTTATTAAGATCTACACCTACCCCAACTGCTTACAGTAATGCAAATACAGTAATTATGTGTTATTCATGGTTGTGGGTAGAAAGGATACAGCTACAGCCAGAAACTATCAATAAATAAATTTTTCTACCTATTAGATTGTGTTTTAATAATGTTTACACCTACCCCAACCCTAAACCTACACCCTACCGTAATGCAAATACAGTAATGATCGTTGTTCAGCGTAAGAAAAAGGACACAATATTGATGTAAATAATATTAAACCCTGGTAGGAAAATCTGAGGAGTAGAATAAAGTCAGTCAGGACTATTGATAATTAGTCAAAGTCTGACGACATGTTGATATTTCACCAGTAGATGTCAGTGAAGCCGCTCTGAAGTGATTTCACACCAGCAGGTGAAGGATTTCTGTTACACACATTTATTAATTCACTCTGGATTAATTTAAATTGATGTGAATATCAGTGATGTGGTGTTTGTGAGATGCTCAGTGCTGTCTCTTCTGCTCTGCAGGATCTGCTCAGGGATGATGATGATGATTATGCATTCATTGCTCAGGTATCTGTAACAAATCATGACAGAATGAAAGATTGCTGAAATGCCATCAGACAGTAAATATAAAATAAAATAAACAGAAGTGTATAGAAATAACATTTTCAGAACTTAAATGAGAATGTTAGCAAACTGTATTTGTGGATGTAAGAACTCGTGTGCTCGTTATGATTAATAGTGATATTATGATAATATATATAATAATGCTAATAAGGTTGATGATGTAACATGATAATTTACTGACACATTTAAATTAGCCACACCCACAGGAAGTTTAACTGCATGAATGAATTGGACTGACAGGAAAGGGAATTTACTGCATTCTGGGAAATTTAAGTGTGCTTTTAGCCTGGAGCACAAAAGTTAATTTAAATGTTTATCAATAAAAATGATGAACTGTAGACCTATAAACTAAATACAGATTTCTATAAGTGTCATTTCAGACCGATCTCTTTCTCTATCTGTCTACACTACAGTCAGGAAGATAGTTTCATGTTTTTGAATGAAGCCTTTTGTAAATATTATTATAGTCCAAAACAGCTGTTTTCTCTGTGAATATGTGTTAAAGTGTAATGTATTTCTGTGATCTGCAGCTGTATTTTCAGCATCATTACTCCAGTCTTCAGTGATCTTCAGAAATCATAATAATATACTGATTTACTGCTCAACAAACATTTCTGATTATTATCAATGTTGAAAACAGTTCATATTTTTGTGGAAACTGTGATGCATTATATAGCTCAGGATTCACAGATGAATAGAAAGTTCAAAAGAACAGCATTTATTTGAAACAGAAATATTTCGTAAGATTATAAATGTGTTTACTGGCACTTTTGATTGAATCCGTGTGTAGGTGTGTGTTTATACACACACAGCGTTCATGAGCTCAGTATTTCTTCACTCTCTTCAGACACAATGACATTGCGACACAAAGGCACTGATAAACGTTCATATAATTAGACAGAAAAGTCCCGTCTTTGTTCACTTGTGTGTGCAGCTGTGAATGAGCTATTTTTATCCTGTGTTCTTGAAATCGTCTGTCAGTATCGTGACGAGAGCAGATGATTGTTGATCTGTCAGCGGTGATTGCAGTGACTGACTGATGAGAGTGAGCTGAAGGCATCGGGTTCCTCTGTCGTTCCTCCGGTCCTTCATGAGATTCCACACATCTTCAGATTACAATGAGACGGTCAGAACAAGCACCAGACTTACAGAGAATCTGCAGAACTGAAGACAAGCTCGTGAGACGGACTCAGTCGTGTTTCTGTAGAGTTTTATTCTGCTGAATTCCCCTCGTCTGTGCAAACGCTCCATCATCTTCTTTAACAATGAGTCCTGATGTTTGATTCATCTGTTTCACGTCACTGCTGTACAATCAGAGCTGTGTTTATGAAATATTCTGACCAGCGTGACGATGATGATGATGATTCAGTGGTATTTCAGCTCAGGTAACACATTTTAACAAGTTTCCGCAGATTGTCTTTCGCAATCAGCACAGAACACACAAAAGCACATCAGTGTTGGTATTGTTAAGCAATTAAGGCATTTTGTTAATTTAAATAAAGCTGAGAAAATATTAAATTCCAAAACCTGAAGGAAAATAAAGAAGAAATTAATTTAGAAATGTCCAATTAAACAGGTTTAAATACATTTCATCTGATATTTATTTTATGCCGGCATTATTGTAGTGAAATAAAATAAGTTGAGGTACTAAAAATTAAAGCTAAGTAGAAGTATAAAAACACACACAGGTTTTATATACACACACATACATATATAGTATATGTATATATAAAACCTGTGTATATATGCAGTGCCCTCCGTAAGTATTGCAACAATAAAGACAAAATTGCTCTGTTGGCTGTGGAGTCAAGACATTTGCAAATATGATTAAAAGATGAATATGAGACAAAACTACAGAATGTCACATTTTATTATTAGCCGTTTCAACACATACATGTTTTAGCAGCTAAGAAGAGCAGCACTTTTAGAGTTCATCCCTCTATCTGATGTGAGCATAAGTATTGGGACAGTTGAACATAAGGCAGATATTAAAGATTAAAAGCTATTATTTAGTTGCAGATCCCTTGCACACAATCACAGCAGTGAGTCTGTGACCCATAGACATCACCAGACTCTTGCTCTCATCCTTTGAAATACTTTTCCCAGCCTTTAATGCAGACAATCCCAATTGTTGCTTGTTTTGGGGAGTTTCTGCCTTTACTCTCCTCTCCAGCTGCTGAAATTCATGTTCAATCAGATTTAAATCTGGAGATTGACTTGGGCAATCTAACACTTTCCATTTCTTCTTTATAAACTCCTTGACTGAACTGGCAGGGTGTTTTGGGTCATTGTCCTGATGCAATATGAAGCACTTCCCAATGAATCTGGTGGCATTTTCTTGAATATTGGTAGGCAAGATGGTTTTGTACCCTTCCAAATTCATTCTGCTCCTGTCATCATACATTAAGTCATCAGTAAAGTTGAGAGGGTCTGTTCCAGAGACACCCATGCATGCCCATGCCATGACACCATCTCCAACATGCTTTACAGATGAGGCTGTGTGCTTGGGATCATTGCAGTTCCCTTTTTTTCTCCACATTAGTGCTTTCCCATCACTTAGATAAAGGTTCATCTTTGTCTCATCGGTCCATAAACACAGCTCCAAAACTCTTCTGGCTCACCTTTGTGCTTTTCTGCAAACTCTAATCTTGTCTTTCTATGTTTGGTGCTGGTCAGAGGTTTGCATCTTGCTGTGTAGCATCTGTAATTCTGTGTCAAAGTCTCCTGAGGACAGTAGATTGTCAGAGCATCACCCAGCTTTCTGGAAGTTGTTGGTGATTTTACAGACACGTCTTTTAGGATTCATTTTCACAGCTTTTATGATTTGTCTGTCATCAACTACTGTTGTTTTCTCAGCCGATCAGGTTGTTGTTGGTTGCTGGTGTCGCTGGTGGTTTCCAAACTCTTGATTTCTCCATGCCCTTTGTTTTTGCTAGAGCTCTAACTGACTTCCTCTTTTCTTTTAGCATCCAAATCACTTGCTTTTCTCTCAAAGTCAGCTCCCTCATCTTCATCCTGGTTTGTGTGTCATCATCGAATGCAAGATTCAGAATACAGAAGTAATGGATATAACTGATACGATACATTCCCTGCTTTTAATATCTGAAGAATTAATGCAACAGGACACAGCTGATCACTTAGAAAGACCTGAGAGGCAACTGCTCCAATACTTATGCTCACATCAGATAGAGGGATGAACTCTAAAAGTGCTGAACTTCTTAGCTGCTAAAACATGTATGTGTTGAAACGACTAATAATAAAATGTGACATTCTGTAGTTTTGTCTCATATTCATCTTTTAATCATATTTGTAAATGTCTTGACTCCACAGCCAACAGAGCAATTTTGTTTTTACTGTTTACTGTTTTACTTTACTGTTCCAATACTTCTGGAGGGCACTGTATTTATATATATATATATATATATATATATATATATATATATATATATATATATATATATATATATATATATATATTACATATTTTTACATTTAAGTATATAACATGAACAGTAAAATACAGAATTCAATGATATAATTAAACCCAAATAGAGTGAAAAGCACATGAATAGTAGCAGAGCAGTAGTGAAGTGCTATTTATGACCACAGGGGGGCAGTAACATATCAGGGGCCACAGCACCGCTTCAGTCACTGAGATCATCTGGGCATCTGCTGCTGTCTGAGGAGCTCAGAGCTGCGTTTCTACAGAAGTTATGTGCTTTGATTTTGGAAGGATTTTCTCACTTCGTCCTGCAGACAGTGAATTCTGACACGTCGCGCCGACAGGACTCAGACCGAACATGATAACCCTGAGACCTCAAAGCTGCAAGTGTGTGTGTGTGTGTGTGTGTGTGTGTGTCTGTGTGTGTCTGTGTGTGTCTGTGTGTGTGTGTGTTTCATTGTGTTTGTCAGCGTCGAGTCGAATGCTATTGTCAAATCCAGCGCTTTCATTCTTGTCTTCAGTAACCGGCTCCACCAGATGCACCGGTTCCGTGGTTTCTTTAGATAAGATCAGGTCAGCGTCTGAACTCACCTGAGCGACACTCGTTTATATAAGACTCACTCTATCATACACTTGTCAGTAAAATCACATTCACATCACTCAACTCTGTGCAGAGCGTCACAATATTATATATTTATAAAATAAACGACTTTAAAACTCACCACCACCACTACCACAGAGTGGTTGCCAGGCGGTTGCTAGGGCAGTTATGCAGCTGCATGGTTACCAGCACTGTTGGGGAAAGTTACTTTTAAAAGCAATGCATTACAAAAAAAATCGAGTAACACAATAAACTAATTACAGTACTTTGGTTACTTTTTATAGAAAATAATATTGCAATATTGCATTACTCTATTAAAAAAAATAACTAATTGCTGTACTTAGTTGTTTTTTCATAGAAAGCAATGCATTACAGTATTGCATTACTCTATTTAAAAAGTAACTAATTGCTTATTTAGTTATTTTTTCTAGAAAGTAATGCATTGCGTTACTTTTTGTCACCTGAACTGAGCTTGCTCACTTATTTTTAATAAAAAAATACCCAAAAGTTATATAAAACAAAGTAAACGGAGTTACTTATTTGAAAAGGTAATGCATTACTTTACTTGAAAAAGTAATCTGAATACATAACTCATGTTACTTGTAATGCTTTACTCTCAACTCTCAGGTTATGGCCTTGTTATTATGCTGTTAGGAGTTCTGAATGATTGAGTTGCTGTGCCGTTGCTAGGGTGTTCTGAATGGTTGGCAGGGTGTTGCTGAGATACTCTGAATGGTTGTCTGTATGGTTGCTAGGGCATATGTGATATGCAGTTGCTAGTGGATTTTTGTACAGTTAATAAAGCATTCTGCATGGTTGCCAGGATGTTGCTGGATGGTTATTAAAGTGTTTAGTTTGGTTGCTATGTGGTTACCAGGGCATTGCCCTGCATTTACCAAAGCTATATTTTATGTGGTTGCTAGGGCATCTAAGTGGTTATCATGGCATTGCTATGCACTTTTAAGGGCATTTTCAGTAATAATAAGGATGTTGCTATGGCAATTGAGTGGTTGCCAGGGTGCTGTTATGCAGTTTCTAAGGTATTCTGAGTAATAATAAGGATGTTGATAGGCCATCTGAGTGGTTTCCATTGCATTGCTATGCAGTTTCTATGGCATTCTGAGTAATAATAAGGATGTTGCTAGGGCATTTCAGTGGTTTTCCAGGGTGTTGCTATGCAGTTTCTAGGGCATTCTGAGTAATAATAAGGATGTTGCTAGGGCACCTAAGTTGTTACCATGGCATTGCTATGCAGCTTCTAAGGCATTCTGAGTAATAACAATGATGTTGCTAAGGCATCTAAGTGGTTACCAAGGCGTTGCTATGCCGTTTTTATGGCATTTTAAGTAATAATAATTATGTTGCTAAGGCAGCTATATGGTCGCCAGGGTGTTGCTATGCAGCTGGTTGTAATATCTTCTGTGTTTTTTGCAACACTTGCTATGCTGTTGAGTTTGGGGTGGTTGCTAATCATTTTATGTGGTTGCTAAGTGGTTGCCAGGCCGTTGCTATGCAGTTGCTTAGGTGTTCTTTATGGTGTTGTCTTTGTTAGTTAAGTGACAGTGATTGTGTTGGTGTTTCTTCTAAGTCACTCAAAGCCGTGGGTTTCCGAAGGGACCCTTCAGTGACTAGCTGGTGTAGACTGGCTCATGATGACTCAGTCCTATTAAATCATATTTTTCATATTTCATTGGTAGGTTTCCCAGCAGGCAGATGTCTGAGGTCAGATTAATGAGATTCTGGAGCCAGTTTCGCTCTGTTGACTGCAGGACTCCAGTTATACCAGTCGCGGGAAGAGTCAAATCAGGGGACTTTGGGTTTATCTGCTCCTCTGCATCAGCCGTGAATGTCAAGTCAAGGTTGTGTAAACAAGTCAAAAACCACATAGTTAAGCCACCAAAACCGGTTTGGGATATAAACGCATTGCAGCCGAATATGCAGAAAATGTGTGTATGTTTGAGATGCCGTGAGTCTTGAGTCTCTTCATTAACGGCAGCCTCCTTCGGCTCGATATATTTCATCAGATAGATCCTAACTACCAACATCATCCACTAACTACCCACAAACACACACAATACTCCTGCTAACACGTATAGGTTACAGGATCGTTGTGGGTACAAACATTGCCAGCCCCCTACTGTTATTCGATCGTTTATTTGTAATATTCTAAAAATGTGAAAATGTCCAGTTTTATTGTCGCAATTATAATATTATTTAAAGGTTACAAAGCTGTTTCTTACAATGTTATGCTAACTTTTTCACTTCAAATTGTTATTTGAACACTTATTTTCAATATTTAAAAATGTCCAGTTTTATTGTCGCAATTATAAGGTTATTTAAAGGTTACAAAACCATTTCTTACAGTCTTATGCTAACTTTTTCACCTTGCGCAAATTTTTTTTTTTTGCTAACTTTTTTTTATATTTTTCAAAATATAATGTTATTTGAACACTTATTTTTAATATTTATAATATCCAGAGAACGTAAATCAAGGTTATAGTGAAAGCTGTGAGAATGTTCATCTTCATCACTTCATCTGTTGATTCAGCATCTCACACTCTTTATTTGTTGGTGTTTTGCGTGTGTGTTTTCGGTAAGCGGCCCATGCACTGGATTTTTGTTATATAATCGCTGATATTGATAGTCTTTCTGTTGTTTGTTTCCTGAAGGTAAAGACTTTTGTTCCTGATTCTTTCAGCTCAGACAGTGAAGTGTTGAATCTCTGCCATCTGTGGTCAGAGTCGCTGCCAGAGTCTTACCGGAAAAAATACAAACATTTCATAAATGCATTATGTCATTTAAATTATTCTACTTATGTCATACTTTTGCATATATTTACAATATTTTTCAGTGAATTAATGTATTTTTTTAAACAATAACTCCAGTAATAACTTTCATTGTGTATGCTGCAGTAACTATTGTAAAAATTTGGTGTAAAACATAAATTATGTAATATGTAAGTGTAGCTATGTAAAATATAATACTGTGTAAATAAAATCTATTAAAAGTGCTGAGAAGTGAAAGTGGCCAACTAATACTGAACTTATGAACTTGTCAATAAATGGCAAATATCCAACATAAAACAAATGCGGTATACAATATAGAACAATTTGCAATTCATATTGTTTCATTCATATTTTACACAATGTTTAGCATATATTTTTGTTTTGCTTTACATTATTATATTGCCATACTTTCAGAAATTTGCACATTGTGAGAGAGAAATAATGTCAATTTTCATTTTTATATTTTTTTACTTGTTGACTTTTTTATTATCTGATGCATCTTCTCTGGTTGTGCACTACTATTGTGTGCTACACACTTTGGCAAATATCCTTTTTAATATAATTTTTGTCTTAATTTTTTATTTTAATTTTGTCTTTTTTTGTATTTTTTTTTTATTGCTAGTAAATAATTAATAATTTAAGTTTTTAATAATTTGCATTGCATTGTGGGATACAGTTTGATGCACTCTGCTCTGGTAGTGTGATTATTTTAATTGTTTATTTTATGCTTTTTTTTACGTTTTTATTAATGTTTTATATAAATTGCATTCATAGTATTTAAAGCAGCCTGCTCTGGTTGTCTGATTTTTGTTGTTGTTTGTTTGTTTTGTCTTTTTAATTTTGTACTGTATGCATTATATTGTGGGATACAGTATCAAACCGTGCTCTGTTCGTACAGTGCACACTTTGGCAGGTGTAGTAGCTAATTCGGGTTTTTCTGTGCCAGTGTAAATTATATCTAGCACAGTATTTCTGCTGTAATTAGTCTACAGTTTTAATGTGAGATGGTGCGTATTCTCACACACTGCTGTACCTGTTGAACAGGTGTATTTGGCGGCGCTCCAGCATTGCAGTGGGTCACGTCTCTTACTGGAAAATGTGTGAACACTGCCCGTAAACCGTGCCCAGTGGGCGGAGCCTGAGCTCTGATTGGCCGCGCCTGATGTCAGCGCTCACTTTCGGTCGGTTCAAGTGTAAAAGCCTCAGATTGACTCTAGACAATCATTAAACCAGCAGCTTTCACTTTCCCAGAGTCCACATATCAAATATAAACTCTGTCTCTATGGTTTTCTGCACTAAAGTAAACAACATGCACGTCTCATCATACTTCCATTGGTGTTGTTTATTGGTTTTGATGACTGCACTGTTATAAAATGTGCAAAACAATAGCCGCTTATGAAGGAGTGTCCGAGCCGTTTTACCGGCAGTGTGTGTTTATATTCTCATACTTAACTTATTATTGGCGTGTTGTAGTGTAAACTTCACACCGGTCACACCTGTATTTAATCTTTCATTTCCACTAACATAAACACATTCTGACTGCGTTTTCTATACTATCTGCACTTCATAGTGTACTAGATTCAGAGTAGTATGTTTTGTTAAATGGAAGGCCTGTATAATTTCTGCTAGCTTTTTGTGCATCTGTTCATATGTTTTTTTACCCCTTGTGTTGCAGAGATGAGGAGGTGCTTTTGACTTTTCATTTTAGTGTAAGTTTGCAAACCTGAAAGTTGCATCATTTTGACTTTTAAGCTGAATTGATTTAGCAAGTGCTAACATGCTAATGAAAACAGCAAACAGCAAAGGGGTTTATAGGTGTTTACTAAATCTAGAAACATAAACAATTTAATTACTTGAAATAAATGTTCATTTAAATGAAATTTATAAAACTTATTTCAGCTAGTTGCCAAGAAAGCTAATAAATATGACAAAAACACACAATTGTATTACTAAAACTTTAACTAAAATGAAAATAGGTAATATAAAAACAAAAATCTATAGCTACTAGTCATAATAAAAAAATAAAATGTATAAAACTGACAAAAATACTTGATTACTAAAACAAAGAAATTGCTAAACGTCCACTAAAATGTAAATGAAAATGACAAATCTAAAATTAAATAATTAAAAACATTAATAAAACTATATTTAAAATTAACTTTTTGAAATATAGTCAAAAATTAGACAAACACAGAGCAAAATTTAAATGAAAATATAAAACATTTCAAAATAAACTAGCCTAAGTAAAAAGTAGCTTAAATTTAAATGAAATTTTTAATCTAAACTAATTTAAACTATTAATAAAAACTATAATAGTCATATTAGTTTTATTAATGTAATACTTATCTTGCTGGATCTGTCCACTGCTTTTGACACCGTTAACCACCAGATCCTCCTGTCAACCATATTGGCACAGGGCATCTCAGGAATCACACTCCAGTGGTTTGAGTCTTATCTCTCTGATAGGTCCTTCAAGGTATCTTGGAGAGGTGAGGTGTCCAAGTCGCAACATCTAACTACTGGGGTGCCTCAGGGCTCAGTTCTTGGACCACTTCTCTTTTCTGTCTACATGGCATCACTAGGTTCTGTCATTCAGAAACATGACTTTTCATATCACTGCTATGCTGATGACACTCAGCTCTACCTCTCAATCCATCCTGATGATCCGACAATAGCTGCTTGCAGCTCAGCTTGTCTAACAGACATTTCTTGCTGGATGAAGGACCATCACCTTCAACTCAACCTAACTAAGACAGCTCAACCTAGCAATCCCATCACTTCATCACAATTTTACCTTCCAGGCACATCAACCATAACTCCTTCAAAAACAACCAGAAAGCTTGGAGTTATGATTGAAGATCAGCTGACTTTCTCAGACCACATTGCTAAAACTGCCTGGTCCTGCAGATTTGCTTTATTCAACATCAAGAAGATCAGGTCCTTTCTTTCGGACATGCTTCACAAGTCCTTGTTCAAGCTCTTGTTCTGTCCAGACTGGACTAATGCAATGCTCTCTCGGCAGGTATTCCAGGCAGTACTAGCAAACCTTTACAATCAGGGTTTGAAATTAACACCCGCCAACCCACCAAATGCGGGTAAAAATCAGCTGTGGCGGGTAATGTTGTCAAATCACTAGCCAATTTGGTGGGTTACTCATTAACTTCTTGGGGAAGTTAATGCAAGCCAAATCTGCGCAGGTTTAGCGCAAAAACTGAATTCGTGAGACATCATGACATTATCGAGTATATTGCAAAAACCAAACAAAGCACACCTACAGAGAGCACGCATACATGACTTGATTAAGTCTGGTTAGACTAACTTAGTGCGCATTTAGAGTGTGTTCTTTCAGTGCATGATTCAGTCTATTAATATGCATTAAAAATGATTACATAATTCAAGATAAGGGGGCAGGAAATGTATATATTTATATCCATCATATAGTTAATAAATATAACAGCAGGAGTGCCGTTTTTTCTTAAAGAATCAGCATTGATTTTATACAACAATTCAATAAAAAAAAGTTAATATCAAGAGACTTAGACACACTATTGCCTGTTTTTGCTCTTTTTGCCAACAAAAAACTTTCCAAACACAGCCACAGCGCTGTTTTGAGTCTCTGAGCAACATGACGGTGTTTCGTTCCTGAATGAATCAACCGTTTAAATGATTCAGTTCAATCGCAATGACTCGCTTATTAACAGTGACTTGCTGCCACCTATTCATTTTACATTTAAAGTACCTTTTCATTTTTAAAATAATTTCAAATATCAGTATTCAACATTTCATGTTTAAAATATTAAAACGTTATTTATGCATTTGTAACTGCAGGTTAAAGCATTCCATGTCCCTCTAAGCTGCATTAACATGTGAAAATACATTTAAATACACAGCAGTCCCTAAGATATCAGCACAATAACACACTCAGCAAAATATCGTCTAATTATCTTTATCGATACAAAAACGCCTACAAAACCACCACTGGCTCTGCACCCCTTTACCTAAATTCATTACTTCAGATGTGCCTCTAGAAGCTTGTGTTCTGCAAGTGAACGACGCATTATTGTTCATCCCACAGAGGCACAAAATCACTTTCACAGACTTTTACATTAAATGTTCCCTCCTGCCCAACTCAATCCCAGCAGCTGAATCCTTAGCCATCTTCAAGAATCAGCTAAAAACACATCTCTTCCATCTTTATTTGACCCTCGAACTCTAGCACTCTCTATTCTAATTCTATTCTTTAAAATAAAATAAAAACTTGCCCCTTTTAGACTTGCACTCTATTCATTTACTAACTGCTTTAAAAAAAAAACTAACACTAGCTTCTCTTTGTTTTCTTTTTATTTATTATACAATTAACAAAAAAGCAAAACAAAGGCCTCTAACACTAGCTTGCTCTATTATTTTTCTATTCAATCTGTTTTCTTTTATTTATTATATAATTTAAAAAACAACAATAAAACAAACCTTGCTCCATGTACTGCGTTAAGCTAACTGAGACTTGTCACAGCACTTGCATATCATTGCTCTTTTGTTGAGTTTGTTCTATAATAGTATCAAAATGATACTGAAACTCTTAAGTTTGCATTTTAGCGCTTTTTATTCTATATTAGCAGTATGCTAACTGGGACACAGCGGCAGCACATGTTGCGAGTGCACACCGGTTCATCCTGGAGCATCATGGGAAGAGCAATCGACCAACATTGATATCTTACCGTAACAACGGCTTGATTCAAAACAATATCAGTGTGCCAATCGCTCATGGGTTACCCAGCATGCCCTGCTGTGACGTGTTTATCGCACGCTTACGTGTATCGTTTAGCTGTTATCTGGCTGATAAAGCGCTTTTACCGTACTGTGCCTCAGCTCCGCCCATGTTTACCGTTCACTTCCACTGACTTTAATGGCTTAATATTAAACTCAGACACACAACCTTTGACCCCAACTTATACGGTCTGAATCTAACAAAAGAGCGTTGGGCATCGAGCTGCACTGTGATGCTTTGTTAATCGGCGATCGCTAGCATGTGATGCGTGTTTGACCAATGATAAAAGACGGCCTGATGACTTACAGTCAGTGAGACGCGTCAGAATGCAATGGAAGAGCTTGTTGACTCCTCACAGTCCAGTGATTACTGGAAGAGCACTGACCTCAATTACTTAACGACCATGTGACTGTGTAACACACTAACACACACCGATGCCGCTCCATGTTCAAACGTCAACTCTCTCTCGCTCACGTTTGTTTTCATATCACAATAACACTGTGATATCACATCATCAAACGGCAAAACATCAGCATAATGCTAACTCTTCTGTATGTGATCTTTAATGCCTAATAACCAGCTAACACATAAAAAATGTTGTTGGAACGTTGCTTTGAAATGATTTTAAAACGTTAAATTGTCCAGTTTTCTTGTTGTGATTATAATGTTTTTTAAAGGTTACAAAAACGTTTCTTACAGCATTCTACTAACATTATTTTCAGCCCAAATATAACCTTATTTGAATGTTTATTTTTTATATTCTAAAAACATAAATTTATTTCTAAAATGTTTCTTACAATGTTCTTTTTCACCCAAAATATGACGTTACTTGAGCATTTTTTGTTTAAAAAAACTTTCTTGTCGTGTCTTGAACATTATTTAAAGGTTACAAAAAAGTTAAACAATGTTCTACTAACTTTTTCACCTCAAATATAACGTTTTATTCAATATTTATTTGTAATTTTCTAAGAACGTTAACATTTTAGAACATTTTTATTATTATTATTATTATTAGAACATTACTTAAAGTTTCCTAAAATGTGTCTTACAATATTCAACTGACTTCATTATTTTCCCCCAAAATATAACGTTACTTGAATGTTTGTAATTAAAAATTGTTTCTTGTCAGGATTAGAACATGATTTAAAGGTACTAAAACCTTTTTTTTTTTTACATGTTCAGTTTTCTTGTCACGTTTAAACATTATTTAAAAGTGACAAAAACAGGGTTTTTTCACAACATTCTACTAACTTTATTTTCACCCAAAATATGTTATTTGAAAGTTTATTTTTAATATTCTAAGAGCATTTTTGCAGGATATGAAAACACTTTTCCAGAACAACATTCTTGTAAGGTGCATATAATGTTATAAGGACATTTTCTCTCAACATTATGAGAACGTTTATTAAATATGAGTAATCTTATTAATATAAATGACTATATATTTATACAAAATGTGAGAATGTTGTGAGAAGGTTCCCTGTTAGCTGGGTTAAGAATATTTGTTATTTTGAATATTGTCTCAATGACCTTGTTAAAACCTTTTATTTTAATTATTTTAAACCTTTTAAACATTGTAATCCAATTTTGTGCATGTTTTGTCAATCTTATCAAATAGTGAGTTGATAAAAGAACAATTTATTCATCACACACATGCATTGCATTGTGGGATACATTTATTGTGTACTGCACATTTTGACCAGTTTTTGCAGAAAATAGCATGCTAGTATGATGTTCTCAGTATAGCCACAAATGTCCAAAAACCCACATTATGAGAGATTTTTATGGACGTCTGTTGACATTTTGGTCCAAAACATTTAATAGATTAGTATAAAAACTTTATTTAGCCACTTCATTCAACTTTTTTACTACAGTGTGCATTTTACTACACTTGGTTTCATAGTCGTAGCCATCAGATTAGCGAAACACGTGAGTTAGCGGGATGTGTGTTTGAGTTTTTCCATTCTGTGCAGCTCAAACCATAAATAGGACATAATTATAGATATTTTATGAATGTCTATAAAAGAATTTCTCTTGAAAGTGTCGTTTGCTACTTCATGATGTTGATAGATAGATAGATAGATAGATAGATAGATAGATAGATAGATAGATAGATAGATAGATAGATAGATAGATAGATAGATAGATAGATAGATAGATAGATAGATAGATAGATAAAACTTTCTCAAACTCATATATAATACAGTATATACGACTTACAGATTGTTGTTTTGTGTCTCTGCTTTTGGAACTGGATCTTTAATTATAGGTGTATTATTTTGCAGTTTAGACTGATTTTGAGGACAATAAATGGGCTTTCTAATTTGTTTATTGTTTTAAAAAAAAATACAGATTTTTTACACTAATACACTAATACAGTTTTTTACACAGTTTTTTGCACTAATAACAGAACCTTCATGTCATTTTTCTAAACTCTAGACATAATTCTTAATGCATAGTTTTATTATGGAATATGCTTAACAATATTAAATGTTAGATTATGAAAGTGAAGCAAATGAGGACTGAGTGTGTTCAGGTATAATCAGTTTCAAGATGTCTGTTGTTGGGAGAAAAAAAAATCCCAAATCATTGTTATCAGTATTTGTTTTTCTCACAGTAAAAATGTGTAGAACCATAATGAACGCTGCATCATGTGTTTGGAACAACTATATTTAACAACTACACAGTGAAACTATGGTTATCTTGTCTGTGGGTAAAGTCATGTTCCTATGATATTTCATATTACAGTTTTTCTCAGTGGCTTTGGTGCATTTCTCAGATCAGAAATGAAATTTTCAAAACTACTTGTTTAACCTCCACATCATCATAAAAAAGTTTCTCATTCTTTTCAACAACTTGCGATTGCTTTGGTTTATTTTAGTGCAAAGCCACTTCTGTAGGAAACGGGTGCCTTTTTCTTTTGGAAAAGTATATTTTCTCTTGGTTTTAATTAGATAGGGAGGCAGGGAAGTGGTATGTTTTTTCTTTAATTTCTTTTGTTAAGGTAAGATAGTGCTTAAAAGAACAGTTAGTTTGGTTTGTTTGTTGTTTTGGCTTATACCCATTTCTGAAGTTGATTTAGTGGCTTGGAGAGCATATATAGACAGAGGACAACACAAGAGTTACACATTCTGGCAGTACTATAACTGTCATCCAAACTGATTCCATAGTTCACAGCAGTTAACAGAGTGCACTGTTATATTGACAATATAACTAAGCATTTTGACTATCTTGTTTGTGAACAATGACACAAGGACTTTTCATTCTGATGGCACTGATATGTTCATTGACATAAATACTTTTGAGAGATGAACTAAAGGTTTTGAGTAAGTTACAGGCTTTTGCAGGAAATCCATTGTGTGGTGCTGTTTGTACGACTTGTTTTGAGAAATGCACGTACTTCTTTGCAAATATTAAGGATGATTCAAGAAATGCACCAAAGGGACTGAGAAAAACTATAAATGAGTATTTTGAACCAATGCTTCTGCAAATGCAAGGCTTTGTTAAATATATGAACACAATATGCAAAGTCTTGAACATTGGATAGCCTGTGTTAAAAATAATGAAAAACTCAAAATAAATAGTTTTGGGTTTTGTGTCTAGAGTTTTGAAAAATGAAATGAAGGTTCTGTTTTAAGTGCAAAAATTAGTGTAAAAAACTGTAATCTTATACGCTTTGGTGTGACATTAAACTTTGAGTGTGTTTCTAGCATATCGCTAGATTGTTTAGTGGATAAATGCGTGTTGATGAGATTGATCTAAGCAGGTCAGTGGGTTTGGTTACGGAGAACAATATCAGAGCCATAAAACATGAATGTTTACAGATACACACGTGAGGAAGTGCAGGATCAGCCTGTTTGCATACTAAATAATTTCATTAGCCTTCAGATTCGACCAAAACATCCAAACCGAGCAACAACAAGACGTGTGTGTGTGTGTGTGTGTGTGTGTGTGTGTGTGTGTGTGTGTGAGAGAGAGAGAGAGAGAGAGAGAGTGAGTGAGTATGTGTGTTGGACACTAAAAGTGATACTTGAGGCCCACTTAGTGAAACTATTCACTCATATTCCTAATCTTTAGACCAAGTCTGCAAAACAGGTCTGTGGATGATGCAGTCAACATGGGACTGCACTTCATCCTGCAGCATCTACACAGACCAGGGACTCATGTCAGAATCCTGTTTGTAGACTTCAGCTCATCTTTTAACACCATCAACCCATTACTCCTCCAGCCCAAATTAACTAAGCTATCCGTCCCCACCTCCATCTGTCGGTGGATCAACAGCTTCCTGAAAGACAGGTAGCAGCTAGTAAAGCTTGGAAAATTCTCATACAACCCTCCCCACTCTCCAAGAACTGTTCTCATCCAGAGTGAGCAAAAGGGCTGGTAAAATCACTCTGGACCCCTCACATCCAGCACACTCCCTCCTTGAACTGTTACCGTCTGGTCGACGCTACAGAGCTCTGAGCACCAGAACGACCAGACACAGGAACAGTTTCTTCCCTCAGGCAATCCATCTCATGAATACTTGACAATAAACGTGGAACACACAACACTATAAGACATTATTTATTTAACACACATACTTATTTACATTTCAAATTTGCCCATATCATACCTGTAAACACACAATTGCCTATATTATATATTATGTTTTTGCTATTATGTACATTGTCTATTTTGTATATTTGTATATTATTCTTTTTATTATCTGTGTCCTGTCCTGTCACTGTCATTCTGTTGCACTGTGGAGCTGTCACTATAAAAAAATTCCTTGTATGTGTAAATATACCTGGCAATAAAGCTCATTCTTATTCTCATTCTCATTCATTCAAACTATAAACACATTAAATGTTTTAAACTCAGTTTGATATTGTAAAACAAAACTTTTTCAAAACACTAAGCACAGTTCCCTTTCAGTCGGTCACTCCGTCGGTGACGACGAATTGGGATCTTGCTCAGAAAGACCAATCCAACACTGCACATTGGCATGCGATGATTGCATCCAGCTTCCGCTGATCACAGCGTGATTATAAGTAGGCAGCAGGTGCAGCGCATATTCAGCTTTTCGCTTCGGAGCCGAGCGATCACATTGTTTTGCTCCTGACTACTCTACTGAGAGAAGACTAAACGATTTTAGCACGCTCTTTGGAGCTCTTGGTGTTGGCAGTACAGTGCTTCAGCGGTGGTCGTTTCCCGTGTCAAGTGGGTTGCACACAACAGGCTGCCTCACCCCCTGTTTGTGTTGCAGGCGATCATCTCCCCTGTGCACTTCAGCAGGCTAAAACAGCTTTTTCCCTAAAAGAGCATTCACGGGTGTGTCTTTTTAAATTGGCAAACTGGCAAACTCGACATTGCATCTGGCAAACTCGACATTACATCTTTGTAAAGATGATTTGGGTCTTGCTATTTCTGGATGCGGTCGTTACCTGGTGCTGGGTGATGGTCACGATGGTTGCCTCACGTGTCTGGGCAGTAAGCACGCTGAAGTGGCATTCATGGAGTCATCTTCTCATTGATGGGTAGGGATCGAGTGGAGACCTCCACCGTGTACCGAGCCCTCGAGGTTGGATGACTAGTTTCTCGGGGTAGCTGGTTCTCAGCCCCCTGCCCCGGTGTCTCTCTTCCCGGAGGTGCATGGAGAGCTTACCAGGTCGTGGATGGCACCTGTTATTGCCAGAAACCGACCTGCTAGCTCCTCCTCCCTCACCACCCTCGATGATGGTGCAGCTAGGGGGTATTTCGGGGTCCCTCCAGTGGAGCGGTTGGTTGCGATTAGGTTGTGTCCTAATACTGCCCCCACCCAGCAGGGCAAACCATGCAGGTTCTTTAGGCTAAAAGCACTGAGGGACCTGCACGAGGGTTGTCATGATCTGGAAGTTCTGAAAGAGCTCCGAACCGCAACTGACCTCGCACGACGAAGGTCACCGTGAGTTCTCTGGATCGTGTGATGTCCACACTTGTGGTCCAGGAGTGTCACCTCTGGCTATGTCTGGTTGACATAGAGACGCTGACAAATTTCGGTTCCTCAAGGTCTCTGTGTCCCAGACTGGCCTCTTTGGCGATGCAGTCGAGAGCATCCACATCAGCCTCCAGAAGCAGTGCCGTGGAGCTGGGCATAGGCAGGTGTCCTGGCCCCCGTCAAACCTGACAGTGAGCAGAAGAGCAAGTGGCCCCAGGACGGGTGACCCGGAGAGAGAGGGAACTGCTTTCAGGAGATGGAGAATGCACCTCTCCCTCCCCCGGAGGAGGGCCGGGTGGAGAATCTTTTGTTTCCAAGAATCTCAACAAGAGAGCAGTTTCTCTGCATCTGGGTCCCAAGAGGGCATGGAGAGTCATGAATGGACCAACACCGGACAAAACTCATCCTCCTCTCTCACCAGCAGGCAGCAGCGGGCAGTTCGAGAGAGTCATCAAAGGTCCTGCTCACACACCCTCTGCCAAACTATGGAACCAGGTAAGCGTTGCACCTCACACTTAGACCCCTCTTCGGTCTGCCCTCAGGCCGGGTCCCTGGGTTTCACCTCGCTGCCCCACCGCAGATACGTCGGTGGTACTGCTGGTCCCGCTTGTATGGTGTCTGGGTTCCTGGTAGCGCTACCTATCTTGCTGACTCCTATGGACCATCTGACTCGGCTCTGCGATTCAGTTTGCCCAGCGTCCTCCCAAGTTCAGGGGCGTCCCCTTCACTTCAGTGAAGGTGGCAGATGCCCCTGTCTTGCATGCAGAGTTCTCAGTCCTGTTGGCGAAGGATTCAATAAAGCCGGTCCCTCCATCCGATATAAGGATAGAGTTTTATAGCCCATTGTACCCAAGAAAGGCGGTGGGTTAAGGCCAATCTTGGATCTGCGCATTTTGAACTGAGCCCTTCACAAGCTCACGTTCAAGATGCTCATGCTGAAGCGTATCTTCGGGTGCATCTGTTCCCGAGATTGGTATGCAGGCCATTCCTGCAGTTTGTATTCGAAAGACGGGCATATCAGTACAAGGTCCTGCCCTTCGGGCTGTCCCTGTCACCCCGTGACATCCCTCGTTCCTCTGAGAGAACAGAGCATTCGCATTCGCATTCTCAACTACCCTGATGACTGGCTCATACTAGTTCAGTCTCAGGATCAAATTGGGCCTTCGGGTCAACTGGGAAAAGAGCAAACTCTCCCCAACGCAGAGGATCTCTTCTCTCGGTATGGAGTTGGATTTGGTTGATCAGACAGCATGCTTCACGCAGGAACGTGCTTAGTTGGTGTTGACCTACTTGAATACGTTCAAGAGCAAGGCAAGGCAAGTTTATTTATATAGCACATTTCATACACAGTGTTAATTCAAAGTGCTTTACATAAAAGGAAGTAAAGTAGTCATTAAAAATAATAATAATAATCACAATAAAAACAAGGAATAAAAAAATTATAATCACAACAATAAAAACAAAATGATATAAAAATTTATTTAAAAATAATTTACAACATGATTAAAATGAACAATGACATTAAAAATGACAATGATTATGTATAGTGCAATCAGTTTGGACGTATCACAGTGCTCATTCAACAAATGCACAGCTAAACAGATGAGTTTTGAGTCTGGATTTAAATGTGGCTATTGTTTTAGCACATCTGATCTCTCCTGGAAGCTGGTTCCAACTGCGGGCGGCATAATAGCTAAAAGCGGACTCTCCTTGTTTTGTTTGAACCCTTGGTATTTCTAACTGACTAAATCCTAATGATCTGAGTGGTCTGTTAGGTTTATATTCAGTGAGCATATCTGCAATGTATGTAGGTCCTAGGCCATTGAGTGATTTGTAAATGAGTAAAAGTACTTTAAAATCAATCCTAAATGTAACTGGAAGCCAGTGTAAGGACCTGAAGACTGGTGTGATATGCTCAGATTTTATGGTTCTAGTCAGGATCCTGGCAGCAGCGTTCTGGATGAGCTGCAGCTGTCTAATGGTATTCTTTGGAAGGCCAGTGAGGAGAACATTACAATAATCCACCCTGCTGGTGATAAAGGCATGAACAAGTTTCTCCAAGTCTAGTATGCTGATTTATTTCCTGCTTTGACATGACTACTAAAACTACGTTCTGTCTCCAGAATCACCCCAAGATTTTTGACTTGATTTTTAGTTGTTTGACCCCTAGAGTCAAGGTATTCATTTACCTGCAATGACTTCAGTTTTCTCCTTGTTTAACTGAAGAAAGTTCTGGCACATCCAACTGTTAATTTCATCAATGCATTGGCAGAGGGAGTCAATGGGCTATAGTCATTTGGAGATAAGGCTAGGTAAATCTGTGTGTAATCAACATATCTGTGATAGGCAATTAGGTTCTTTCTCATTATTTGACTTAGTGGGAGCATATACAGGCAAAGCAAGAATTGAGCCTTGTGGGACTCCGCATGTCATGGACGTTCACGTAGACTTGGCCTCACGTCTGGCCTTGAACCATCTTAAGAAGTGTTTACGAGGTAAGCATGTACTGGTCCGCACGGACAACACTGTTACCGTTGCATACGTCCACCTACAAGGTGGTCCACACTCCTGCCGCATGTCGCAACTCGCCCACCACCTCCTCCTCTGGAGTCAGAAGGATCTGAGGTCACTTCTTGCCAATCACATTCCGGGCTTGCACAACCGGGCAGCCGACGAGCTGTCATGAGCTGCGCTCCCCAGAGAGTGGAAATTCCATCCTCAGACAGTCCAGCTGATTTGGAGACGTTTTGGACTCGCTCAGGTAGATCTATTTGCGTCTCTAGAGACTTCTCATTGCTAGTTGTTTTACTCCCTGACCGAGGGAATACTCGGCATGGATGCACTGGCACACAGTTGGCCTTCTCAAGTATGCATTTCACCCAGTGAGCCTTCTCGCACAGACATTGTGCAAGATCAGGGAGGACGAGGAGCACCGTACTGGCCCACTCGGTCTTGGTTCCCAGAAATGATGCTCCTCGTGACAGCCCCTCCTTGGCAGATTCCTCTGAGGAAGGATCTACTGACTCGGAGACGGGGCACCTTATGGCACCCACGTCCAGACCTCTGAAAACTTCATGTCTGGTCCTTGGATGGGACGCGGAGGTTCTAGGTGACCGAGAAGACCCCCGGAAGTGCCCGATCAAAGTCGTGCTGTCCTTTTGCAGCAAGGGTTGGAGCAAAGGCTGTCTCCCTCCACCCTTAAAGTCTATGTGGCTACGATTGCCGTGAAAGGGAAGTCGTTGGGGAAGCATGACTTGGTCATCAGGTTCCTTAAGGGGCGAGAAGGTTAAATCCTCCACGGCCCCCCTATATACCCTCTTGAGCCTTTGCAGACAGTCGAGCTGAAGTTTCTTTCAATGAAGACTCTGCTCCTGCTTGCATTGGCCTCCATCAAGAGGGTAGGGGACCTGCATGCATTTTCAGTCCACGATTCGCGCCTAGAGTTTGGGCCGGCTGACTCCCAGGTAATCCTGAGGCACCGGCCCCACTATGTTCCCAAGGTTCCTACTACTCCCTTCAGGGATCAGGTGGTGAGCCTGCAAGCACTGCCCCCAGAGGAGGCAGACCCAGCCCCAGCTTTGCTTTGTCCCATCTGAGCATTGAGATGACAGGACACAAAGCTTCAGGACCTCAGACCAGCTCTCTGTCTGTCACAGAGGCCGGCAGAAAGGGAGTGCCATCTCTAAGCAGAGTATGGCCTACTGGATATTGGACGCCATCACCCTGGCTTATCAGGCACAGGGTGTGCCCTGCCCGTTCTGGTAGAGAGCTCACTCTACTGGAAGTGTTGCATCCTCCTGGGCGCTGACTCCCGGGGCCTCGCTGGCAGATATTTGTAGAGCTGCGGGCTGGGCGAGCCCCAACACGTTTGCTAAATTTTATAGCCTTCGTGTGGATCCGGGTTCTTCCTGTGTTCTCACCTCAAACGGGTAGAAACACTGAGAGGCTCCGGTTTCGGGTTGGCTTGCTAAAACCGCTCCAGAGAGTCCATACTGTAGACCCGGTCAAGCTCCTCCATCCCCTCGGCAGCCAGATGTGGCGGAGCATCCGGGACCAGACCCTCACTTGATGGATATGTGAGAACCGGTAGATGGCTGGGTTCCATATGTAGAGACCTAATGGTTCCCATATGTGTAATTCCACGGTATAACTCCAGACTAGAGTCCGTGTTTCCCCGGCAACTTCTGCCAGTTTTTCTTAGAGTGTTACAATTACCTCTAATTTCCATATGCATCTAAACTCCCTACTTATTCTCACACTGTGATCAGCGTTAGCTGGATGCAGTCATCGCATGCCAATGTGCATTGGCTCATTTAGCTACACTCGAAGTGGATTGGTCTCTCTAAGCGAGATCCCAATTCTTTAGTCACCGACGTGACGTCTCCGTTCCCTTCTTCAGGGAACGAGGGTTAGATACGTAACCGAGACATTCTCTACATTAAACACATCATTCAAAACTAACAGCTCTTTTGTTTAATTTGGCAATTTAACATTGCCATTTTAATGCTACACTCATTTACTGATGACCTACACACAGCGATCATGTGTGAAAACACTTAGACATTTGTTCACTTAGAAATCAGTGTTTTGAGAAATAAATTTTTACGCCCTTGCATTTCTGTTTACAGTGTGTCTATATTGTGTAAAGCGCTTTAGAAAAAACTTGACTTTCTGACTTGGCATTATATATACAGTATATGTATGTATGTATGTATGTATGTATGTGTGTGTGTGTGTGTGTGTGTGTGTGTGTGTCGCTGTCATTCCTGAAGCGTTGCTCAATTCTGGAAAAGCAGGCGGTGGATGAACGGTCGAGCCCCATAACCGTCGCAGTCTCTCGCTGTTCTGAAAGGGTGGAGAAATTCACCTCCATGAGAGAAAAGCTCCATCAAGCCGACAGAACCAGAGCGTTTGTGTGATGGAGACACACACAGATCAGTTTACATCCGACAGACGAGACGAACCAGTCCAGAAAACCGCATTACAGACATTCATTACCACACACACAGACACACGCATACACGCACGCCTCAACATACTGACTGATTAAAACTCACTGACAGAATCAACCACGCCACTCACAGAACACTTTACAGAAGTTAATACTTCTGTTCATCAAGGATGCATTCAACTGATCAAAAGTGACAGTAAAGACATTTATAATATTTCTGTTTCAAATAAATGCTGCTATTTTGTATCTTCTATTCATCTGGGAATCCTTAAAAATAAAATGCATCACAGTTTCAACAAAAATATTGCACAGCACAACAGTTTTCAACATTGATAATAATCAGAAATGTTTCTTGAACAGCAAATCAGCATATTATTATGATTTCTGAAGATCATGTGACACTGAAGACTGCAGTAATGATGCTGAAAATACAGCTGCAGATCACAGAAATACATTACACTTTAACAGATATTCACACAGAAAACAGCTGTTTTGAATTCTAAGACATTACTTTTACTGTAGTTTTGATCACATAAATGCAGCCTGGGTGAGCAGAAGAGACTTTTTTCTGAAATATTACAAATTATATTTATTCCAAACTTTGTGTACATGGATTAAAGCTGTTAAATCAACCTAAATGTTGCTTTTAATTCAAATCTCATGTGTCGTAATGTTTAACTCTACAGTATTGTGTCATTTCCAGTTAAATATGCGGCTTTGACCTTTATGACATCATATCTGACATCATAAAGCATCTGTTTATGAGCTCCATGATCGAAAGTAAGTTTCTCTCTCAGTCTTTATCAGGATTTCATGACGTTCACTCTTTTAACGGCCTCGTCCAGATCAATAGTTCAACTCTTTTATGAGAAAAGTCATTTTGGTCATTTTTAATCAAAAGACTTAGCAGATAAACGAAGTAATGTGATGTCTGTTTGCAGTTTGATTATAGGAGGGTCACAAAATGTGCATTTATTCATATATATATATATATACAGTATATATATTATAGTTAACATGCGTCTTTTCTTCTCAACCTATTTTTGTGACCCTACTGATCCAATGAGCATCTCACTGTCCAGTGGTAGCACCTTAATGTTGTTAATATTGCATTACTATTACATCATTATATGTTATTAATAGTAGTTATTAACATGGATGCGGTTTGGAATTAGTAAAATGTGCTAGGGGAAAAAAAAGATCAGAAAATTGATTTGCATGATAATTATGCTCACACTGCACTGCACTGTCTGTGTATGTATATGTATAATATTTTTTTTCTGTATTTATTCGTTTATTTGAATATATCATCACTAACATGGTAGCAATTTCCAGAAATATAAAATTAAATATACAATATAATATGTGTTCATAAGTGTTATATGTTAAGAATATATAATATATATCAAATACATAACCTTATCTTATTTAAAAGTGTTTATTATTTATTCATCAAATAAACTACTTTTAATTTATTTTTCTGCTTTTATTCATTCATTTATTTAAATATTATTTCTAGCACGGTAACAATTTCCAGAAATATAAAATTAAATGTAATGTAATCATACACTTATAAATATAATATTTAAAAATATATATACACTCATATTATTTAAAAGTTATATTTATATAATGCTTTTATTTTTACTTCTGTATTTATTCTTTCCTTTATTATTATTACTATTGTTATTACATTGTTTGGTGTGGTTTTTTTTTTTTGGTAACCCAAGAGGTGATTTCTGTCAAATCTGATGTAACGCTCCACTTCCTATTGGCACTAATAATGACAGATGAGATCTTGTTAATATTTCCGTCCCTCTGCTACACAGCAGTGAGTTTCCGATGCTTCACTAATTTCCTGTAGATCATGACATAACAGCAGAACAGTGTTGGGCGTGTGCGCTCAATGCATTCATCCGCTTCTCATCAGATCAAAGAACAATACAGACTTTCCTGAAAGACGACGAACCGTCTCTTCCCAGAGAGAAACTGAGCCTCCTCTGTGGATCGTCTGCTGTCATCTGTGTGTGTGTGTGTGTGTGTCAAGTCAAGTCAAGTCACCTTTATTTATATAGCGCTTTTAACAATACAGATTGTGTCAAAGCACTTAACAGTATCAAATTGGAGGTAATGTATAAAAATAAGATTAAACACTCAATTTTCAGTTAAAGGTATTTCATTATTGAATTCAGAGATGTCATTGTCTAGATCAGTTTAGTTTAAATAGTATCTGCTAAATCAAATTGACGATAATCGCTAGAAATTAAGTGTCCCCAGCTGAGCAAGCCAGAGGTGACAGCGGCAAGGAACCAGAACTCTCTCTGTGACAGAATGGAGAAAAAAACCTTGGGAGAAACCAGACTCAGTCGGGGGGCCAGTTCTCCTCTAGCCAGGATATTATTGTTTATTTATTGTTTAATTATTGATTTAATTAAAATTTTAAATGCATAAATGTATTATATTTCTATTTTTATATTGTTGCAATTTCTAACAATAATAGTATTATGTAGTTAGGTATTTTATTATATTTTTAGTTATTTTGTTTTATTTTTAGTTTTATTGTATTTTTAGTCGAGGTCTTCACTGGGGATATGTCCCCGGGGCTCATCCAGGTCTCCACCGACGATCAAGGCCGCAGACATCATCTCCAGGCGCCGATCCACCATCTGAACCGGACACGGACTGAGAAACAGAATAGAAACAGACAAATATTAGCATAGATGTCATTCTTCTTACGATGTAACGAGTACATCATGTGTTATGAGGAGTGTTCCCGGTTCCGGTTGATCTAATTAATGCAGCCTAACAATCCTTTAACGGATTTGAATAATAGAAGTGTATTAGTGTGTTATGTGTAAACCAGGTTAAAGAAATGTGTCTTTAATCTAGATTTAAACTGACAGAGTGTGTCTGCCTCCCGAACAGTGTTAGGTAGATTGTTCCAGAGTTTGGGTGCTAAATAGTAAAAGGATCTGCCGCCTGCAGTTGATTTTGATATTCTAGGTATTATCAAACGGCCAGAGTTTTGAGAACGCAGCAGACGTGGAGGACTATAATGTGATAAGAGCTCGCTCAGGTACTGAAGAGCTAAGCCATTCAGGGGTTTATAAGTAATTAACAAGATTTTAAAATCTATACAATGTTTGATAGGAAGCCAGTGCCGTGTTGACAGAACCGGGCTAATATGGTCATACTTCCTGGTTCTAGTAAGGACTCTAGCTGCTGCATTTTGGTGTGTGTGTGTGTGTGTGTGTTATTTCTTTCTTTTATTAGACAGAAAAGTAGTTAATTACCCTCAATTTGTCAAGGATAACACAATAAGGTTAAAAACAAAATAGTTTCCATTGTGGTCCTTGATGTTAAGCACAAACTTCACTCCCGGTAACAGGTACACTGGCATTGCATTACAAATACAAAGATTACAGTCAAATTCTACATTTACAAAAATTTACATTCACAAACAACCACGATACGTAATACAAAGTCATCAACAAAACAACCTACTTAAGAGCCAACTTTTAGCTTTTAAACTAAAACTAACCATATTCAAAATACCTTTAATATCCAGAAGTAATTTGTTCCACACTCGTGACCCAGAATATTTAAAATGATGTCATTGTGCAACTCAGTTCAGTTCAAATAGAGTTTAAAAAGCAACAGTCCTAGTACTGAGCCTTGAGGTACCCCATACTGTGCTTGTGATCGGTATGAAATATGATGCAAGGTATAGCAATGCTGCTCATTTACCCTAGAGAAAAGTGCATTAAAATATGAAGGTGCTCTATTATTGATTATTTTATGGACCATTTTTAATTTAATGTGTTGTAATCTGCTTTCTATGGGTAACCAATCAAAATGCTTAAAATGGGAGACATCAACAAATGTAAAATGACTTAACCCTAAAACTAACCATATCAATTTATTTTAAGATTTTTGTAACTTGTCTAATCAACCACAAGACAAATCAGACATCCAAGAAATGCATGCACATTCAAAATTACATTACACTAATAATGATGCAAGTTATTTTATATTCAGTTTATCAAGAAACCTAACAAATTTTTGTTCCAGCATTAACCTTACCCTGAACTTTCATAGCCATTCTTATAGCACTTCGAGGAGTCGAGGACACATCCGAGATAATTAACGGCAGTTCTGTTTGATATTAAACATTCCCCCACCTTAACAGACATCTTAGAAACCTTGTTCAAATTCTTTTTAGACCCAAATAACATGGATTCCGTTTTACCTAAATGCAACATCAGTTTGTTTTCAGAAAGACAGTCTCTTACCTTAGAAAGCTCCTTGCCTAAATTCACTTGAATCCCTCCAACATTCAGCAAGTAGGAAGTAGACAGAAATTGAATGAATTTATCAAAAACTAAATTCTAAATTAAATATAGATGAACCTTTAAAGCTACAAAAGTTATGGATTTCCTCTTTTTTTCTTTTGTTCTTTGATGAACAGACATCACAGCAGCTGGGTTATTAGTAAAGAACTATAAGATCTCCTAAAACCTGATTGAAAATCATAAATTAAATAACTCTTACTTTCATACTCATACATATGTACTTTCATACTCATACATCTGTTATAAAATTTTTGAGGCCACACTAAGAATGGGGATTGGATGGCAATTTCCAGGGTCGTATATATTTCCTTTTTTGAGTAATGAAAGGATTTTGGCTAACTTCATATCAGATGGGACTATGCCCTTTTCCAAGGAAACATTAACAGTAAATGTAATATTTAGAGCTATAATATCTGCAACATATCTTTCTGGAATGTCATCCATCCCAGTTGACTTAAGACATGTGAAGCTTTTCTAGCATTTTAGTAATTTGATCTACACTAACCTTAGTAAAAGAAAAACCATTTGGCAATACCCCTTGTTTTGATTAATAATACAATAACTCTGTTAGCGTCCGCACTAATGCACGATAATGTTCTGTTTGTTAAAAGCACACACTTTCCGCTTTAAATGTCCGCGCTCTTCTCGATTCTGATTGGCTGTCAATGTTTCTATCGTTCTTCGGCAGAAAAAAATCATTCTGAAAGTGGTTGTGACAATATCGTTCCTTTATAGTGTTATCGTCATGTGATGTGGACTCTGCTATTCTTTCAAATTTTGAATGACTTTTAAAACTATATCTTTATCATTATAGTTATCATTCTTGGTGTGAACGGACCTTTAATGTAAGTTGCATAATCACCATCAGATTATGAACACAATACAGTTAAACGCTAACTTTACCAATCAATCACCAGCATTTATCAGTAATTAAACTGACAGTTCAGCCAAAAATTGTCATTATTAATGTCTTTGTGTCATGACCCTTCTTCTGTGGAACCAAAATGCAGACGTTTAGCTGAATGTTCACGCTGCTCTTTTACACACAAGTTCCAATTCATCCTATAAACTCCATATGACTCTGTATTTCAGGAGTTTTGTGAGGAACAGACGTCACCTACTGTAATATAATGAAATATCTGTGACGTAAATGCCACCTGCAAAAACATTTTGTCCTAGTTTATCAGAAAACACATTTGAACGGATGAAAGATGCTGATTGGCCAACATCTAGCAGCAGAGACTAACTAACCTATGCTAAACAGCGAAACCTTGCAGTATGTAATGGGTATTATTTTTCTTCATTTATCAAAAATATTCTATTCCACAATATGCAACCTAATATATATAAAATTATTTTATTACTATTAAACTAAATAGATTAGAACATATTAAGTATATTTAATTATTTATTTTTTAATTGTGATTAATTCATATTTACACATTTACAAAATGAGATATGACCACCCTTGCATGTGATGTTACATAACCCATATTTCCTTACATACTGTTTATTTAGTTAAACTGTAAAGGCCATTATAGCGTGTATGTTCTGTGTTTTTATTGAAAACCAAACAAAGAGTTTCTATCCTTGAACAAAAGCTACTATTACATGAGTAATAAATAATTGGCCCGGGTTGATGTGTGCCGGGCGTTTCACTCCATCAATACCAAAATATTGACTGGAAATTAAATGATTAACAAATGATCACATACCAAAACAGATCCGATCTTGAACTTTTAGGTTTATATCAAACTATAATAAATTTATTCTCTAGGTGTGTGTGTGTGGGGGACAGAGAGAGAGAGAGAGAGAGAGAGAGAGAGAGCGAGAGAACGAATGTGTGTGTGGGCTGTTGATCTACATGGATTTTACTTGGAAGTTGAAGGGGAGAAGGCGGGAAAATCCCTGCATACTTATGCAAATCAGTGAGATGAGATCATAATGGGAGCGACAGGATGTGGGCGGGGCTTCATAATCACATGATCTGCACAGAAACCAGCCTCTCTCACACACACACACTGCAGAATCTTTATAACCTATACTAAATCTTTACTATAACATGACTAGCTAAGAAAACTTGGAAAAATATGAGTTTGTTTTAAAGTAAAATGAAAAATATTGTTTGTCTATACTAAAAATATGTTTTAATATCATCTTAATTTTTGCATGAGTCTGACTCAGTAATAATCCAGTTTTTCTGCTGCTGTTGTTTAGTTGGGTTTACAGTCCAGTTAGTCATGTGACTGCAGCAGTTTATATTGTTTAATGAATCATTTTATTTACTGGACATGAATTACTCCGACGAAACACCCAAACACACCAAACAACATTTTTTGATATTAAATACAGTTTCATATGTATGTTTAATTTTTATAATGTTTATAATTTCATATAATTTTATAAAGTATGTGACTTACTTTATACAATTATATATAAAACATTCATTATTTTTAATTATATTTATTTTACCGCAATTTTACAATAAAAATTAATTAAAATTTTATGCATTTTCATTTACTTATTTATTGTTTGCATATTTAACCTATATAAAAGTAAATGTGGGATGCAATAAAACCTTTCTGAGTAATAATTTTGTTCTGTTTTTACTGCATGTTATGGTTTTGTTCGATGTAAATATGATATCACACAAACACACACTGACCATCGCAGCTTCCAGAGAACTGTGGAAGAATGTGGCATTTCAAACAAACAAGACTCTACAGGCGCTTGAGAAGTGCCAGTGAGTGGAGCACACACACATGAGCTCTTATCTGATGCCTGTCATAAATCACCATCAAACAAGCTCTCTTCTGTTTTATGCACTTTAGTCACACTCTTAAGCTTTCCTTCAGGGGTCAATTCATGATAGTTTTACCTGAACAGGTGAACCTGACAGTAGAAAACAAGCATTTTTTTCAGCTTTATGTTCTTGCAGCAATGCTGTGAATGAAACGTGCACTTTAAAGCATTTAAAAGACAGTGTCATGAAGCATCATGCATTGAATTCAGCTGTCAGGAATAGTGGCAGATTGAGGCCGCAGGCGAAGCCACCAGTGACTTCAATGGCGTTTCCAGCGTTCTTTGAGACTCAGCTTATCGAAAAACATTCTTGACCTGAATAATTTCTGTGTCGGTAATTTAAGCCATGACAAAAGAGATTTTAGGAGTGTACAGGGAATGTTAGTCTTGAGAGTCAAACTGACAAAGCACCTGATGTTTACCGTGCGCATAGTTATGTGTATTATTCCAAACTGAAAGTATAACTGCGTACAGCTGAAACGCACCTGAAGTAGGTTATGTGATACACAAATTAATTCTTTTAATATTTGTCACTTTTGTTGAGACCTCATAATAACACGCCAAACATGACGACAGTATAAGGATTCCGGAGTGAAACTGCTCTATTTAGTAACTGGTAATCAAGTCATCTGAGATGGTTTGCTGGATTCTAGTGTATAAGATAAGGCCAGTTCAAGACCATCAGATTAACCATCTCAGATGACCTTAATTCCAGGGTAGTTTAAAGTGTTTTCGAGCTCATAAACTCTTTTCCGACTGTTTTCTGCAGCTCTCACAGGTATTGAATGATATGTGTGAGATTATCCAATTCAAAGACTGTTTACTATGGTTCTCAGTTTCTGTCTTGATCAGCCGCGTCTATTTGCATGTGGATCCAAAATTCAAATGCAATGCGTGTGTATTTGAATGCCAGACCTCTAAAAAACAGTCGCTTTGTGCTCTAAATGCAAAACTAAACCTGTTTTGAAAAATGCAATCAAGTTCAAGCAAAGGTTAAACTGCAACAAAAATCAAAAAGTCTGAAAAATCAAACAACGGCACAAAAATAAAAAAGAACTTAAAATAAACCTAATTGTATTTGCAGTCATATTTAAATGTGTAAAATAATGTTATTATGTGAACTTAAGGAGAACTGACTTTATGCATCCAAAAAAAAAAAGGACCAAAATACTATCCAAGACGTCAAACATGATGGAGAAACGTGTTGGAATTCTTTTTTTTTTTTTTTTTTAAACAGCTGAATCATTCTGTTGATTTGCATTTTGTATTTTTAATCTGTTTACACTTTATGCATCCGAGATGCGTAAAAATTACATTCATCCTGCATTCTGCTGCATGTTTGTTTAGAAACTCATACGAAAGAGTTGCGTTTCAACACATCTGTGATCTCTGATAAGGAGACTTGAGCAAATTGAGCAATTATAAAGTAAATGTTGAAATAAGGTTCAGTGGAACATAGTTGAGGAGGGTGAGGCACAAATGCAAGATGAAAGACTTTTAATCAGAAATTTTATTTTAGAAAAGACGTATACAAAAAATAGCAAATAAATGCCATACATAATAGATATAACATCTGAGAGGCAACCCTCATACATATTATCCAGTGACTTGACAAATCACAACAAAATTGAGCAGAATCTTCAATTATATATCCGATTTGTACTTGATTGACAAGTATTATTACAAAGAATATATAGTTTATACATACATTTATATGCAGTAGAATAAATATCAATCAGTACAGCAGATATGAACGTTACAGACACATCATATCATCGACGTGGTTTGACAAAAATACCTACACACAAAACTTCTTTTCCCAATACCAAAAAGCCTTAAAGCTTTACATTCTCTCACAATTCAACCATTGTGTAGAACAAGTGTTTACATAAAGTCTTTAAATCATGTATGTAGCGATACTATCTGATCCAGGCCACGCCCGCGTGCCGCTCGAACCAGACAACTGCCACTTTTACCGGTTCATAAAACCTACTTTAGCCAAAACTCTGGCTTACAGTTTCTGTGAAACCTTTTCCCTCTGGGAAGAGTGCGTTTCTAAAGAGAGGATCTTCAGAGCAGCCTAAAGTTCCTCATTAGTAGGAGCCCAAAGTCTCTACGTTTGACTGACAGGTCCACTTCAATATCCGGTCTCCTCAACCCTCCAACCAGTGGAGTTCTTCCCAAACTTGTAAACCAGTCTCCGTCCATCCACTCTCTCCAGAATCTCTCGTTTGTAGTAATACCTGTAGAAAAGAGTAAGCGTTCTGGTTATTCCATTGTCTTGGACAACCCCCCCTCCCAAATCTCTTGATCCCAGAATTGTGTCTTTTACCTCATGGCTCGACTGAGCTTCTCGTATGTCATGCTGCTGTTCTTCTTCTTTTGCCCCCAGAGCTGAGCAACAGCTTCAGACTTCAAGAACTTGAAGACGCCATCCCTGCGGTCCTCCCATTTCATCAGACCCTGGTTCTTCTCCGGGTGGATCAGGATGTCCCGGATAAACTCCCAAAGGTGGGTTCCTCTTGGAGCTGCAATTGAGCAGTAGAGTCTAGTTTAGTACGGATGATCGTTACTTGGTCTTGAGCATTAGGTACCTCTTCAACTAGAGTTCTGTGTACTCACCGTGTTTGCTTTTTTTGGCCTGGATGAAATGGTCATATCCTTCACTTTGGCACTTTGGGGGTCGTCCTCTGCCTCTCTTTTTGGGCTCTCCTGACTCTTGTTTCACAAATTGCTCTGTGGAAAAGAACGCAGTCGAACGTTAGATGGTCTATTGGGTACTCCCTACTTCATTATTCCATTCAAACCTGCTTCTTGAGAGCCACCTATTTGCAGAGTTTGGTTTCGACCTGCCTGTTATTGCCAAGTAAACCCGAATACCTTGATTAGCTGGTTCAGGTGTGTTTGATTAAGGTTGAAACTAGCTTCTGCAAGTAGGTCTCCCTCTAGGAGAAGAATCTGAGGAACTTACTAGTGCTGGTGGAGTAAGGCATCTCTGAGTACTCTGGGTCGGAGTCGCTGCTGTTGGAATCAGGTGAGCTTGGGTTCAGGAAGCTACCTGTAGAGGACATACCAAAGAAAAGAGCATTCAGACTTCTGGAGAACTTTGGGATGCTTGACCTTAATGGATTAGAAGAGTTCTGTAGCGACACGCACCAGTATGGGAACTCTGAAAACTCTCCGTTAGAGAGTCATAGCCGTGGTCGCTCTCTGGAGTCAGCTGGTTGGTGTACTCATCAAAGTAGCAGTAGTTGTTCTCCGAATTGTCTGCGCAAAAAGAATTCCAAGTGTTATTTCAAGTACCGATGGTTGGATACTGCTTTATGTTGAAAAGTTGCAAAGTGGAGTTTGCTTCTCACCTGATGGAATTGAGGGCTGGACCACCACCGTTTCCAGAAGCGGACCAAGGCTCGGTCCATGCATGTAGGGAAACGAGTTCTGCAGTATGTTGTCCAGTAAGTCTAATTCTGATTCGCTCAGACATGTCTCAGAAAGGTCAGTAGCTGTAGACACAAACAAATCAAGAGTGTTAATGCATTCAAGTACCAAAACTTCAAAGGCTTCTTCAAACAAGTTCCATCTTTGTTGCTCACCATATCTGGCCTTTTGGGTCTCCAGACTGTGGTGAAGCCGTTCACCAAGCATCGATCCGAACATGCTCGTCAAAGTTTCTTTTGACATTGTGCACAGTGTGATCCCGTCCATGTTGCAGTAGTTTATATTCAGCAGACTGGCATCGAACCTGTTCTCCTCCACGTGAAAGCCGATCCACTCCAGAACATTATGCCTGGTCCACATCTGTGGGTTCACCTGGTCCCAGGAGCCTGCCGGATAACAGGTTCAAAGTATGTTTAGCCTCATTCACACCCACACTATGACCACATGACCCAAGCCACTAACAATAGAAGAATACCCGCTCAGGTTTACTGTCTCCAGGGCCAGAGCTACTGTTGTGTGTTTAACTATCTGTTGTGTTGACACCCCATAGGTTTTGATCACAGTGTCAACAATGACTGCTTTGCCCGAAAGACCATAAAGAAAGCATTCCTGCCCGTCTACTGCAGGCCAAGTTAAACATTGCCTCGGTTAATGATTTTAAGAGTCAGAAACTGAGGTCAGACTTCAGGGATGAGAGATTATCGGCGTGTCTGGACTCTTGGCTGTGTGATGGGAACCATCCCAAGCAGGCAAGAACCATACAGATATCAAGAGCTACCGCTCATTTATACTTAAGTAAATGGCATGGTGATAAATCTTACCCATTGTGCTGCTGTTGTTACTGCTGAAGGTCATCTCTGAGAGGTGTGGTGGTCTGCCCATCGGTGCGGTCATGCTCAGTAAGTTGGGCTGCGGTTCAGATGGGTACAGGTTGGCATTTGCGTTGTTGAGAATAAGACTAAGTTCACTTGACGCCATGAGAATTCTGCAAGATAAGAAACCATATCAGTTGAACTTCATCCAAAACTGCAAATCAGAAGTATGTTCTTATTTAAAAAAAAAAAAAAAAAAAAAAAAAAGCACTTGCTTGGAAGGTAATGATTTAAAAGGCAAATTATTTACCAGTTGTGGTAGCTAAAGGCAGCTTGATTTCCAGATAAAATCCCAAGGCAAGTGTTAGGTAATAATCCAGTCAGTAAAGGTTTGCCGTCAGTGGGTTGAGGTTCGCTGTTGAGAGTATCAGAAGGTTTGCTTATGCACCTGCTGCTTCTTGATTTATAGGGCAAGAACGGGCAAAGAGGAGGCGTGGCCAGGTGAGATGCAAGAGGAGGCGTGGCCAGGTGAGCATATTCTCCTGGGAGGGGGAATTCCAGCGAATATCTCTCGCTCTCGCTTGGCCACTCTCCCCTTTTGTTTTTTTTCCCTGAGAATAGCTTTTCAGACCTTGAAACATGAACTTGAAACATGACAAGGCAGCTAACATACATATCAGAGATAAACGCGAGCAATAACTATGTCACTCGCACTCTTTCCATGACAACACACACACATTAACCCATTCTCTCAACTATTCCTGGAGGGATGAAGTCATTTCTGTCAATATTTACTGGCAACGCTGATATGTGTGTGTGTGTGTGTGTGTGTGTGTGTGTGTGTAACTTTATAACAGGTTTCAGTTTGCTGCAGGACTGACTGGTGTTTCTCTGTGTGTGTGTGTGTGAGTGTGTGTGTGTTTTGGGTTTTCATACATGGCTGAGTGCTTTTGTAGTACATGTAGGTGATGGTAAACACCATTCTGTTGTTGTGGATGAAGCTTATAATGACAGCGAGTGATGTAAGCCTTTCAACCTCAAGTCTGAAGCAATTCATATGAGCAGAATTTGTGTTTGCATTCTTTTTGTGGACTGTTGTAAAGTAAATACCACCATATATGAACGGATGTCATTAATTACCATGCACAAGTGTGTTAGCTTTTCTGTTTCTATTTTTACGCAATTTGTTAGCCCACATTACTAAAAATAGTATTTCATCATGTGATCCATATTTAGATGTTTCCATGTTATTCTCTTCTCATTTTTCCTCCTCATAACTACAGCTCTTTTTCTGTTTCTTGTCAATGTCACGCTGATGATCGCTGAAGGAAAGATGTCTTGGAATGCAAATTAACAGGTTCTATAAGAAGATCAATTATTCTTGAGACCGCACGACTGTCACCCCATCACCCACCTGTCGCTCTCTCTACCTGTCTTGCATCATGTCGATTAAACACTCAATAGAGTGCGAACACATCCATCAGTCATGAGTGTATGTAGGTTTGTCTGTACTTGTAAGGACAGAATTCTTGAAAAAATATTTGCAAATACTAAAAATCATCATTTCGAAGAGCTCCTCATTATTTAAATGAGATTCTCGCTAATATAACTTAAGAAGCCTGCGTGGTTTTCATAAGAACATGCTCCAGATGTGATCAAATAAAGATGCTCTTTGTTTTCAGACTTGAGACGTTTTATTGGTCAATTCTACAGAAGTGAGATAAGATCATAAATAAATACAATCACCTGCGTAGGAGAGAGCGAGAAACAACATTATATCAGTATTATAAAGGTCATATTTTAAATGGTCACACCTAACACGTTTTAACAGCATTTCGCAAAGGTATTCATCTCCTGAGGTCATGATGAGCTATACTTTTGATTATAAAAAACTAAATCAGATGAAATCTCTTTACGTCACTACTTGCCATTAAATAAATGATTCATAATTAAAGCTTGAAGTCAGTTTGAAAACATTATGACTAACTTCATATTAAAAGAGCCAAAGAATTCTCACAATGACTTAAACAATGTCTTATTTTCACATAGAAATTTCCAAATGATATCGTAATGGGTTGGACAGGGTTCGGTTTGGGTTGTAATAATAATTAGCTTAAATTAAAACAACAGAAGTCATAGGAAAGTCCCAGTTGTGATGGCAAATACTAGTCCGTGTGTGTTTCGCTCAGCTTGGGGTCTGTTATATATTTACCACATCTAGTAAAGCTTGAAGGTCAGTGTGACAGCGAGGAATTCTTTCAGTCAACTTCCCAAAGTTATTAACTGCTCCAGACTCCATTAACAGGCTAGTTAATGAAGTTAATGAGAGCTGCACACAGTCTGACTCAGTTAGTGGGAAACTCCTGTCACCATGTGGAGTGATCTAGGTACTGCAACTACCAAACTGCTGGACACAAAGTAGGCTACCATATACTATCATATTTTTTGTGCATGTTCCTTGCTATTTTTACACTTACAAAAAGTACCAGGAAGTATCAATACTTTGTTTTATTAACATGATCATAATATTCTTGGGAATACAATGCAATGCCATGTAAATATCATGGTATTTGGGTATTATGCAGTTAACATTCACTTGATTCTTAATACTGTGTTGTTACCTGAATGATCCAGAGCTGTGTTTTTTTTGTGTGTTTGTTTGTTTGTTTAGTGATAGTTGTTCATGAGTCCCTTGTTTGTCCTGAACAGTTAAACCTCCTGCTGTTCTTCAGAAAAATCCTTCAGCTCCCACAAATTATTTGGTTTTCAAGTATTTTTGTGCATTTGAACCCTTTCCAACAATGACTGTATGATTTTGAGATCCATCTTCTCACACTGAGGACAGCTGAGGGACTCATATGCAGCTATTACAGAAGGTTCAAACACTCACTGATGCTGATGGGGTGAAAACTTTTGAACAGAATGAAGATGTGTACATTTTTCTTATTTTGCCTAAATATAATATTTTTTTCATTTAGTACTGCTCTTCAGAGGCTACAGAAGACAGTTACATGTTTCCCAGAAGACAAAATATTTACATTTATCCTGATCTTCAAATTCCAAGTGTTTTCACCCCCCAGCTCTTAATGCATGGTTTTTCCTTCTGGAGCATCAGTGAGCGTTTGAACCTATGAGTCCCTCAGTTGTCCTCAGTGTGAAAAGATGGTTCTCAAAATCATACAGTCATTGTTTGAAGGGGTTGGAATACAAAAATATGCTGGAAATGCTTTTCACTTTAAAATTAGGTTACACAAGTTTTCTTCTAAACAAACACCCGCAGGAAAATAAAAAAGTTGTTTGTTTTGTCTTTAGCTATTCACACTTAATTCCTATAATAGGCCTTTGATTTCTGTCAAGCTTCTGCCGTGGTATAACCCAGGCTTTTTTCACTTTAAAAATTAGGTTACACAAGTTTTCTTTTAAACATTCACCTCTAACATACAGGAAAATGTTGTTTTATTTTATTTTAGTTATTCACACTTAATACCTTTTATTTACTCTTTGATTTTGTCAATCTTAAAACCTCTAGTGTGCTGTGTCAGTTAAAACGTACTTATGCGCACGTAAACTGGTATGAAAGCGAATGTTTTGGCGGCGGTCTTTGGATTTCAGTCATAATTAGACGACTAAACTTTCTACAACATCTTACGAAATGTACTAAATGTTTCGTCTCACTGCGTGGTGTGAAATGAGAAAGCGTGCTGCGCGTCTGGCCGCATGATCACTGAAACAGTCTTATCTGATCAACAGACTCGTCGTAAAACATCTAAAGTTTCTGGGGGATTCAACTCATTTGCAATCTAATGAGTTTTTGAGGGGATCTGGCGTCGTAAACTTTGTTAGAACGTGGTTCATTGATTAAAACAGATCATCTTTCTAACATGTTCAGCGATCAAAGCATCTCTATGGCATCTATTTTATGATGTGCACCTGCGCGTGTGTCTGTGCACCTCTGTCGAAGGTTTAGGCAAAAGTTCGCTGCCCGGTCAAAGGAAGTGTGACCTATTGAACCTTTTCATGACACACATCTGGTGAAGTTAGGTATAGTTGAGAAATTAGTATTTATAATGTATTTATAATCTATTCGAATGTGGCTTTAAACTAACGTTCAGGATGTGATGAGATAGTCAAAGAAGAAGGCGATAACCACAAACTTAAATAAATACAGGTCCCCAAAGATGATGGTTTTAATAAGACGGTCTATGCTGTAGGAAAACATTCTTTAATTTACTTAATTTTACCTAGTTTTATTTCTTTTTTTCACTCATATATTTTTCAACCGTCAACACACACACACACACACACACAAACACTCAACACATCTACACGTAAACATCCACATAAACAACCATACAGTTAAATATTTATTTATATTTATATATAAATATTTATAATGGCCACAGCCATATCACCCTGCAGCCCAAGACCGGTTGCCCACTGAAGCTAAGCAGGGTTGAGCTGGTCAGTACCTGGATGGGAGGTTGCTGTTGGAAGAGGTGTTAGTGAGGCCAGCAGGGGGTGCTCACCCTGTGGTCTGTGT
The DNA here is from genome assembly GCF_936440315.1 of Barbus barbus. NCBI lineage: Eukaryota > Metazoa > Chordata > Actinopteri > Cypriniformes > Cyprinidae > Barbus > Barbus barbus. The sequence goes on along the minus strand of NC_136737.1, from coordinate 1,260,821 downwards.
GGGTCCTAACGCCCCAGTATAGTGACGGGGACACTATACTGTCAAAAAGCACAGTCTTTCGGATGAGACGTTAAACCGATGTCCTGACTCTCTGTGGTCATTAAAAATCCCAGGATGTCTTTCGAAAAGAGTAGAGGTGTGACCTCGGCATCCTGGCCAAATTTCCCCATTGGTCTCTGACCATCATGGCCTCCTAATCATCCCCATACACTAATATTCGATAAGTCCATCTTATCACACCACAAACTGACGTGTCTGATGGTTTATGATGATATCTTACTGATACAGATGTGTTAAGGTGTTAAGTGTCTGTAAAATAGTTTAAAAAGTCATATTTTTAGCTTTCACGTAGGATTTGTGTCCACGCTCAAGTGGTTTTTGTGTAACAGAATCCTGAGACAAATGAAAATAGAATGTGTGAAAGGCTTTTCTCTTTAAGATATTTGTAGATCTTGTATCTTATACCTGATACAATATTGTAGCGTAAATGTCTCGAATGAAGAGGCTATATTTATTGAATAAAAAAAAATAGCAGAAATATTGAATTATATGAACAGCACAAAACTAGCAAGCGTAAGGCCTAACAAATACAATTAGGCGGGGGAAAATAAGATAAGGATGGTGAAACTGCGGTAAACAAATTCAAGCAGAAAGAGCGCACAAAGTCATGGAAACGTAAAAATTGTTATGGTTTCAAAGCTTAACGCTATGAAAAAACTTTGCGGTTTATATCTCACAACGGCGTGAGGAGACCTAGAACAGTAACGCCGTTAAACATGTAGGTAGATGAAAAATGTTGAATATAAACTAGAATGCAGCTCTGATGTGACTTATCTCAGTAATAAACAGTCCTGTTTGCTAACTAACTATTGGGATTTATGTTGTGTTAAAACGCATCGGTATACTGCAGATGAGGACAAAAACTGTTTACCGCACGTTTTCATAAAAATAAGAACAAAATATTGAGACATCTGTTTTCTGGGGTCAGGCTTAAAAGACAGACGTCGAAAACGTGGGTATCAAAGCATTGGTGTGGTCAAAATAAAAAAGACATAAATCGTCCCACCTTTTACTTAAAATGACGTATCAACTGTATGTAAGTCATTTACCTAACTATTGTTTAGAGGCATACGAAAAAGAAACACGTATCTGCGTATGTACTGTGAAACGCGTAGCTTCAAGCGTAATAGTTAGAAAAGTTTGAAGTGAAATAGTCGTATGTAGCTAACAGAAAGACACAAACGCCCGTTTTTCGTGCTCGGTTTGTCTTGTGAACGCACACATCGTAGACAGACCAGAAAGATGTCCTTTAGTGTTGTTTAGTCTTGTAGTCTTGTAGTGTTGTTTATATCATGTAGAAGGACTGTCATTTAATTGTTGTTGTATTTCTTTTGAGAATTTAACCCTGTTAACCTGAATTACAGAATAATGCAATATCGCAAAACGATCAGACAAATCTGAACGTAAAACACAGGATTTCATTTTTTCACTTAGAGAATTTGTTCAAATGTTATCAATTAATTAAACTCTTGCAGGTTTATGATTGAATAAGAGGAAAGTAACAACTAGAATAAAGAATGTCGCGAAAATCTGTAGTAAGGGTATCACATTTCTCGGACCCGGTATGTTATTGTGGTAATAATAATAATTTTGTCCTCCCTCCCGATCCATCTCAGCTATCGTTGAGGTTTTGTCTGTCTGTCGGTCTGTCGGTCGTGTTTTTGATTGAATGTACAGAATGTGTTAAATCGACGCACAAACTTTATGCGTGATGGATATTTATGTGTTTTGAACATATTTTCAAGCTCGGTATAAGTATGTTTCTCTTTGAGAACTTGTTGGTAATTTACACGTCGGGAACTTGCAGACAACGTTCTGTTTGACGGCATTCGATTTTAACCGTTTTCATAAGAGGTATGTATTGAAGCTGTTGTTTAACAAGTTTGAAATGTTTTAATGTTTCTGTTTAACTATTACATTCGGCATGCTGTAAATAAACCTCGTAGTAGGTTATTATTTTGATTATTAATTCTGTGTTAACAAACAGTGCGTACTTTAGTGGTTCTTTGTACGATTTCATAATAAAAGCATCAAAATTGTTAACAGACTATTACCTTTTATATTAAAACTTAATAAAAACATTAAGTAACGCGCAGTTGTGTAAGACATGTACCAAAACATCACGTTAATATGTTATCCACCCTTTCACACCCATTTTCATCACAGCGAGACGACTTAATGAGACAATGAATCGGATCTTTGAACCAAATCACTGAACCGAACTGTGGGAAAGAATCGTTTCGCAGAAATTAATCGGGCTACGCATCACTAACAGAGATCACAAAAAGGGGTTTGTATCATCACAACACGGAAGGTGCGTGTACTTCACAAAAAGTGTGGAAATGCGTGTCTTTTTTTTATATAGGGCATCTGAGCGCCCGTATAATCAAACGTCCGACAATTTAGAGCGCTGTCACGCACAAGCATTTTGGGATATGGACCCCCGACGGCCACGTTTGTAGTGTGAGGCGTATGCTGGGTATTGTGGTTCGCTGACCTGAAAGGCCGCAACGTTTGAATGAGGTATTAGTTACACACGTTCAATTTAACATCTTTGTGAAAACAAAAACAAAAAGAACTGTTAAAACGTATTTAGCCTAAACAAATATATATATATATATATATATATATATATATATATATATATAAAGAATACGATATACTTATGGTAAAACAGATTTGACGTGTATATGTCGAAACGGAGCACCCGTTGTTGCGTTGTTTCGTGAAATAGCGTTAGGATCTGGTTGTGTTCTTATATTTTTCTAATTTCATCATAACCTATAAGCAAGACCTTGTAATAATATGTTGAACATCTGATAAGGCGGTCGTTATCACATCCGGAGTTTACTGCGGTGCTATTTTCTGAAGCGGTTGTACTTGTTGTTAGAATGCTTCAAATCGCTTCCAGACTTGTTTTATGAGCGTTCCCTTGTTTGTTAAACTAGTCGTAAGCGACATTGTTAACATTTTTAGAGTTAAACAGGTTAATGAGCTCTTTCAGCATCTATAGTATAACTCCGTTATAGGGTTTTAGCTACAGCTGAATGATAAAACAAAGTTAAGAATATTGTTGGCAATTTGCGGCTGACCGGGAAAGCTGTGTGTGTCTGTGTACATGTTTATGTGGTTTATGAGGACACAAATGTGTATAATGACATGGGTATTACAGAGGTATTACAATATGAAGGTTGTTTATGAGGACACTGCCTATGTCCCCGTAATTCAAAAGGCTTAAAAAACATACTAAATGGTGTTTTTTTGAAAATCTAAAAATGCACAAAGTTTCCTGTGAGGGCTAAGTTTAGGTGTAGGGTTGGTGTAGGGCAATAGCACACACAGTTTGTTCAGTATAAAAACCATTACGCCTATGGAGAGTCCCCATAAACCACAAAAACCAACATGTGTGTGTGCGTGAGACAGTTTGAATACAAAAAATGTTTTAGATAAAGACGGGATTAACTACAAGCATCCTAAACTAGAAACACAACACTACGGTTTTCCCCCCAAAACCGGTTGTTCAACACATTTAAAAAAGTCGTAAGAAAGTTTATTGTGTTTTGAAGAGAAAGTCAGATACGGTATATAAATTAAATCTTTTATTATTGATTGATATGATAGAATCACGCTGAATTTATGAGGTTATGTATTAATACTGTTTTGTGTATTCATCGGTTACTGTATACATGTACGAGGGAAATGCATACACACAATTGTTTTATAAAGCTTTTAGTCTGTCATTACAAATATCTTAAAGAGAAAAGCCTTTCACACATTCTATTTTCATTTGTCTCAGGATTCTGTTACACAAAAACCACATGAGCGTGGACACAAATCCTACGTGAAAGCTAAAAAGATTACTTTTTAAACTATTTTACAGACACTTAACACCTTAACACATCTGTATCAGTAAGATATCATCATAAACCATCAGACACGTCAGGTTGTGGTGTGATAAGATGGACTTATCGAATATTTGCATGTTTCTTATATCAGTTATTTGATCAAATCTTAGTCAAATAAACCTATATAGACCAGTTGTTTTTATTTTAATAGAACATTATACTGTGAACAAATGCTACATTTAAACTCTGCGGTTAATAATACCATTTTTAAAGTGAGAAAGAAAGTCTAATCTGTTGTAAAGATTCTGAGAAGCATTTGTGGGACCTTATACTTTTGTTGCAGACAACCTTAAGTAATTTTCAGTCTAATATAGGTCAAATTCATAAAGAAAAATCTCTGTAAGAGTCTTGCGTTAATCAGAGGATCATTTGACTGCTTCTAATCCTTGCTTTAGAACATTGTGGTTTTAGGTTTGAAAGATCTAAAAACTTATTTGTTAAAACAAAAGTTATATCATTGTTTAATCATGCTGCTTTTCATCACCTTGTAAAGATACCCAGCGTGATTCTAAACGTTCTTTAAAAAAGGTTTGTATGAGACATCATAAAAGTTTAAATATTTAACTGTATGGTTGTTTATGTGGATGTTTACGTGTAGATGTGTTGAGTGTTTGTGTGTGTGTGTGTGTTTGTGTTGACGGTTGAAAAATATATGAGTGAAAAAAAGAAATAAAACTAGGTAAAATGAAGTAAATTAAAGAATGTTTTCCTACAGCATAGACCGTCTTATTAAAACCATCATCTTTGGATCCTGTGTACAAAACAGGTGTCCAAACAGGTGTCCAGTTATGGGAGGGGGGGTGGAATTTTTATGAGGGTAATAAAATCAATCATTTTGACATAAGGTATACTACTCTCTCTCTGACGTGACATGAATGACCCAGTTGATCAGTGAACGAAACTTAATGTAAGATTATTTGTAGCGTGTCAACCACACAATAAATCGCAATAATACGTTTGCTTTATTACGTTTGGTAAGAAACAAAGTCTTAACATTCAAATTCTGTCACTTTAATTATGAAACAAATGCCGCTGTGGCGCGTCAGTTTAAGCAGCAGCGCGAGTAAACAATAATCTCTACCACTTTAATACCAGTTACAGGATGAAATAAACATGAATGAACATCAGAAGGTACCGAAATGAATCATGTCAACCACAGAAATAAACAAGCTTGTAAACAATGTCACGTATTATCACATTTACCTCAGGAAGTAAATTCAGTGTCCAAAAACTCGATAGTCAGCTAGAAAAATAACTCTAGAGAGGAGCGTTTTGATAAATATGCACTATATACATATATTTACTTACTAAATTAGCCACAATCTGTTTTTCAATATTTAATGTATTTTTTAATAAATCCAGTATGAAGAGAAGTTATAAGATCCACTGTTTAAATGTTCATATTTCAACAACAATCTGGATTAAAAACATAATTATAACATTGAAAACTTATTATAATACATTTTTAACATATAATACATTTTTATTATAAAAACTGCCTTATGTGCAATTTAAATGTGAACAGCTTCTTTTGGCATGTGCAGAGTTGGCATGTGTTGAATGCGAAGGAGCGGTGTCGCATGACACCATCCACATTAACTCTCACCGTTTTCTCTTGTAAGAGGCTGATGGCCTCGTGATCAAGTTTCGACCGCATCACTACTTTCTCACTGCGGTACGGAATTACATCCATCTGCCACAGCTTTTCCACTTGGGCAAACAGATCAGCATTGGGAGAGATGGCAGTAAAGAGGCACTGGTGAGTGTCGAGTCCGTGCTTGATCTCGTGTGTAGGGCCTTGTAGAGTCCAGCCTAGTCGAGTTCGAACTGCAGCAGGTCCACCTGGAGGGCCTAGGTGAACAGGCTCAATTGGGGTAACAAGGTGTGGATAATCTGAGCCAATGAGCAGTATAGGCTGTACTCTGTCTATTTGCTTCAAGGGCAATCCAGCTAAATGTTTGTAAGCCTTTCCGCCGTGAAGGCACCTTGAATGGGGAATTTCTTGTGTCGGTTAGTGACGGGAGACACGGTGAATCTGACATGGTGAATCTGACGGTGAATCTGACTTGTTACAAAATGCCGCCGCTGTGTTCGGACGCCGTTCGGGTCGCTCCACTGAGATTTTGCTTCAACTTTCTTTTTTACTTAGTTTTACTTTCTCTTTTTACACATCTCACGTCGGCACTGATCACCTACAACATAGAAACACTTTTGGACATTGGAAACCGCTACACCAACCTGCTTCAGGACACTTTATCCACGAATCCTGCGTGGCCTCTGGAGATTCTTCGGAACGCGGAGATAAACAACACCCCCCCCCCGAGGCGACGGATCAAGAAACACAGCGGGAAGCGCGCTGGAATTCGAGTCAGACTCAGGAAAAGGGCTCACAGTCCTCCTCTTCCAGGCATTCTCCTCGCTAATGTCCAATCCTTGGAGAATAAGATGGACGATCTTAGAGCCAGGATTAGTTTCCAACGGGACATAAGGGACTGTAACATCCTTTGTTTGTCAGAAACGTGGCTTTCGTCCTCGGTCCCGGACACTGCTGTAATGCCGAGTGATAACTTCTCTGTCTTTCGGACGGACAGAACAGCAGAGGCCGGTAAATCCAGGGGTGGAGGAGTATGTTTCATGATTAACAAGAAATGGTGTGATCCCAGGAATATCTCCATTCTGTCACGTTCCTGCTCGCCTCATCTGGAACATCTTTCCATTATTTGCCGCCCATTTTATCTGCCCCGGGAGTTTTCATCGATCATTGTTACTGCTGTGTACATTCCACCACAGGCGGACACTGGCTTGGCTTTGTCTAAGCTTCACGATGTGCTCAGCGGCTACATTAACAAACATCCTGAGGCTGCCTTCATCATCGCGGGGGACTTTAACAAAGCCAATCTCAAGCAGGTCATGCCGAACTATTATCAACATGTATCCTGTCCAACTAGAGGACCAAACACACTGGATCATTGCTACACTCAGTTTAAGGATGCCTACAAAGCCCGCTCACTACCGGCTTTTGGCAAATCGGACCATGCCGCCATTTTTCTAACACCGGGATACAAACAAAGGCTCGTTCAGGAACCTCCGGTGCAGAGAGTAGTGACGCACTGGTCCTCCCACTCAGAGACTATGCTGCAGGCGGCGCTTGATGACGTCGACTGGGACATGTTCCGGGCGAGTTCTTCTGACGTCAGCGAGTTCACGGATGTAGCATTAAGCTTCGTAAACACGCTAACCGAGCAAGCTACAGAAACAATAACGATAAGGACATTCTCCAATCAGAAACCGTGGGTGGACAGAACAATCCGTGCCGCGGTTAACACACGCACTGTCGCTTACAATGAGGCTCTTCTGTCTGGGAATACGAGCGAGTACAAAGCATCGTGCTATGCTCTCCGACGCGCAGTAAGAGCCGCCAAACACAGATACAGAGAGAGAATTGAGTCTCATTTCCAGCTCAACGACTCTCGACGGATGTGGCAGGGACTGAGGACCATCTGTGACTTCGGAAACAAATCCTCCGCGGAGGTGAGAGCAGATCCGTTGCTGGCCGACGAGTTAAACATCTTCTACGGCCACTTCGATGGCAACGGCGGTGGCGCGTTTCTGCCGACCAGCGCGTCAGGAAGCAGCAGGCAAAGCAGCGATGATCCTGTAATCACCGTGTCGGAGGATGAGGTTCGGAGGGCGCTAAAGAGAGTGAACGTCAGGAAAGCAGCCGGACCTGATGGGATAACCGGCCGTGTTCTGAGGTCCTGCGCCGATCAGCTGGCTGGTTTGTTCACTTCTATCTTTAATGAGTCCCTTGCTACCTCTGTGGTTCCCACCTCATTCAAAAAATCCATCATTATCCCTGTGCCAAAGAACAATAAACCCTCTTGCCTGAATGACTATCGCCCAGTTGCCCTCACATCTATAGTTATGAAGGTTTTTGAGAGACTTGTAAAGAGCCACATCTGCTCCTCCATCCCTGATACTCTGGACCCTCTTCAGTTTGCCTATCGCCCAAACAGATCCACGGACGATGCCATTTCTCACGTTCTCCACTCTTCCCTCACACACTTGGACAGCAACAATGGGAATTATGTAAGGCTGCTATTCATTGACTATAGCTCAGCTTTCAACACTATAGTCGCCATCAAGCTGGCATCTAAACTCACAGACCTCGGCCTAAACTCCTCACTCTGTGACTGGATTCAAGACTTCCTCACCGGCAGACCTCAAGTGGTGAAAGTTGGCCAGTTCACCTCAAACTCCATCACTCTGAACATAGGAGCCCCACAGGGCTGTGTCCTGAGTCCCCTGCTCTACTCTCTCTACACGCATGACTGCGTGTCCTCTCACAGCTCCACATCTATTGTCAAATTCACTGATGATACTGTGGTTCTGGGCCTCATCTCCAACAACGATGAGACCGCATACTTGGATGAGGTAGAAAGTCTCACATCATGGTGCCAGGACAACTGTCTCTCTCTGAATGTGAGCAAAACTAAAGAGCTGATCATGGACTTTAGGAAGAGACAGCAGCAGCCCTACACTCCTCTTATGATCAGTGGGACCCCTGTGGAGAGGGTGAGCAGCTTCAAGTACCTCGGTGTAAACATCTCCGAGAACCTGACTTGGACTACACACATCCAAACACAGGTTAAGAAAGCCAGGCAAAGACTGTACCATCTGCGACAGCTGAGGAAATTCAGGGTCTCACCAGCAATCCTGAAAACTTTCTATTCAGGGACCATAGAAAGTGTATTGACTCAGTGCATCTCAGTGTGGTATGGAAACAGCTCCAATCAGGACTGCAAAGCACTACAGAGATTGGGCACTTAGCTGAGCGCATCTCAGGGTCTGCTCTCCCCTCTCTGCAGGACATCTACCTCAAACGCTGCAAAAATAGAGCTGTTAAAATCTTCAAGGACTCTAATCACCCTGGTAACCATCTATTCACTTTGCTTCCATCTGGTAAGCGCTTCTGTAGCCTGATGGCAAAACCTGAGAGACTTAGGAGGAGCTTCTTCCCCCAGGCCATCAGGCTCCTAAACTCTAACTCTGTGTCATAACATCACTTGACTCCATGTAAATATCACCATATCAATAAGCTATTCATAAATTTTCTTTACCTCATATTGCTGCTGTTTAAATACCCTGTACAACTTTTTTGCACATTATTTTTGCACATTCCTCTTATTACTATTTAAGTCAACAACATACTGACCTGCACATTTATATTTATATTTTTTATCTTATCTTTTATTTTATTATTTTATTTAATTTTTTCTACTTTTCTTCTCTTAATATTTGTACACTTTATAATTGTACTGTCCTTGGAGCGGACCTGACCTACATTTCACTGCTGGTTATACTCTGTATAATTGTGTATGTGACAAATAAAACTCTTGAATCTTGAATGAGACTGCCGCCCCATGAAGAACCTGTTGGTCCTGCCTAACCGTCCATATTAGGCCAGTATTAGGTCCTCAGGCTGCCCCTTCAAATTTAACTGCTGTGCTGCTGTGTGAAGCAGTATGGTCCTCTCCGACCCATCGTCTAACACAGCATATGCCTCAATAGATTGGTCACCGTTGGTGATGATGACTTTGCTCACCTTTAGAAGAACCTTGCGGCTGCAGACAGGACGATCCACATAAAGGACATCTTTGGTAGTGTTAACAAGACAGGAGTTCTCTCTAGTGTCTGTTTCGTTAGCTACAGTCCGTTCATTTACATCATGCAGTATAAGGAGGTGTTTCCTATGGCATGTCTTACAGGGGGATTTCAGGTTGCATTTTGAGGCATGATGGCTACGTCCGCAGCACCAGCATCGATTGTTCTTAAGGATCCAGAATTCTTTCTGTTCCTTTGTGAGCTCTTTGAAATTGGCACACCCATTCAAGAAGTGATTAGCGTTATCACAGTAGGGGCAATATGCACGCAATCTTCCTTTGTATCTGGCAGATTTAGATGTTACCTCTGGAGAGAGTGCTTGGGTTTCACCTCCAGTGATGGGTTTCTCTGTGCCTAGCAAGATGGAGGTTGGTTTCCTTGACGTCCTTGGTTCACGGTGGTCCTGCCTTCTCTTACTGCTAGGCTCTGGCGGGAGACTTGTCATCCTGGAGCCATCATCTTGTACTTGGAGCTCGTACTCCAACCAGTTAGAGAAATCAAGGAGAGTTGGTATAGTTACCCTCAGTGGGTGGATGTATCTCTTGAAGCTAGTTCTCAGCTCATGAGGGAGTTTACTTTGAAGTCGTGACACATGCGACCCACAGTCTAGTTCGACAATTCCCTCAGGTCCCAGTTGTTCCAGCATGCTCACTAAGGAACGCACACGTAGCGCAAACAGCTTAAAAGCCTTCACATCTCCAGTTCTGATGCTTGGGCCATTCATAACTTCAGCAATGTTCTGCAGGACCAGCTTGTGCTGTTGCCCATACATCTTGAAGAGAGCCTGCATAGTGTCGGTATAAGGGTGTGTTGAATTGCAATAGGAATCTGCCACTAGCAGTGCCTCTTCTAACTGCAGATGATCTGTAAGTATCTGATACTTGAAACGTTCGGTGGTGTCAGCAGGGAGGAGGTTCTCTAATGCCATGCGTAATCTTGAAAACTCTCTTGGATCTGGTGTTGTCAAGGAGGGTATTGAAGGCTTAGGTCCTCTGTACATCCTCTCCTGAAAGCATGGTGCTGTGGCTTGGGGAACGTCCTCAGATCGTCGTGTAGGATAGGACTTTTTGACATCCAAGTATGAATAATAGTTGTCTCGGGACAGCTTTTCATCATAATGGATGGGTTCAGCATATGGACGAGGCTGAGCATGAGGAGGAGTATCCAATCTCTGAGCAGGGGTACGATACCTTGGCGTAGCTTGGGGCTTATCCTCGGGTGTATGTGAAATAGTGCAGTCCCTCACCTGCTCTGTTATCTGCCTGATCTGTACAGAGGGGTACTGGTGGAGGTCTCTGCTTTGTGTGGTGGGCACTGGCTAGCTACGACATGTTTCTGGATCATGGAATTGAGGAGCTGGTACGGGAGACACTGATTTGTGTGGAGTGGCCACAGTTGTGGCGAAATGCTGGATCTCTCGTTTCATGAAGGCATTCTCTGCTTTAAGGCCTTGCAACGCACTTAAAATCTCTGGCAGTTGTCGAATGCAGCTCCGTAGCTCATCATTCTCCCTCTGCATCTCCTCCCAGGTAGACTGTCAAACCTGAGGATGCAGCTCTTCCTCCTCTCTCTGCCAGTTTCCCATTGTATTTTGCCATTCATCCAGTAGCACCAGATCACTGGTGGGTGAACACTGACTTATAGGTGTAGAGACACGGGGCTCACGCTCCAAAGACAGTGGAGGATCTTCAGCCTTAGCTTCATCATCACTAGAACATGCAGGTTGCTGGGATCTCCTCTCAGATCCAGACCTTTGTACTTGGAAGTCTGCTAAATATGCAGGTGGCTTTACATGTCGTCGGGGGCGGACAACTGGAGGCTCTGGCTCTGAATGGGATGTCATTTCTCTGCAGTAATTCAAGGTTCCGGCTCGAAGGACCACTTGTAATTGAGGTTTTAAATTTTTAACACTGATTCAGGTGGATTCGAATCCCTGCAGACAGTCGGTCAGAACTGTATAACGACATCTAATTTGAAGAATTCACCCCAGACTCCAGAATCTCAGTAAAGCCTTTACTGATGGCAAAGTTGTGGTTCTGCTCCACTTCCTCCACTTCCTGACCTCACGTGATGCTCATGATGGTGACGTTGCAAACGTTCATTGGCACATGCAGAAAGTTCAAGAAGCCTTTCGAACACACTGATTGTTGAAAGGAAATTTCAACAAAGATGCAATAAATCAATCAAAAGTGCCAGTAAAGACATTTATAATGTTACAAAATATTTCTTTTGTGGGGTGGTGATGGCGCAGTGGATAAGACACATGCCGTTGGTGTGAGAGACCCGGGTTCGAATCCACTGTGAGACACCAATGTGTCCCTGAGCAAGACACTTAACCCCTAGTTGCTCCAGAGGCGTGCGACCTCTGACATATATAGCAATTGTAAGTCGCTTTGGATAAAAGCGTCAGCTAAATGTAAATGTAATGTAATGTAATGTAATTTCTGTTTCAAATAAATGCAGTTCTTTTGAACTTTCTATTCATCTGTGAATCCTGAGAAATATAATGCATCACAGTTTCCACAAAAATATGAACTGTTTTCAACATTGATAATAATCAGAAATGTTTGTTGATCAGTAAATCAGTATATTATAATGATTTCTGAAGATCATGTGACACTGAAGACTGGAGTAATGATGCTGAAAATACAGCTGCAGATCACAGAAATAAATTATATCTTCACATATATTCACAGAGAATACAGCTGTTTTGGATTATAATAATATTTAACAATTTTTACTATATATTTGATCAAATAAATCAGAAGCAGAAAAGACTTCATTCAAAAACATGAAACTTTCTTCCTGACTGTAGTGTGGACAGATAGAGAAAGAGATCGGTCTGAAATGACACTTATAGAAATCTGTATTTAGTTTATAGGTCTACAGTTCATCATTTTTATTGATAAACATTTAAATTAACTTCTGTGCTCCAGGCTAAAAGAACACTTAAATTTCCCAGAATGCAGTAAATTCCCTTTCCTGTCAGTCCAATTCATTCATGCAGTTAAACTTCCTGTGGGTGTGGCTAATTTAAATGTGTCAGTAAATTATCATGTTAAATCATCAACCTTATTAGCATTATTATATATATTATCATATCACTATTAATCATAACGAGCACACGAGTTCTTACATCCACAAATACAGTTTGCTAACATTCTCATTTAAGTTCTGAAAATGTTATTTCTATACACTTCTGTTTATTTTATTTTATATTTACTGTCTGATGGCATTTCAGCAATCTTTCATTCTGTCATGATTTGTTACAGATACCTGAGCAATGAATGCATAATCATCATCATCATCCCTGAGCAGATCCTGCAGCGCAGAAGAGACAGCACTGAGCATCTCACAAACACCACATCACTGATATTCACATCAAGTTAAATTAATCCAGAGTGAATTAATAAATGTGTGTAACAGAAATCCTTCACCTGCTGGTGTGAAATCACTTCAGAGCGGCTTCACTGACATCTACTGGTGAAATATCAACATGTCGTCAGACTTTGACTAATTATCAATAATGAAAAAACAAGAGGTGTCCTGACTGACTTTATTCTACTCCTCAGATTTTCTTACCAGGGTTTAATATTATTTACATCAATATTGTGTCCTTTTTCTCACGCTGAACAACGATAATTACTGTATTTGCATTACTGTAAGCAGTTGGGGTAGGTGTAGATGTTAATAAATCATAATTTGACAGGTAGTATTTTTCTTTATCTAATTGTAGGCTACTATCTACTGTTTTAACGGGAGACAGTAAAATCTGACAGACCTGAATCCTGCACAGTTTCCAGAGCAGTTTCTACTGCATTTAGCTGAAAGATAGGGAAACTTTTTTACTGCATTTTACTTTAGAATTCATCAAATATTTGAATAAATGAATGTTCATTCAGATATATTTATCTAATTCTTCCAATTATAACACATGAATCTGAATCTGCTGCTGATAGAGTCTTTAGTAAAGTAAAGTAAAAGTCGTGACGTATTGTCAAGTATGGTGACCCATACTCGAAATTGGTGCTCTGCGTTTAACCCATCCAAGTGCACACACACAGCAGTGAGTAGTGAACAAATGCACACACACACACACACACACACACACACACACACACATGTTGGGTTTCCATGTTTTATGGGGACATCCCATAGGCGTAATGGTTTTTATACTGTACAATCTGTATGTGCTATTGCCCTACACCAACCCTACACCTAAACTTAGCCCTCACAGGAAACATGCTGCATTTTTAGATTTTCAAAAAACTTTATGCTGTATGATTTATAAGCTTGTTTCCTCATGGGGACCAAAAAATGTCCCCACAAGATTAACTGGTATTACTATCCTTGTGGGGACATTTGGTCCCCAGGACGTGATGAATACCAGGTGCGCGCGCGCGCGCACACACACACACACACACACACACACTCACTCACACACACACACACACACACACACACACACACACACACGGAGCAGTGGGCAGCCAAAATCAAAATCTCATTTACATATCGACCAACACAATATAGCAAGCTCAGCGCTAATTAGCAGAGCCGATCTCATCAGGTGCGGATGATGTACTTACGACAGAGGGGCAAAATAGTTGAAGACATGCTTTTTGGGGGCATTATTAATGGCGCAAATACCAGTAATATGACGAGCACAAACATTAGTAAATTGTGTTGCATGATTCATTTTAACACTCTCCTCCCATTAATTTTGTGTCTGAAAGGGAAACTCCTACAAATGCATATTCAATCAGATCAGGCCAAAAATAACTGTGTCCACACCTTTTCAGCACTAATTCATCACTGCACATCTTTAGTAAATCCTGACAGTGTGGAAATTGCAATAAATCGCAAGTGGCAACTTCTCACTTTGAGCACACGAATGCGTGTGTCATTTATTTTTAGGTACAACACAGAAGAAAGAACATGACGCTCAACCGCGTCCACGTCACCACGCCATTTAAAGGGACCGCGATCCCTGTAGTAATGAATAACACACTAAGAACAAAGTGCTGAGTTTATAATCAACAGTATGTAGAACTACGCTTAATAACAAAGGTGAATTATGTATGTCACATTCACTACACACGTCCCCCCAGAATTCACCATATCAGAAGAGAAAGAAAAGAAAAAAAACAGTCAACGGGGAGGTGGTCGTATCAGTTGGCCACAACGGCTGCGCTGTTCCGGAGGTCGAGGAGACCCCACTGCAGGCGGAGTCCCGTCATTACACGTGTGTGGGGCATGGAGTGGAGATGGCTTGGGAGTAAGGGGGGCAAGGGGGGGGCGCAGAGCAGGAGGTCGTCCGCGTGGTGGGGGCTGAGCCAGGTCAATGGGCCTAGCAACGTCCAAGTGAGCCGGTTTAAGGCGGTCAATGGAGAATCGCTCCGGTTTGCCGCCCCTGTCCACCACAAAATGTTTGTCCCCTGTCTCCAAAACCCGAAATGGGCCCTCGTAGGGCGGGTGTAGCGGCCCCCTGTGGGCGTCGTGGCGAATGAAAACATAACCAGCCGCCTGAAGCCCAGCGGGGATGTGTGACCGAGGGAGGCCATGACGGGAAGTAGGGACAGGTGCGAAAAGCCTCGCATTGTCCAGTAGAGCAGAGCGCTGGAGAGAAGCAGACCAGGGAACCGTAATGCCAGGGACAAAATCCCCTGGGACCCGCAGCGGCTGCCCATAAACCAGCTCCGCGGATGAGGACTGAAGATCCTCCTTTGGTGCAGTCCTGATGCCCAGCATTACCCATGGGAGCTTGTCGACCCAGTTACCGTCTTTGAGGCTGGCACGCAGGGCAGCCTTCATCGACCTATGAAAACGTTCACAGAGTCCGTTAGCCTGCGGGTGATATGCGGTTGTGCGATGGAGTTTCACTCCGAGGCTCCGTGCGACGGCATTCCATAGCTCAGACGTAAACTGCGCGCCTCGGTCAGAGGATATGTCCGAAGGGGTGCCGAAACGGGCAACCCAGGTGCCAATAAATGCCCGTGTCATTTCGACGGATGCCACTGACGTCAGCGGCACAACCTCAGGCCAGCGGGTAGTCCTGTCAACCATGGTTAACAGATATGTGAAACCGTGAGAGGAAGGCAGAGGACCAACCAGGTCCACGTTTACATGGTCAAAACGCCTCTCAGGCACAGGGAACAACTCTAAGGGAGCTTTAGTGTGGCGGTGGACTTTGGCCCGTTGGCACTCAACACAGGTGTTAGCCCAGTCCCTAACGTCCTTCTTGAGGCCGTGCCAAACAAACTTCGCCGCAACCAGTCTCTGTGATGCTTTCGAACCTGGGTGGGAGAGACCATGGATGGCATCAAAAACTTGTCGTCTCCATCCCGAGGGAACAACCGGCCGAGGACTACCTGTGGAGACGTCACACAGGAGCGTGGCGCCGGCGTCGCCAAAAACCACGTTCTCGATCTGCAGCCCTGTAGTCGAGGTCCCCAGGAGTTGAACATCCGGGTCTGTGGTCTGAGTCGCCGCCATGCGGTTGTAATCCAAACCCAGATGGACTGCCCCTGCCACAGCCCGTGATAGGCAGTCCGCCACGCGGTTGTTCTTACCGGCAACGTGCTGCAAGTCCGTGGTGAACTCGGAAATGTAGGACAGATGCCGCTGTTGGCGGGCGGACCACGGCTCAGCCACTTTGGCCATGGCAAAAGTCAGCGGCTTGTGGTCCACAAAAGCAGTGAAGTGTCGGCCTTCCAGCAGGGAACGAAAGTGTCTGATGGCGAGGTAGAGAGCCAGCAGCTCCCGGTCGAAAGTGCTGTACTTCCGCTCACAGGGGCGCAGCTGACGGCTAAAGAAAGCCAGCGGCTGCCAGGCCCCGCCTACCCACTGCTCGTAGACAGCACCGACAGCGTAGTCCGAGGCGTCCGAGGTGATGCCGATAGGGGCTGCAGGAGAAGGATGCGCCAGCATGGTGGCATTCGCTAGGGCTGCCTTAGTGGCAGCAAAAGCCTCGACTCTGCTCTCAGTCCAGTCCACAGCGTGCTTGGGTTTACCTTTCAAAGCCTCGTGCAAGGGCAGCATGAGCTGAGCGGCACGAGGGATGAAGCGGTGGTAAAAATTCACCATGCCGAGGAATTCCTGCAGGGATTTGACAGTGAGCGGGCGTGGGAACTGTGTGACTGCCTCCACCTTTGATGGGAGAGGGACTGCCCCATCCTTAGTGACTCTGTGTCCTAAGAAGTCAATAGTGGAGAGACCGAACTGGCACTTGGCGGGGTTGACAATTAATCCGTGTTGGCTATGCCGCTCAAAAAGTGTCCGAAGGTGCACCAAGTGCTGAGACTTGGACATGCTCGCTACCAGGATGTCATCCAAGTACACAAAAAGGAAAGGCAGCTCCCGCAAGACAGAGTCCATAAGGCGCTGAAAAGATTGGGCAGCGTTTTTCAGGCCGAACGGCATACGCAGAAACTCAAATAGACCAAACGGCGTAATTACTGCTGTTTTAGGAATGTCCAGTGGGTGTACCGGCACCTGATGATATCCCCGGACGAGATCCACCTTGGAAAAAATCACCTTGCCAGCCAGGTGTGCTGAAAAGTCCTGTATGTTTGGGACAGGGTATCTGTCAGATGCCGTTGCCTCATTAAGCCGCCGGTAGTCACCACACGGGCGCCAGCCGCCGCCAGGTTTGGGGACAATGTGGAGGGGTGATGCCCACGGGCTGTCGGATCGGCGTACTATGCCCAGGCGTTCCATGTTGGCAAACTCAGCCTTTGCCACGGTAAGCTTGGTTGGGTCGAGGCGCCGAGCTCGAGCGAAAAAAAGGAGGACCAGTAGTGGCGAGATGGTGCTCCACACCATGCTTCACGGTAGATGTCGAAAAAGTGGGCTGAGTGAGGGCTGGGAACATGGCAAGCAGATGGTGGAAATCATCGGACGTTGAGAGCATGCTAGACAGTCATATGGGGTCGGACTCGCTGAGGCTGCACATATAAGAACAAAACGTGACGGCGTCAACCAGACGGCGGTTCTTTACATCCACCAACAGTCCATGTGCGCATAAAAAATCAGCGCCGAGGAGGGGGACGGCGACCTTTGCTGTAACAAAATCCCAGCCGAACTGCTGTCCTCCGAAACACAATTCGACATACCTCGTTCCATATGTGCGGATGGGGCTACCATTGGCAGCTTCCATAGGGGGGCCGTGGCTGTCGGTCGCCATGTCCAAACGGGATGCAGGCAGGACGCTCCTTTGTGCCCCCGTGTCGCACAGAAAACGGCGTCCGGAGATGCTGTCGCGGATGAAAAGCAGCCTGCCTATGCGGCCGACGCTCATGGCCACTGCTGAGCGCCGGCCCTGACATTTCCCGAACCGCCGAAACTGCATGGTGAACGGAATTTGGTAGCCTTGGTTCCAAACTTTGCATGGTAGAAACACAAACCCGAAGGCTGTTGGGGGCCAGAAGGCTGCTGCCGACGAGATGTGGTTGCAGCAACGAGTGTGGAGTCGTCCCGCGTCGCCATAGCGACGTGCGCGGGAAAAAACGCGGCCGCACAATGTTCCTGACTTGCCAGGAAAAATTTATCAGCCTCTTCAGCCAGGCTCCGACAGTCAGTGATTGTGGTGTTGGCCAATGCAGCTCACACTTGAGAAGGCAGCTGACGCAGGAAAAGCTGGATGAAAAGAAAATCTGGTCTGTGCTCGCCCAGAAGATCCAGCATACGGTCCATGAGCTCGGACGGTTTGCTGTCACCCAGTCCGTGAAGTGAAAAAAGCCTGCTGGCTCTCTCAGCGTCCGACAGTTCAAACGTTTTTAACAGGTGGGCCTTGAGCACTGTATACTTGTTAGTTGCTGGAGGATTTGTTAAAAGGCTCACCACTCTGGATGCCGTTGAATTTCCGAGAGCTGACACAACATAGTAGAATTTTGTTGTATCCGCGGTGATCTCACGTAATGCGAACTGCGCTTCAGTCTGGGCGAACCATGCCGATGCCGACGATTCCCAGAATTCGGGGAGTTTAAGGGTGACAGCGTTCGCGGTCATGGTCGTGTCGTGTCTCTGGGTACGTCCAGCAGACTAATGTCGGGGTCACCAGTGTGGAAATTGCAATAAATCGCAAGTGGCAACTTCTCACTTTGAGCACACGAATGCGTGTGTCATTTATTTTTAGGTACAACACAGAAGAAAGAACATGACGCTCAACCGCGTCCACGTCACCACGCCATTTAAAGGGACCGCGATCCCTGTAGTAATGAATAACACACTAAGAACAAAGTGCTGAGTTTATAATCAACAGTATGTAGAACTACGCTTAATAACAAAGGTGAATTATGTATGTCACATTCACTACAACAGTACTATTTTAACACCAAAAGATGTTTCATTGGCGCAAGCTGTTAGTAAATCTGGCCCCTAAGCAGGGCTAGACAGTGCGAGCATTTCACTCGCATTTGCGACTAAAAATAGATGTGTGCGAACTGGAAAATGTATTTAGGAGCACAAGTGCGAATACAAAACAGCCTAACTTATACAGTAGCCTATAACAAACGTATTAATTTATTCTGTTTATTTATGGAAAAATTGCGATGCAGCCTCATATGATTACTTTAGAACTTTAAAAAGGCAACGGTTTAATTTAAATGAGCACAGATGAGAAGAAAAGCGGAGCGAGTTAAAGTGAAGACGCGCTGAATGACGCACATTCGCCACTAGAGGGCGCTGCCGCTGCCGTTACCCCGGTAACCCAGTAAACAAATCAGCTGCGCTACTTTCCTAAAACTGTGTAAATAATGTTTCACACTCAGTCATTTAGATATTTATATTCGCTTTAGTCTTCACAATAGCATCAAATAATTCTTACTTAAAGACTTAATGAACTATTTATGTTTTCTAAGCTAAAACATGGCCCATCCACTGATCTATAATAGAGAACAGCGGGCCTATCTATATATCAACGACTGATTCGTTATTATTGTTCAGTAACACAAGGTCCATTAGTTAACACGAAAAAAACAATGACTGCATTTATTAATAATGCTATCTTAATTTCAACTTTTAATAATACATTATAAAATCAATAGTTGTCTTAATATAATTCAATGGAGCTAACATTAACTAACATAGTTGTATTTTTTATTAATCAACATTAACAAAGAATATTAACTACTGCAACAATTAGCTATTGCACATTTTTAGTTAATGTTAACCTGCTTTAACTAATGTTAACAAATGGGACCTACCTATTGTTCTTTCGTTCATTTGAACAATCTTTTGCACTCTAATCTTGAAACACTTGTTTACTTTATATTTTTATGTATTTTTTATAAAAGTCTTTTAGTAAATTATCTTTAATAAAGTTATTTAACCTGTTAGGAGGACAACACTTGTTTTCACTTAGAAATTATATATTGTGATTTAAAAACAAAAACATATACCGTGACAAAAGCTTCAATGATTATTAATGTTATACCGACACAGTTTAATAGGATTATAACTAATTACATAATTAGCCTATTAAATAGTGTCTGAAGTAAAATTATTTAAAAACCTTGTGTACTTTCTGTATTCTGATAAATTTAATAATTGTGCTTGTAAATGTCTCTTTGTATCGCCTTGTTAAGCTAAAACACCTCATTTGAAAAATTTGCATTGCGCCCCTAAATGTTTTTAATGCGCTCCTAAATTTTTTGACTCACATGTGCTCCTTGGGGAAAAGGTAAGCGTCAAGCCCTGCCCCTAAGTCCTATAGTCAAAATTTAACAACATATGAAATCACTGTAAAAGGCCACAGGACAAGTTTGTGTTTAATATAAATGTATTGTCCTCACAGAGGTGTTATGTTTTTTGTATGAAGTATTTTACTCTGGATTTGGATTTAAATCAGATTGACAGGTCTGAGACACTTGTTTTGTTTCACATGTCATATATTTCATCAGTCATTAATATCTTTGATCATTTCACTGATATCAGTATGTGGGACTCAATCGTGTCTTAAATCCTCGTCTGTATTTGTTGCAGTCTGATCTGTAAATGAGACTGAATCTGAGAGGAGACACAAGAGTCTTAAGGCCATTGCACACTGAGTCCGAAATTTTCGCACGTTGAAAAATAAATACGACCTCACGTTTTGTCAATCACGTTTGCACACTGCCTCCGAAATTTTCATCCGTCAAAAAAAAATTCGGATCGGGTTCGATTTTTTGCGTTTTTCGCATCCGTATAAAGCATTTTGAGATGCTTTGAGAAGGTGTTTTGACAATTCAGAG
This sequence comes from Barbus barbus, assembly GCF_936440315.1. NCBI lineage: Eukaryota > Metazoa > Chordata > Actinopteri > Cypriniformes > Cyprinidae > Barbus > Barbus barbus. The sequence continues at coordinate 1,239,961 of NC_136737.1, read as the reverse complement.
CCACCGTACAAGCGAAAGCCAAAATCCAAAATAGTGTCAGACAAATTAATACACTTCGTCTTGCAGCACAGAGCACTTTATGACAAACAAATTGCGGAATACAGAATATAAAGAACCGCTGTAGCCTATTTTTTTTATGCCTGGCGCGCACCTTTCCGATGCCGCAGTTCGGTGTGTGTGTCTGTGTGTGTGTGTGTCTGTGGGCGTATCCATACCTCAGACAGTCTCTGTTCAGGATAAATTGGTTCACGGAAATTGGTGGTCTTCTTTTTAATATGTGGATTCAGTATCGCTAGCAAAGTATCAAACTGAGGCACTGACATCCTGAAATAAACTTTGAATCTCTCGAGATAATCCCGCTGCTCTTTGATAAGGAGGTGGAAGTCTCCTTCCTCTCTGCGCAATCTAAGGATTGGATGGACCTAATATTTCCTTTTTCTATTTTTAAAAAAAGAGAGGACAACAAAATCATCCTTACTAGGGATGGGTACCGAAACTCGGTATTAAATCGGTCTCGGGGCTAAATTATGAAAGACCGGAGTATCGATAAGCTCTGACGTTATCGGTACTTCTGTCGGTATTGGAGAAATTAAGAAAACACACATACATTTATTGTTGCTCTCTCTCTCTCTATCTCTCTATATATATATATATATATATAATGTCGCCAGCTGTTTTTATGTGCAATAATATTCAAACATTTGTCTATGATGCATTTTTGCTATGCGCAATTCAGAAGCCAGATCGCGCTCACGCGGGGAACTTCAGCACACGCAACATGAAAGTCCTGTTTAATTATGATAGAAGAGAGAACCAACTATTCAAACATCTGCTCACACTTTAGGCCTGTGGCTGTTATATTAAGCGAAGTATTTTCTTTTTTTTTCGATTTTGGCTTCCAAGGATTATAGCCGCATTTCTTCTAGCACAACTCCCTTCCCTTCATAGCGGCGCGGATTCGTTCCTCCGAATCAAAACTTAACATCTGAATCAGCTCAATCAGTGATTGTTATAAAATGCCGTCTTTACTGTTGCTACATTGCAGGACATATTTGATAGTAAAACGTTGAAAGTACAATCTGCACAAGTGATGCTGTTCAGGCTGAAATGTGTGTGCGCGCGTGTGCCTGCGCGGCGGCGTGCTCCAAAACAGACAAGCAAAGTGCACTTTGAGCTTCGGGCGCGTCGAAATAACACACAAAAATATGCCAAAAAATACACACACAATGTGTCAAAATGGCCGGTTATGAGAGTCTTCACTTTTATGTTTTAAGTGGACGAGAACAGTTGGGAGAAAATCCGATGCGTGTCAGTATATTGTCTTAAAGTGTCAGACTGGAGCTTGAGCCATCAATGTTAATCAAAGAACAAAATGCAAAGAGAAAATAACCCACAGCTCTTAATCTGAACAACGTTATAGCTTTAATAAACATAAATCTATCAGTACATACAGTGAAAACTATGCAGTGCTCATTTACATTTGATTACCTTTGTAACTATTACTTACCTGAACATTAATATTAGTAGACCTTCATGGAAAAATGAAAGCACTGTTTATTTCATTTCGTTTGTGTGTTTGTTTTATTGTATTTGTCAGTTTGTTTTACTTTGTTTCTTTGTTCATGTTGTTACTGTATCTTATCTTATGTATATAAAACACTAAAAATACCTGCGCACTGGTGCATTTACAAATTGATGAAGTGCAGGCATTTTTAGTGTTTTATATACATAAGATAAGATACTGTAAGAATATGAACAAAGAAACAAAGTAAAACAAAAAGTACCGATAAGAATACCGTTAAAGTACCGGATCGATAAGCAGTATCGATAAGAGTAGTAATACCGTTAAAACCTTAACGATACCCATCCCTAATCCTTACTACTTAAAGACATTTTGTATAGTTTTGCGAATTTTTTCGCAACGGATTAATTAAAACGCATCGGATTCGGACTCAGTGTGCAAGGTCTCTGTGCGTGACGAATTTTTAAGATTGCGAATGCGAAAAAACTAGTGCTGTCAAAATTAGCGCGTTAACGCAGGTGATTAAATTTTTCAGTTTAACGCGTTAAAAATATTTAACGGCGTTAACATAGGGGCGGGGCTAGTGTTGGCCACCCCACTCACAACTGCTGCCTCTGTCTCTTTTTTCTTGCTAATTTAGTCACTGTTGTATATTAACGAAGCAAACCACCAACCAATGCCATCAACATACTTTACTTCGGTGAACACATCCGTCATGCACTGCAACACATCACATGACTTAAATACTGGCTTGATGCCAAACAATCAATCAAGTAATTACCATACACATTACTTCAAATACACCACATCACCTTCCCCTTAAAATTAACACCACATTATCCCATACATTAATTTATTTCTACTCAGTCTCTAAAACGTTGTGGTAATTGAATAGTCCGTTTAGAACGTCGCAGACCCACTGGGCTTGCAACCAGGGATTCAGGTGGTTCAACTGGTAGTTCAGGCTCACATACAGTTGTTGATGTTTCAACCAACCCTGAGCTGCTGATTTCAATCATCTCTTTTTCGGGCTCTTGAGTCTCCCCTGAGCTCCGTGACATCAGTTGTTCATCATAAGTCTCTGAAGCAGAAGAAAGGCGTGGTCTCAGCTGATCACCATGCCGTCTATAAACAGTGGTCGATAATGGATCACGCACCTTGTAAGACACAGGTCCAGTCTGCTGCACAACCACTCCAGATAACCACTTTGGATCTCCTCCCACTGTATTACGCAAGGAAACAGATTCATTCACAGCAAAAGATCGGTCTCGTGCTTGATAATCATGCAGATTTTTTTGCAAATATTGTTTTCTGCGAACAGTTTCCTGAATGTTTGGTTTCAGAAAATCCAATCTGGTGCGGACATGTCTCTTCAAAAACAGATCAGACGGTGACTGACCTGTGGTACAATTTGGGGTGGTACGATTGCGCAATAGGAATAAAGATAGCTTATCATCAATGCACATTTGTTCATTATTCAGTTTTTTCATGCCCATCTTAAATGTCTGGACATACCTCTCAGCCAATCCATTGGTGGCTGGATGTCTGGGTGCAGCAGTAGTATGCAAAATACCATTCTGTTTCACAAATCTTTGAAATTCATCAGAAGTAAATGTAGTTGCATTGTCCGTTACTATTTGTTCAGGTAATCCATATGCAGAAAATAATCTCTTCAATCTGGTAATTGTAGCTTACGAAGTAATTTGCGACATACGAAAGACTTCTAACCACTTGGAAAAAGCATCCACTACAAGCATGAACATATTATTCAGGAAAGGACCAGCAAAATCTATATGCAACCGTCTCCAGCACTCTCCCGGAAATTCCCACGGATGAAGAGGAACTTGACTTGGCATTCTTTGTTCTTGTTGACAAACTGCACACTCTTTACAGCTTCTTTCCACATCCAAATCAATTTTTGGCCACCACACATATTTACGAGCCAAAGCTTTCATTTTAACAATGCCAGGGTGTCCTGAATGAATTTCATGCAACACTGATTTCTGAAATTTGAATGGGACAATCACTCGTGTTCCCCATAACACACATCCTTGTTCTACTGATAATTCGTCATTTTTAGTGCGAAACACTTTCAAATCATCTGCCACTTCACTCGGCCAGCCTTCCATTACATACTGATAAACTTTAGAAAGCTTTTGGTCCGTTCTAGTTGCTCTAGCGATCTGTAATGCATTAAGAGGGGCCTCTTGCAGATGATTAGTCAGAAAGAAATTGATATGTGCTGAAATAGCTTCTGTGCCCACATCCGTAATTTCAGGCAAAGGAATTATTGACAAGCCATCAGCATTTCCATGATTTTCCGACTTACGATAACAAATGTGGTAATCATAAGCTGACAAAATAATAGCCCAACGCTGAATGCGAGCCGCAGCCATCGTTGGGAAGTGCTTATGTTCTCCAAACAAAGTCACTAAAGGTTTATGATCAGTCATCAGATTAAATGATCTTCCCCACAGATATTGATGGAACTTCTTAACTCCATAAATGACACTCAATGCTTCTTTCTCAATTTGTGAATATTTCTTTTCCGCAGGAGACAAGGTACGGGAAGCATATGCAATAGGATGTTCCTCACCATTTGGCATCGTATGCTGCAGCACTGCACCAATTCCATAAGCTGAAGCATCACATGCCAAAGTCAAAGATAACTGAGGATCATAGTGCACTAACACTTTGTCACTGGTCAACAGCTCTTTGTACTCCTCAAACGCACATTGTTCTTTCTTTCCCCACAGCCAAACCACTTGCTCTTTCAACAGCCTATACAGTGGAGCAAGCACGGTGCTCTGGTGTGGTACAAAGCGTCCATAATAATTTACCAGGCCTAAAAAGGCTCGTAGTTCTTTCACATTTGCAGGTGCTGGTGCATCTTGAATAGCCCTCACCTTGTCCTTTGTTGGATACACTCCTCTTCCATCTATCACATGACCCAGATATTCCACTCGTGTCTGCCCCCACTCACACTTGCATTGTTTTACTTTTAATCCCGAGTTCTGGAGACGCTGTAGGACTTTACCAAGGGTTGCTAGATGTTCTTGCTCATCTTTACCCACGATAAGCAAATCGTCCAGATATACAACAACTTTCAGATCTTTCATCACATTTTCCATAATCCGCTGGAAAATAGAAGGAGCTGAGCTAATGCCAAATGCCAAACGATTATAAACATAGAGTCCTTTGTGTGTATTAATTGTTGTATATTTTTTTGAATCATCATCCAGCAAAACCTGTTGATATGCTTGAGCTAAATCAATCTTAGAAAATGCCTTCCCTCCACTGAGAGCAGATAAGACTTCTTCCATTCGTGGTAAAGGATACACTTCCGTGTTAGCAGCTTGATTAACGGTGACTTTATAATCCCCACATAAACGAATTGTAGAATCCTTTTTAATCACAGGGACAACTGGAGCAGCCCACTCACTAAATTTGACTGGAGATATAATATTTGCTTCCTCCAATCGATCAATTTCTTTCTCCACACGTTCCTTCATAGCAAAAGGTAGAGGGCGACTTTTATAAAATTTAGGCGAAACATCTGGTTTCACTGAAATGGTAGCTTTAATGTCCTTTAGAGTGCCTAATTCATTCTTAAAAACTTCACTATATTTCTCAAGCACTTCTTGAATAGACCCAGGCTGTTTAGTTTGACTCACAAATCGAACTTCTTTCCAATTCAACTTAACTTTCTGGAGCCAATTCCTACCACACAAATTTGGTCCATTTCCTTCCACTACAATTAGCGGCAACTCATTTACTTGATCTTCATATTGCACAGTAACTGTGAATTGGCCCAAAACTGGAATGTTTTCACCTGTATAGGTTTTTAACTTTACTCGAGCTCCCTCCAGTGGCACATGAGCGAATAACTGCTTATATCTTGCATGTGAAATTATACTCACAGCCGCTCCTGTATCAACTTCCATCAATAAATCCTGCTGATTCACAGTAAAATTCACCTGGAACGTTTGTTTTTCCGTGTCACTTAACAGCGAGAACATTTCCAGTTCTGGCTCCTCAGCATACATATAGGCCGTAGTTTTATGCCTATTCTGTTGCTCCTGAGATTTATTCACATGTGACTTCTCTTTTACTCTGCATGCTTTTTTTATATGGCCCGTATTCCCACAATGATGGCATTTAGCATTCTTAAAATAACATTCCTGGGCATTATGATTTCTGCCTTTACAACGATAGCATGCATATCTCTGGTGGTGGATAATTTTCTCATTTACCTTATGCACCGTTGCCACTGAATCCTCTCTTCTCCTCAGATGTTGCGTGTCCCGATCAGCTGTTTCCATGCTAAGAGCAATTTCACATGCTCGTACAAAAGTGAGCGCGTCCTCCGAAAGCAATCTCCGTTGGCATGCTTCACTTTGAATTCCGCTCACAAAGCGATCACGTAAGGATTCATCCAAACTTGCACCAAAATCACATTTCGACGCACATTGTTTGAGTTCAGCAACATACTGGGACACCGTTTCATGGGATTTTTGTACACAACGCTGAAATCGGAAGCGTTCAGTGATTATCAATGGCTTTGGTTCAAAATGGGTCTGCAGGATACTAACAATTTCTTTAAAAGTTTTATCCTTTGGTTTTTGAGGTTGAACCAGATTCCGTACCAATCCATACGTAGAAGCTCCCATAACACTAAGCAACGTCGCTACTTGCTTCGCATCATCCACATCATTAGCAATCATGAACAATTCCACTCGCTCGATATATGCAGACCAGGATTCATTTTCTGGTTTGTACTCATCCAGTCTTCCAATTTGGGCCATACTTCTTCACATTCACATAACTTTTCCTCGTCGCCAGTTTATGTTGTATATTAACGAAGCAAACCACCAACCAATGCCATCAACATACTTTACTTCGGTGAACACATCCGTCATGCACTGCAACACATCACATGACTTAAATACTGGCTTGATGCCAAACAATCAATCAAGTAATTACCATACACATTACTTCAAATACACCACAGTCACAGAACGTCTTTACGAGCATTTCAAATAGGAGATGTTTCAGACGCGTGCTTCAACTTCACTTCAGCGTCGGCGTGAGTCAAAGGAGCGCGGAAACTGTACTGTACTGAACAAAGGCGCTGCCGCACGCTGTAGCCTTTATCATTTCATATCAAAGCGCGAAAGAAACGATGTGCATGCAATGTCGTGGTCAGTTAAGTCATGAAGGTGATTAAAACTGCCTTAAAACGGTGCTTGCGTGAAATATATGAGTCACATTTAAGAACATGTCTCTGAAATGGTTTTCAAAACTGTCCTGCACTTTCTCACTCATCTAACACACTCGTCAGATCATTAATAGAGACTTTAAGAACTGAAGTGGGTCAGAAAATGTAAAGTGAGTTGAGAGAAAACACGATGCGTGTCAGATCCGCCTCGGCAGCTCTTAAAGAAAAAGCAGCCAAAATAACCTATTAACCCAGCTGCTGTGATGTCAATAATCAGAATCAGAATCAGAATCAGAAAGAGCTTTATTGCCAAGTGTGTTTGCACACACAAGGAATTTGTCTTGGTGTTATGAGCTTCCAGTACAGAAAGTACAAACATAGTGCAGACAACATATAATTAAGGTGATAAAGAACACTAATGAAGAGAATATACAATAATTAAGAATAACAATAGTAATAAAAATAAAAATATACAGAAAAGAGACATGACCATAGACAGAACTGTGAATGTGCATGTGTCCTATGTACAGATGAAGGTTTGATGGGTTATTTACAGATGTACAGTACATCTTGTACAGTACCGGGGTGTGTTATGTGTTGTTCAGGTGGGATACGGCCTGGGGGAAAAAACTGTTCTTGTGTCTGGCTGTTCTGGTGCTCAGTGATCTGTAGCGCCGACCAGAGGGCAACAGTACAAAGAGAGAGTGAGCTGGGTGTGAGGGGTCCAGAGTGACTTTCTTAGCCCTTTTCCTCACTCTGGAGGTGTAAAGTTCTTGGAGGCTGGGCAGAGGGGCACCGATAATTCTCTCAGCAGTCCTGACTGTCCGTTGTAGTCTTCTGATGTCTGTTTTGGTAGCTGAACCAAACCAAACAGTTATAGAAGAACATAGGACAGACTCGATGATGGCAGAGTAGAACTGTTTCAGCAGCTCCTGAGGCAGGTTGAACTTCCTTAGCTGGCGGAGGAAATACAGCCTCTGCTGGGCCTTTTTCGCAATAGAGTCAATGTGATTGTCCCACTTCAGGTCCTGAGAGATGGTGGTGCCCAGGAATCTGAATGACTCTACTGAAGTCACAGTGCTGTTCATGATGGTGAGTGGGGGGAGAGCAGGGGGGTTTCTCCTGAAGTCCACTATCATCTCCACAGTTTTGAGCGTGTTCAGCTCCAGGTTGTTAAGACTGCACCAGACAGCCAGCTGCTCAACCTCCTGTCTGTAAGCAGACTCGTCACCGTCCTTGATGAGGCCTATGACTGTAGTGTCATCCGCAACTTCAGGAGCTTGACAGAGGGGTCCTTTGATGTGCAGTCATTCGTGTAGAGGGAGAAGAGCAGTGGGGAGAGAACGCAACCCTGAGGGGCGCCAGTGCTGATGGTGAGAGTCCTGGATGTGAGTTTGCCCAGCCTCACTAGCTGCTGCCTGTCTGTCAGGAAGCTGGTGATCCACTGACAGATGGAGGAGGGCACAGAGAGCTGTCTCAGTTTGTCTGAGAGAAGGTCAGGTATGATGGTATTGAAGGCAGAGCTGAAGTCCACAAATAAGATCCTTGCATAATTCCCAGGTTTGTCGAGGTGTTGCAGGATGTAATGCAGTCCCATATTGACAGCGTCATCCACAGACCTGTTTGCTCTATAGGCAAACTGAAGAGGATCCAGCAAGGGTCTAGTGATGTCCTTCAGGTAGGCCAGGACTAGTCTCTCAAGTGACTTCATGACCACAGACGTGAGTGCGACCTTAAAGCTATAAATAACTTTATAGCTTTAAGGACTCATCTGTATTTAATTTAGAATTTAGTGTTTGATAACTTTATTCAATTTCTGTATATTTCCTACTTGCTGAAGGGCATAGGTAGCTAAATATGACATTGGTTATACTGTGTTTATGAGAAAATTGTTTAAAGTTCACTTAAATTAGAAGTTATTTTTATTAAAGTCTAATAAATATTAAAATTGATGGCTCTCAATTATACTGTAATGTTGAATGGCAATAGTCAATGGTTAAATATTAGGGAAAAAATTATTATTTTATAGAGACATCAATATTGGTGTCAGTGATACTGGCCTTCATTCATTAAAAAGATGCCATTAATCAAATATTACAAATATACCGTCTTTATGTTGTTTCTACATTAATTTGAAGATTAAATGTGAAATTATTGCAACATAAAAGTAGATTTAAAAAGTTTAATGTTAGGTGGGATTAATCGCGATTAATTTCAGGAAAAAATTGTGATTAATTAGTTCATTTTTTTAATCGATTGACAGCACTAGAAAAAACGCATGCGAAAATTTCGGACTCAGCGTGCAGAGACCTTTAGTCTTCATCTTATCCATTAGTTGTATTTATTCAAAGTCAAACTCTCAATAGCGTCCTGTTTTGTGTATCTTCTCCATCCATATGGCATATTTCCCCTCCCCTCAAATGTTTTATTGAATAATTTTTCCAGATCTGTCTGGAATTTGCACACAAACCACTTCCAGTAGGGCAGTTCAGAGAAATCAGGGATGATGTTCCAGTCTTTATAAACTCCTCCTGCTCTTCTGTAATCTCTATATGGAAACCTTCCATCTGTTGTATTAAAACACTGATCACTTGCCACTAAACCTGTGCAAATATCAGCAGAGAGATTCTGTGTAGAAGTGTTATATGTGCCATTAATTCCAGTCACTCTGTGGAAAGGAACACTGTGATCTTCATCATGGTCTTCTATGGTGTTTGTGCAGACGGCTCCACAGAACGGACACTGAACCCAACAGCACTGACAGAAGAGATTAATCAGAAGATCATCTGGCCTGAACTTGAGGTCCAGTTTTTTATCAAATGTCTTTGTGTTGAATCTCCTGCTGATGTCAGACATTACAGCTGGAAGTTCTCGTGTTATCACATCTTCAAGGAGGCTGAAATCATCAACATCATCATGTTTGACTCCACTGAGGTGTTTTTCAGTGAAGATCAGCTCATCTGAGATCTGCTGTGTGAAACTCTTCAACCACAAACCAGCATCTCCTCTCTTCTCTTGAACATGTTCAGTAGATTGATGAGCTGCTCTCATGATCTTCTGCTGCAGGAGTTCAATGTTCTCCTTCATCTTGGGTAAAACACTGAGACTGAACTGATCAGTGATGTACCGACTGACTTCATCTCTGATGAAACTCTTGAAGTGATCTCTGGGATTATGAATGTAGTTCATGTATTTGTTAAAATCCTCCTCTTCTGCCAGTGTCTTCAGGATGTGTTTCTCCAGATTTGATCTGTTTTCATTCAGTGATTCACAGTTATATCTGATTTCATCTGTCAGATCTCTGGCAGTCTTCTTGTAGACGCTCTGCTCAATGAACTCTTTCAGTTTCTGACAGATGATCTCACCAAAAACAGCTGCTGATGCAGATCCATGACAGTATTTCTGGAAAATACTATAGTACTCTTCTCTCTTCTTCTGAACATATATTACAGGATCATTGTCTTCTCTGAACAGTCTGTGCTGGTCAGTGATTGTCTTGTTTGCTCTCTTACAGATGGACAGAACCAAATCCATGAAGAATTCATTCTTGAACACATATTTAACTGGTCCTTCCTCATGTTCTGTTACTCTTCTCTTGATGTAATCTATGAGTTGTTGAATGCAGCTGATGTTGTAGCCCATCTTTGAAATGTTAAATAACTGAATCATTCTGTTTGTTTTCTGAGCAATGTCTGTGATTAATGATCTTATCTGGGCTTCATCCTCTGGAGACAGAGTTCGGTCATATCCTAATGTTTCTTTAACTGTTCTGTGAGCATCCATTATAGCCCATTTAAGCCCACTTTTTTTGGACTTTCTGGAAATAACATATTCAGAAAAATTCAGCAGAGTGAACATATCCCTGCTCTCCCTCCAGTGATCAACATGAACACTTTCATAGATGTCATTGAGGATCTCTCTCACATCTCTCATTATATCAGTGTCTCTGAATGCAGGAGCATCTCTGATGATCTTCACAATCTGTTCCCAGAACAAATCAAACTCTTTCTTCACTGTTTCTTCATCATTTGTTTTGTATTTGAAGTTGAAGGTAAGTTCTCTGCTCTTTTCATAGAGAGTGTTTTCATGATGTTTTCTCTGAGCATCAATCTTTTTCTTCAGGTCTCGCTGCTGAAGAATCTCATTTAATTTTCTCTTTGTTTCTCTCACAATGTTTTCCTGAAGCTCTTTGATTTTGATTTCAAACAATGTTTTCCACTGAATCAGTATTTCTGCATCTGTGTCTTTCTCAAAGTATTCAGACATTGATTTATCCACTTCTTCACTTGTCTTCTTCAGCTCTTTTTGAAGATCAGTTTCTTTAATCTCATGAATCGCTTCATTTTCTATCAGGTTGTGTAGCTTGGTCTCAGTTTCCATCATGGCTCTGCGAAGACTCCAGGACCACTTCCTGTATTCTGTCTCCAGTTTCCTGTAAGATGAAATCTCCAGAGAGTTTCTGAAGCTGAAGACGAATCGTTCATTCAGTAAAGCCTCCCAGAGATCTTTAATACGATCTTTTAGATGTGTTAGCATAATTCCATGTGATTCTGAGGCATGAAATATAATAGTTTTCTTCAGTTCTTGAATGTTCTCACAGTAGTTTGGGTTTGGTGGAGCCATCGGTGGGCTTCCCTCCCAGAGCTGAGGAATATACTTCACATCTTTCTGAACATCAAATCTAATGATATCACTGAAACACTCTGCATCACAGACTTCTTCTTCAGCAGCGAGTTTAGTCATCTCATCCAGTGTCTCCTGCAGTCGTCTCCTTCCCATGTTTTTCTCTCCAGCTGTGACGTCTGAGACGTTCTGATGAACAAACACACAGCTGGGATTCCGTCTGACCTTCTTCATCCTCATGAAGGCCTGAACAACAATCTGAAGAATGTCCTGCATCTCAGCAGGGTTTTCTCCAAAGATGTTGATCAATGTCAGATTTCCCAAACCTACAACAAATGTGGCCAATTCATTGTCATGATGTCTTGTTGATCTTCCAGACAGTTCTAGAGCTCGAAGACCCTCAGTATCAACAACCAGAATATAGTCAGTGTTCATCTGTGTTTTCATATCGTCTGAGACTCTGATCAGCTGCATTAAAGCTCCTCTGGTTGTTCTGCCAGCACTGACGGCAAACTGGAGTCCAAACATGGTGTTCAGCATGGTGGATTTCCCAGAGCTCTGAACACCTAAAACTGACAGCACAAAGACTCTCTGGTCTCCCAGTTTCTGGATGAGTTGATCTAGAACAGCAGAGATCCAGATCACAGGAACATGAGCAGCATCTCCATCCATCAGCTCCAGTGGAGATCCAGAGATCATCATCTCTGCTGCGAGACTCGGGAGAGAAGAGAAGTCAACCTGCAGGTCTTTCTTGCTCTTCTTCAGAGTTAAACATGATTCATAGATCTGACCGATCTCCCTCATGATGTGCTCCACACCAAAGACTGCAGCTTGAAGATCCTCAGATATTCTCTCAAGTTCAGTTTGTTCAGCTCTGAGTCGTTCAGATTTATCATGTTTCTCTTTTAGCTGTAATACTGTTGACCACTTTTCATCATACATGTGATGTAGAGCAGAAAGATCAGCTGATGTATGTTCATCCAGGAGGATTCTGAGCCATTTGAGGAAAAATATCTTCTCATGTTCAGCACATGAGTTCATTTGTTTAATAAAGAGCTTCATAAACTCACTGATGTCAGATTCATGCTGCTTTTGACGGATTCTCTTCATCTCTGTTTGTTTTCTACTGATGTCCATTTCTGTCTCATCTGCTCGAGGTTGATGTAGCTCTCTGTTCTTCTGACTCCACTGATGCCACAGTTTCCCCTGATGAGGCAGAAATGATTCTTTGATTTCTGTCAGGTGTTTCTTCTCCAGTAAACTCATCATCTGCTGTGCTGCTGCTCTTCCTCTCCTGCAGTCTTCATCATCTTCCTCATCTACTCTGATCTCTGAGTGTTTGGACACATCTTCTAGTCTGAAAGTGAGAGATGAGTCTGAGAGACAATCATTTATAGCTCTTCTGAGTTCTTCAGACACATCTGATTGATTTCTGTCTTTCAGACCGATCTTGTATTTTCCTTTCCTCATCTCAGTTACAGTAGACTGATCCTCAGTAAAGAGACAAATGAGTGGCTTTGAGTCCTTGTAGAGTTTTTCAAGTGTTATGTTTCTGTCATTCCTGTCCAGTTGTGGCAGAAGAACAACATTGATTGAGCTCATGTCAGTGAGGATCTGCAGCTGTTTCTCGTGGTCTCCAGCATCTCCGTGTAGATTACAGAACGCAACACACTCAGTGAATTTATCTGTGTTTTTCCCAGATGGACAGAACCAGGTGATCTCCACCACTCCATCCATCAGTTCTCTGGTTCTGCTGCTGTCTGGGCAGTTCCTGTCGAAGAACGTGTTGTGTCTCTCATTGATCAGACTGTTCATCAGCTGAGACTTGGAGGAAGACACAGAGCCAAACCTGAAGAAAAACACCATTGGAGTTTGTGCTCTGTAGATCGGCTGGGTTTGTCTGATGAACTCATTGTTTCTGATCGTCCAGCTCTTGGTGACTTGTTTAAATGTCCAGAGAGGAAACTCAATCTGTTGTGTGAATGGATCAGGAACAAGCAGAGGCAGAGCGTACTGACACTGGGACAGTTTAGTGACCATCAGCTGCTTCAGGAAAACATCAGCACAATGAAACACGGCCATCTGGACATCCATCGGGTGAATAAGATCAGACTGACTGGTTTCTTTTTTAGAGCAAGCTATTTTATTGAATATATCACACTCATATTCAGATGAGTCACTGTCTCTTTGCTGTGTATGATCCTGTTCAGTGGTCTGTTTAGTTTTAATGTATCTTGCTCTGTAGTTCCTCATCAGTAGTTTCTGTAGGAAAGTCAGAATCAGCTCTTCTTCAGCACAAGACTCATGAGACTGTAATGAATGTTCAGTTATCTGAAGAACATCTGCAGCTCTCAGTTTATTGTGCTGCCTGCCTTCAAGATGAAGTCTGTGAAACAGAGGCTCTGTTCTTTTTGCTCTGAATCCGGATGCTGTTCCAAAGTCCTTGTTTTCTCTCTGTTTAATAGACAAAACAACAACATACTATTTTAATATTTTAAACATATAATTTTAATCTTTTCCAGGACTTCTTGTACTTTGCTGAAAGACACATTATAATTAACAATATTAAATTATGAAAATCTATATAAAAGGAGAAGTTGTCTATTTATTACTCATAATAGCATATACTGCATATACTTCTATTCAGTCTCTTCATGTGCTATTTGATGAATGATGATCTTACCTCTGTGGTGACTCTGATCACGTCACTCTCTCTGGTGTAGTTGAGTTTCCCCAGCGCAGCACATTTGATCTCATACTCTGTTTCTTCTCTCAGATCAGTCAGAGTGACTGTGTCTTGATCCTTCAGCACAGGTTCAGATCTCCAGTCTGTGTCCTGCTTCACTTTATACAGTAATCTGAGCTCCACTGTAGCAGGACACGATGAAGGAACCACCTTCAGAACCACACTCTGACCTTTGACCTCTTCAGCGACTGGACAGACTGGATTGGATGGAGGACTAAAGCAAACAGCGTTATCACATCCATGTTCATACAGCAGAATACAGGAACCAGGATGATTTTTGTGGTCTTGTGAGGAAACAATAAATTTAGTGGATTGACTATCGTGTGATGTCATCAGCTTCTTAAAAATTAATAAATGTTCTCTCATTTTCTCTCTAATGTTTCCAGTGAGCCACGTCAATACTCGAGGAGACGTTCCTGGATTCATCCACACTGTTTGCGCATTCAAATAATGTTCTTGATCAGAAAGCAGCTCATCTGGCTGCTCAAGGGAACTAAACGTGTAGCAAACCACATTCTCCACCTTAATATCTGACAAAACTGTATCTAAGCTTGTATTCACTTCAGCTCCAAAGTCCAGTAATTGTTGAAGAAACTCACTAACTGTGTTTAATTCTTTTTCTTTCTCTCTGATCCACTTCATTAGATCCTCTTTGGTAAATGGAGACTCCTCATGGGCTTGCAGAAGATTGGTCAAAGCACAAGTCTCTTCTTCACAGGCTTGAACTGACCGGATCAGCGACTGACTTTTATCACTGAAATCCTGTCTGTAGATTTGGCAGAATCGCTTCATATCTTCAATCTTCTTGTGAAATGCACTAAATGTGTTTATCCTGGGGTCTTTCAACAGTTCACTGCACTTGTTTTCAGTGAAGCTCAGATTATCAATGACACAGTCTAATGCCGTGATGAGCTTCTTCTCAATGATCCTTAGATGCATAACATCACTGAATGTGGTGTAGTTGAGTTTCCCCACCGCAGCACATTTCATCTCATACACAGCTCCTGATCTCAGATCAGTCAGAGTGACTGTGTCTTGATCCTTCAGCACAGGTTCAGATCTCCAGTCTGTGTCCTGCTTCAGTTTATACAGTAATCTGAGCTCCACTGTAGCAGGACATGATGAAGGAACCACCTTCAGAACCACACTCTGACCTTTGATCTCTTCGGTGACTGGACAGACTGGATTGGATGGAGGACTAAAGCAAACAGCTTCATCACATCCATGTTCATACAGCAGAATACAGGAACCAGGATGACTCTTCATTTCCTTTGAGGACACAATAAACTTTGCTGGTTTACAGTCTTTTGAATTCATCAGGTTCTTGAATATCTCCAAGTTTCTCCTCATGGTCTTTTGGGTCTCAGCAGTGAGCCAAGACTTTTGCTTGATATCAGGGCTTACCTCTACATTTTCTTCTTTTGGTGAAGAACTCAGATAGGCCTTTTGTTTAGGAAGGATCATGTCTGAGCAGTTTAATGATGCGAATGTGTAACTGACCAGATTTCCAACCTCCAGATCCAT
The DNA here is from genome assembly GCF_936440315.1 of Barbus barbus. Classification (NCBI taxonomy): domain Eukaryota; kingdom Metazoa; phylum Chordata; class Actinopteri; order Cypriniformes; family Cyprinidae; genus Barbus; species Barbus barbus. The sequence goes on along the minus strand of NC_136737.1, from coordinate 1,224,328 downwards.
CAAGATGGCATCTATGTTGACTTCCACCTGTGCACCATAATCCTTCAGCTGTCTGAGGACTGTTTTAATGATCTCAGACTCTCTTTCTCGCTCTTTCAGCCATTCTGTGAGATCACTTTCATTGAATGGAGATGCATCATGTTCTTGTAGAAGATCATTCAGTGCAGTTTCCTTCATCACGTCTCCACGGATGTTTGGCAGCAGAGAGCCGAGCTTCTTCATGAGTCTCAGCTTGTACTTGTAGCAGTTTTGCTTCATTTGCAGAATTTTATCATGAAAGGCAGCAAAAGCCACAGCAGGAGAGTCTTCCAGAAGATCACTGCATTTCATCTCTGCTGTATATAAACTCTCAACCACTGATTCAGTTTCTAACATTAGATTTATGCTGATGTCTTTCTGAAGTTTTGAAGCTCTTGAGTGAAGTTTGTGCAGAGGATAAAGCCAAACTCTCAGAGGAACCGCCAGCTCTTTCTTTTTTTCCAGCAGTTTCGGAAGATTAGCAAAAACCTTCATCGCATCTTCAAAAGTGGTCGGGTTAGACTGCAGCTGGAAGTCACCATAAAATGTGCATGTGAAGTTTTTGACTGCAGTTTTCATATTGTCGTTCATGTTCAGGTCAGCGTTTGCATCTACTGAAACGACACCCTTCAGTTTCTCTAGAGCCACTTTTACTTCTCCTTTCACTGTTCTTTTGTCCTCATCTGAAGAAACTTGTCTATCAAACACAAAGCAGGCATCTGCTCCATACAGTATTCCTGTTACTACATGTGTGGCTATGTCATTAATATCATCAGGAATATTTTCAGCAGGCAGCTGATTCACGGTCAGTTCTTTAAACTCGCTGGTTGAATGATAATGTAGCGTCAGTCTCTGCTGTATGAAAGATCTCTTGGTGTCTTTGAGATACTTTGCTGCTCCACTAACCTGGACGAGTCCACCTAAAACACTCAGGTTCAGTCCACCTTCAATATTTAGTAACTTAGATTTGTCCTTAATGGAGTCTGAAGCTGTTACATTGAAATCTGTATTAATTTGGGGACGGGAGCAAGTTTTCTGCTTCAGCTGTTCTTCATTCCAAAGTCTGATTCCTGTGGGGGAAACAAAGTGTTTTAACTCAACAGCTGTACAAATAAAATCTGTTATTCCAATTGCTGATGTTCACTGCTAGGCGGGGATGATTTCTTTTTCTCACTCACACAGTTTTGACATATTTCAAAGTGTCTTTTATGGGGTTTTAAGTGTATTATTAGTTTTTTATTATTATTATTAGATTATGTACTTATATTAAATAAATGGAAGTGTTATTATTTTCTTTATGTCTCTCTTTATGTAAGGCTGTTTTAGTACCTGCTATTAACTCGTCGTTTCTGCAGTCATACAGCATGCCGAGCTGGAAGGGTCTCCCAAGAGCAGCTGTTTTGATCAGATTCAGTGCCACTGAGTCCATGCTAAAGACAATCAGATGAGGAAAATATGAGTTAGTGAGGTTACAGTAAATGTGAACTTGCACATAATGTATTAAAAGAGAATGAAGAAAGAATGTTTGTACCGGGGGCAGTTCTAGACCCTTTTTAGAGTCTGTCATTTCTATATAATGTATTTATTTTTGACATGTCTGCTACCCTGCATTAGTGAGGCTAGCAAACATTTCATGACATTGTCACGAGAAGACTGCAATTTTTTTTTAAATAAAATAAAGCACAGACTTGTCTTCATCTTGTGAACACGGCTTAATTAATGCCTGCATTCATTCTGTAACTGCATCATGCAATGCACATAGATAGTTTGTTCTGCTCATATGTGATTGTTTATATTTATATCACTGGAC
>NC_136737.1:1207500-1220000 GCF_936440315.1 Barbus barbus | reverse complement strand
AGAGAGAGAGAGAGAGAGAGAGAGAGGTCGTCCGCTGATATCTTCTCGGCCTGAGAGAAACCGGTCGCACCAGCCTCGAGACAGTGGGTACTAACGCGCCACCTGATTGATGAACCTTTTTTATTTTATTTTTTTTGTGATTTTCTTTGTCCAGTCGGCGTTTTCTACGCCCAGGTGTAGGTCTCACTCGCTCATCCAGGCCATCAAAAGTGTTATTAGAATTTAAAGCACTCATTTTGAAGACTGAGCATAAACAAACGCTTCAAAGCGTCGCCATGTTGGATTGCATCGAACGAATTCTGATTGGTCGAGAGGACATATCGCATTTAGACTAAAGACAGGCTCGGCGCTGATAGCGGTCTGGAAATGAACCGCATCTTGCAGTACATTTTAATCAAGGAAATATAGCGATTTGCCATGAAATATTGATGGAGCAGTCAATAGGTTCAGTACACAGCAAAATGGCATGACGAACTCATTTTTTTTTATTTGGCGTTTATCGCGTTTTGGAAAAGAGCTCTTCATTTATTTTAAAATATTTAGTTTATTCTGGAATTATATTTACTATGATTAACCTCCTGTTTTTGTACAGTATAATGCTGTTCAGTCATTTTCCTCAATCACGCAGGATATGACTCATTATTAAGATGATCAGTCTAGGTATTAGGTGAATAATCGTCTATGGGCTGGAAACAGGGCTTGACGCTTACCTTTTCCCCAAGGAGCACATGTGAGTCAAAAAATTTAGGAGCGCATTAAAAACATTTAGGGGCGCAATGCAAATTTTTCAAATGAGGTGTTTTAGCTTAATAAGGCGATACAAAGAGACATTTACAAGCACAATTATTTAATTTATCAGAATACAGAAAGTACACAAGGTTTTTAAATAATTTTACTTCAGACACTATTTAATAGGCTAATTATGTAATTAGTTATAATCCTATTAAACTGTGTCGGTATAAAATTAATAATCATTGAAGCTTTTGTCACGGTATATGTTTTTGTTTATAAAATCACAATACATAATTTCTAAGTGAAAAAAAGTGTTGTCCTCCTAACAGGTTAAATAACTTTATTAAAGATAATTTACTAAAAGACTTTTATAAAAAATACATAAAAATATAAAGTAAACAAGTGTTTCAAGATTAGAGTGCAAAAGATTGTTCAAATGAACGAAAGAACAATATAAGTAAGGTCCCATTTGTTAACATTAGTTAAAGCAGGTTAACATTAACTAAAAATGTGCAATAGCTAATTGTAGTTAATATTCTTTGTTAATGTTGATTAATAAAAAATACAACTATGTTAGTTAATGTTAGCTCCATTGAATTATATTAAGACAACTATTGATTTTATAATGTATTATTAAAAGTTGAAATTAAGATAGCATTATTAATAAATGCAGTCATTGTTTTTTTCATGTTAACTAATGGACCTTGTGTTACTGAACAATAATAACGAATCAGTCGTTGATATATAGATAGGCCCGCTGTTCTCTATTATAGATCAGTGGATGGGCCATGTTTTAGCTTAGAAAACATAAATAGTTCATTAAGTCTTTAAGTAAGAATTATTTGATGCTATTGTGAAGACTAAAGCGAATATAAATATCTAAATGACTGAGTGTGAAACATTATTTACACAGTTTTAGGAAAGTAGCGCAGCTGATTTGTTTACTGGGTTACCGGGGTAACGGCAGCGGCAGCGCCCTCTAGTGGCGAATGTGCGTCATTCAGCGCGTCTTCACTTTAACTCGCTCCGCTTTTCTTCTCATCTGTGCTCATTTAAATTAAACCGTTGCCTTTTTAAAGTTCTAAAGTAATCATATGAGGCTGCATCGCAATTTTTCCATAAATAAACAGAATAAATTAATACGTTTGTTATAGGCTACTGTATAAGTTAGGCTGTTTTGTATTCGCACTTGTGCTCCTAAATACATTTTCCAGTTCGCACACATCTATTTTTAGTCGCAAATGCGAGTGAAATATTTATTTGAACAACTTAAATTTGATGTAATTGTTGAGGATTGCATCGTAAGCATGAATAATGAGCATTGCTGTTTAATACAATAAGTTTCCCCATAACCTTTAATTTAATAATCTAAAAGTCTTTAGTTGTAAGCGTTGTCTAATTTAAATGCTCTTTAATGTGATATGCTGTTTGTAATGTTTTCTTGCAGTTGTGTAATAAAATAAGGTGCTCAGACTCTGAAGTATTGCACATACACATACAGTATAGCTCGCGCACTCCCCTTTAAGTCACACAATAATACATTGGGATATCATGAAAGCATCTTCCTTGGTTTCACAATACTCAACTAATGCTTGTAAACTCAGTTTGTTGTGTTGCAAAGATGTATCTGTGCGGAATTTGACATAAATCAACAGTGATAGAGACTACAGTTGGCGTTTTTTATGGTGCTATTTGAAACTTCCTGCTTTTCGAATGCGGAAGTATGATAAAGGCCTATCTATCTATCTGTCTGTCTGTCTGTCTGTCTGTCTGTCTGTCTGTCTCTCTATCTATCTATCTATCTATCTATCTGTCTGTCTGTCTGTCTGTCTGTCTGTCTGTCTCTCTATCTATCTATCTATCTATCTATCTATCTATCTATCTATCTATCTATCTATCTATGTATCTATCTATCTATCTATCTATCTATCTATCTGTCTGTCTGTCTGTCTGTCTCTCTATCTATCTATCTATCTATCTATCTATCTATGTATCTATCTATCTATCTATCTATCTATCTGTCTGTCTGTCTGTCTGTCTATCTGTCTATCTATCTATCTATCTATCTATCTATCTATCTATCTATCTATCTATCTATCTATCTATCTATCTATCTATCTATCTATCTATCTATCTATCTAAAGAGAAACAGACAGATATTATTCAATGGTAACACTGTAAATGCGTAGCACTGGTTTTAGCCTGATGCTAATTTCACTCACCTTCAGTATTTTTTTCAAAGCTCTTTCTTCTGTTTATCTTTTTGTTGAGGAGATGAAGCTTTTGTCATTCGATTCGGATATAAACATGATATAAAAGTGCCATTGTTTAAGTGTTTCTATTTAAAGACCTTAAACACTGATCTGATGGGATTTTTCTTCCGTGCTGAAATGCTGAGATTCTGTGATGAGAAGCTACTCAACTTTCACTTTCTGTTTCATGTACACTCCACCCTACAGAAGCAAACTTACAGTTTTAAAATAACAGACCAAAAAAAAACATTCTACAGAGTTAAAAAATTGAATTAAAAAATTGTTTATTTAATGTAAAATCATTTTTAATGCAACTTAAGTCGGATGACATGTTGGTTTTTGTGGTTTATGGGGACTCTCCATAGGCGTAATGGTTTTTATACTGAACAAACTGTGTGTGCTATTGCCCTACACCAACCCTACACCTAAACTTAGCCCTCACAGGAGACTTTGTGCATTTTTACATTTTCAAAAAAACACCATTTAGTATGTTTTTTAAGCCTTTTGTATTACGGGGACATAGGCAGTGTCCTCATAAACCAAAGGCTCACATTTAAGCCCACTGGAAACTATAGTTGCCGCAGGTTATAGTTGTAATTTTCCTTTTGTAAATATTTTTCTAGATGTTATCCATGTTTTATATCTAAATGACATGCAAGCAAAGAACCAAATAAAGGATTTCAAGAGGTAAAAAAACTGTGATATGAGGCTGTCAACTTCCTACTTCCAATTTCTTTGAGGGTGACTAAGAGAAGTCAAGACAGTCAAGCACAGTAACACCATGGTCATTTAACCAACTTTTGGTGCTTTTGGCAGTGTGGGCAGGTGCCAAGTCCTGCTGGAAAATGAAACCAGAATCTTTAAAAAGCTGGTCAGCAGAAGGAGGCATGAAGTGCTCTAAAATTTCTTGGTAAACGGGTGCAGTGACGTGGGTTTTCAAAAAACACAATGGACCAACAGCAGCAGATGACATGACACCCCAAATCATCACAGACTGTGGAAACTTAACACTGGACTTCATGCAACTTGGGCTATGAGCGTCTCCACCCTTCCTCCAGACTCTAGGACCTTGATTTCCAAGTGAAATACAAAACTTGCTCATCTGAAGAGAGGGCGTTGGACCACTGTGCAACAGTCCACTTCTTCTCCTCCTTAGCCCAGGTAAGACGCCTCTGACGTTGTCTGTGGTTCAGGAGTGGCTTAACAAGAGGAATACAACAACTGTAGCCAAATTCCTTGACATGTCTGTGTGTGGTGGCACTTGATGCCTTGACCCCAGCCTCAGTCCATTCCTTGTGAAGTTCACCCAAATTCTTGAATCGATTTTGCTTGACTTGGTTGGTTGTGCATCTTTTTTTCCTTCCACTCAACTTTCTTTTAACATGCTTGGATACTCGGCTTTATTTTCTTGTTATAATAAAGTCTATTTTCTGGCATCAAAACCCCACAAGGCTCTGAGAGTGATTCTTCATAGAGAAGGGAAACCACCACATTTTCAACATTGATAATAATTAGAAATGTTTGTTGAGCAGTAAATCAGTATATTATTATGATTTCTGAAGATCATGTGACACTGAAGACTGGAGTAATGATGCTGAAAATACAGCTGCAGATCACAGAAATAAATTACATCTTCACATATATTCACAGATAATACAGCTGTTTTGGATTATAATAATATTTAACAATTTTTACTATATATTTGATCAAATAAATCAGAAGCAGAAAAGACTTCATTCAAAAACATGAAACTATCTTCCTGACTGTAGTGTGGACAGATAGAGAAAGAGATCGGTCTGAAATGACACTTATAGAAATCTGTATTTAGTTTATAGGTCTACAGTTCATCATTTTTATTGATAAACATTTAAATTAACTTTTGTGCTCCAGGCTAAAAGCACACTTAAATTTCCCAGAATGCAGTAAATTCCCTTTCCTGTCAGTCCAATTCATTCATGCAGTTAAACTTCCTGTGGGTGTGGCTAATTTAAATGTGTCAGTAAATTATCATGTTACATCATCAACCTTATTAGCATTATTATATATATTATCATAATATCACTATTAATCATAACGAGCACACGAGTTCTTACATCCACAAATACAGTTTGCTAACATTCTCATTTAAGTTCTGAAAATGTTATTTCTATACACTTCTGTTTATTTTATTTTATATTTACTGTCTGATGGCATTTCAACATCAAAAATATACAAACAAAATGGCCAGACCATATATTGGAAGAAAATATCATGTATATTTATTTCGCAACATGTTTTTGCAAATATATTTTTTTATTGTATATTTGAAAACCTTGTTTTCCACCATAAAAGAAAATCTTTACTTCTTCTGTATTAACACTTATTTTCCATGTGTTAAAGTAATAGTGCAGTTATGAAAACTCTTTAAAATCACAAATATAAGTCTGGGAATGATGTAGGGATGAAAACGTGAGACAAATGAAAACTCTCTTCTATTTGAGCTTCTTCGTCGTCTAGATTCCAGCTCTGGAAGTTCACGAGGTGCATCATGGGATGCTTTTCACATGAGGCCTTTACTTTTGCTTCAACTAAAACATTTCTGACATGAGAAAGAAGCGTCTAAATGTTTGCCTTGCAGTGCATGTAGGATATATGTCCTGTGTAAGATCTCGTTTATCTATCGTCTCTGTGGCCAGGAGGGCTTTTAATAGAACAGACAGACAGCTGCACACACACACACACACACACACACACACACACCAGTGCTGTTATAAATACTGAGGTGTGTGTGTGTGTTCAGTTCCAGAGATGGCCGACAGAAAGAGCAGCAGCAGCGGAGGGGTCAGCTCTCGTCTGACCGTCAGGAAAAAAGAGAAAGCAGAAAATGAGGCCAAGAAAGAGGAGAAAACCCCAAAAGAAGGAGAGAAAGCCGAGGCGAACGGGGCAAGCATGCCGGCGGAGAACGGAGAGGCCGCGGCCAGTAATGGAGCCACGGCGAACGGAGACAACGCTGAGAAACCGGAGCCAATGGAGCTGCCGCCGTTTGAGATCATCACCGGGTGAGTCTGATAAAATCCTCAGAAATCAACTTCTAGAAGCTCAAGCAGAACCTTCTCATCATTTACAGTACTTTCCAAACCTGTGCAGCTTTCCTTCTTCTGCGGAACACAAGAGATGTAAACAGCCTTCTGAAAAACATCATAAAAGTGCCATAAAAGCAGTCAATATGATCAATCATAAAACAGCTTTGTTTGAGGAACAGATCCAACTCATAAGTTATGCTTTTGCACACAAACATGCTGAATCACAATCAGTCACGAAGAACCAGTGGTGCTTGGGATCAGTGACGACTTCTAGCGGAATATATTAATTATTAAAAACAAAAACAAATCATGAGATTTAAAGCAATAAACCCGTAATTGTGAGTCTGTTCCACACACAAAGCTTAACAGTCTTTAAAGTAAATGTACTTTATTGGCATCATTCCATGAAGGACCTTTAACATTCATTGAACCTTTCCATTGGACAAAAGTTTCTTTATAGTGGAAAAAGTGTTTGTTTTTAAATATTAAGAAAACAAAGTGGTTCTTTTAAGAACTGTTCAGGTTCTTTGGGGACCAAAAATGGTTTGGTTACAATTTATATTAAGGTGTCCTTGTTACAGTGCAATTATACATTTACATGCTGAGTAATATTAATTAACTACAAGTACTTACTATATGGTTATGGTTAGCATGTAATTATGCATAATTAATCGTTATTATAATAGCAAGTACATGTAACGTGTAACAAGGACGCCTTAAAATAAAGTGTTGGTCTATGACATTATTTATAGAGTGAGTGTTTCGACGTGAACAATCTCCTAAAGGTTCCACGGAAGAGAGAAAGTCATACGGGTTTGTAATAATACAAGGGTGTGTAAATGATGACGGATGTTTCATTTTCAAGGAAATTAAGCCTGATAATCATCTTCTGGAGAAATGCAGACTTCTGAAATTGTGTTTTCACAGTGATTCCATTGAAGAACCGCTTTTGTTTCCCCAAAGAACCTTTGAAAATGCATTTTTCTTTAGCATTTTAGCTCCTTTTTCTACTATAAAGCACCTTTTGGGCAATGAAAAGTTCCATGGATGTTCTTCATGGACCCACTGATGCCAAAAACCTTTATTTTTTAAAGCGTATAGTTTCTCCATGGGTGTATCTGTGAATCTATTGGGGAATGTGTGAACGTTCAGGCTGGACGCAGATAAATCCAACCCAACCCCCACCAAGGTCAGTCCTGACAGGCCGTGATGTGTCTCGCTGTGTGTCGTTTAAGGAAACACGCTCTTAAAAATAACATCAGAACATCCATATGCTGCTTTAAAGAACCTGAAACATCAAGAACGTTGCTAGTGTCCAGAAGAACTAACTTGAGAACACTGTAAAAAAAACCTGCAAAATTCACGGTAAAAAAAACGGCAGCTGTGGTTGCCAGAATGTTACCGTAATACGGTAGCAACATTTTACGGTTTTAACTACGGTTATTTCATTAACTGGTTTAATGCTAATATACCAGCCTATTGAAGTACTGAAATCTGTTTTGTACCTTTGTAATACACTGGTAACCACCAAGTGGTGATGAGAAAGTCCCACGATGAACCAAAGCCCATTACAAGCAGCTTTTAAATGCTAACATAAATACTGCACAGTGTCATTCACACAAACACTAAACACTATAATGCTAACATACATGAAAATGAAATAATGCAATACATTTTAATTTAACAACCTTAGATGTAACATTCAACCCTAATGTACAAAACTGATGAAAAAAAAACTGAGAAGAAACAAAGTTATTTCAACAAAAAAACATCAAATTTGAAATGTAAGGCAGGGAATTCTGGGAATGTCAATTTACGGTTATACACTGTAAATTTTACGTTCTTTTTCAATTCCGAAAATGGTATACTACCCTTAAAATTACATGCAATGTCCAATACAGTTTTTCACCATATATATAGTAGGGGAACTTACCGTTAGGTTTTTACTGTATTATTTTTACAGTCTTTTACCGTTAAATTCACTGTAATTGTTTTACAGTGGACTCTAAACGGTTCTTGAGAAGACGATTCTTGACTGAACCTAAAGTACCTTTTTGAGGAAGTCAATCAGATTGGAGCTGGAATTACATCGCATTTAGGTGTCAATTTCCTCTTAGATGCTTCTCCTAAAACTCCTAAACGGAAATAACACAACCCAGTCATCATCCAGTAAGAGTCTAGAGCTATGAAATGAAAGCGGAGCAGCTCAGATCATTTGATGGGAAATGTTTGAGTTCTTACTGAGATCTCTGACTTATCTTGGAAATATTGCTGAGTGTAGGGGGTTTAATATCTTTATGAATCCAAACGTTCTTGATAAGCCATCGCCGATGAGTTTGATACTGTCAACACATTAAAGCTGTGAATTGTTGTGGATCATCTCGTAGCAGGTGCATGGAACAGTTGTATCAGGTTCATCTGGCAGCAAATGCACACAATGCTTCCAAACCGTGGGTTCTGTATATGGGTCAGAGACCAAGAATAAAGTTCTGCCCCCATCGAGGGTATTTATAACCCTAATAGCTCTTCCATCTGTCAGCCGGTGAAGGAGCTGTTAAAAACAACCACAGAAACCCCCTCAGAGGCCAAAGACTAGGGCTGGGTATTGATACAAATTCCACGATTCAATTAGTTTGTGATTCGATTCAATTTGATTCAGTATATTGATTTGTTTGTTTATATAGATAATCAGCTGCATGTCAATCTCTCTCAACTAATGCTGTAAACTAAACAACTAAACCTGTTGGTTGGTACATTGCTATATTAAACTGATTCATAAATAAACATTTAAACTGCACATAAGGCCGTTTTTATAATAAAAATGTATTATATGTTAAAAATGTATTATAATAAGTTTTCAATGTTATAATTATGTTTTTAATCCAGATTGTTGTTGAAATATGAACATTTAAACAGTGGATCTTTTAACTTCTCTTCATACTGGATTTATTAAAAAATACATTAAATATTGAAAAACAGATTGTGGCTAATTAAGTTTTGATATATATTTACGGTAGGAAATTTACTAAATATCCTGCAAAGTTTTAAATCTGAAAGTGCACCGTGTATAAAGTTATTGTCTCTCAAAAGAAAGAGTCGACTCTGAATCATTGAAACAAGTCGTTTTTAAAACGAATCCCAAGCCGTTTCATGTTGACGTCAACATCAGACATCAGCATATTGCCCGCCCACTTGTTGCGCGCACAGACCTGGGAAAACTTGATTTTCACGTTGGTCTGAATGAAAATGCACATTCATTCTTTGCCACTAGGTGCTGCTTTTGGAGCGTTAAAAGCTCACAAACACTGCTTTAAATGAAATTGCCACAGATTAGCGTCACGTAAAGGAGGGTTTGATCAAATAAATCGTTGAACAAATCGTTTGGGAGTCATTGAGCAAATAAGGTAAAAATAAATGCATATAATTATAAAATGAAACTGGTTTTTGACCTTGCATACATGTCAACCTGTTGTTGGGGACTCCCAAAACCAAAATATGAACCTTTCATAACCCATAATAGGGACACTTTAATATCCTAATGATTTTTGTCATAAAAGAGAAATGTATAATTTTGACCCATACAATGTATTGTTGACTATTGCTACAGATATACCTGTGCTACTCATGACTGCTTTTGTAGTCCATATATATATATTCAAGACAGCTTTGATATCAGGTTAATCAAAATTGAGAAATCAATAGTTTTAACCCAGTTGTACCCCAGACTCTGGACTGCTGGGAAATATTACAGGTAGAACTCCTTCTAAATACTTTTATGCGTTTTCAAGAGTGAAAATACCTTGTAATGCGAGGAGGCTCCAATAGAGGGCGCCATGCAAGTCTTGAATTCACCTCCTCATGTGTCCACAGGGATCGCATGGACCCATTTTTCTACAGGTTCCAGTTCAAGAACGTGGAGTACTCCTCCGGACGGAACAAAACCTTCTTGTGTTACCTGGTGGACCAGGGGCCAGGAGCCAGCGGGCTCCTCAGGGGCGTCATCGAAGACGAGCACGCGACTGGCCACGCCGAGGAGGCTTTCTTCCAGCAGATCCTGCCCGACTACGACCCCGCCCTCAAATACACCATCACCTGGTACATGTCGTCCAGCCCTTGTGCCGCCTGCGCCGCGAAGCTGGCCGAGATCCTGAAAGCCAGGAAGAGCGTGCGTCTGTCCATCTTCTCCGCGCGGCTCTTTGAGTGGGAGGAGCCTGAGATCCAGGCGGGGCTAAAGGCACTGGCGGCCGCCGGCTGCAAACTGCGCATGATGAAGCCGCTGGATTTCACCTACACCTGGGACACGTTCGTGGAGAACGACGAGCAGACGTTCACGCTGTGGGAGGACTGCCAGGAGAACTACGAGTACTACCAAGACAAACTGACCGACATCCTGCAGTGATGTAAGAAACCATCTTTAGCGAACACTTACACAAACATATGCAGCACACACAAATATTGACATTGAAACAGGGATATTATTGTTCACTAAAACTATTTTTTTTAATTCTGTTACTTAAAGGGATAGTTCACCCAAAAATGAAAATTCTGTCATTAATTACTCATGTCGTTCCAAACCTGTAAGACCTTCGTTCATCTTCAGAACACAAATTAAGATATTTTTGATGAAATCCGAGAGCTCCGTGACCCTCCATAGACAGCATGGATATTACCACGATCAAGGCACAGAAACGTAGCAAGGACATTGTTAAAATAATCCATGTGACATTTATGAAGCTACGAGAATACATTTCGTGTGCAAAGAAAACAAAAATAACGACTTTATTCAACATTTCATCTCCTCAGCGCCATTTTGGAGAATATCTACTGAACGTAAACAAAGTATGCTGTTGTATGCTGAGGGTGAGTAATTAATGACAGAATTTTCATTTTTGGGTGAACTATCCCTTTAAAGGGGTCATGTGACATTGCTAAAAATAACATCATTTTGTGTATTTGGTGTAATGCAATACAAAGTTCTGTCATGAAACTCTAGATGGCGCAGTCTGATAGATCTAACTCAATATGACATAATGACATCATTATCACGTAACAGCTGATTGGTTCGCTCCTGTATCAGTAGCCAATGAGCTCTCTGCTCAACATTCAAATTTTATTGACCATCATTAACACACACAAAGAGTCAAACCAGCACTTGATGTTAGCATGTGGCTAAGCTAAATATTTCACACTCATCACGCTCAGAAAAACAACACAAAATTACAGTTTAAATGCAGAGACTAAACATTAGCATGCTAACTCAATAAGTACACAAATACGTAGCACATACAAATATTGAGATTACAGCAGTTACAGTTAACTAAAACCATAAAAAATTTATATAAATAAACATTAACATGACATACAATTTACAAAGCAATTTATTTCAACAATATTTCTCATTTTTATTTATTTTAACTAAAAAAACAACTAATAAAACAAAACTAAAATGTACTTAAATGAAATCGAAAAGGGAAACTCAAAATAATAACAAAACTATAATAGTATTTCAATTATACTAAAATAATACTGCATGCATGAATACTTAATTTATCAGTAATTAATAAAAATATACTTATTTGTCTCCTAACAAACACACAACATTCCCCTACACGCAATGCATTCTGGGAATGTCTTGTTTTGTTAGGGAAACGTTAGTATAATTTAGTAGCTGTGTTCAGAATAGCATGTTACTGTTTGTGCAAATGTCAGGATCTGAAACGATCTGTGTGTGTCTGTCTCAGAATATCTTGTATCATTTGATCTCCTCTCACTTCAGCTTCTGGGTCAAGATGTTCAGAGGGGATGTCTGAGTATTCAAACCTATTTCTGTCAATTAATGCCACTGTTTTTGATCTCTTGCAGGATAAAGAAGCAATAGCCGACAAACATTTGTCCAAAAGTGAAGAGAATGTGTGTGTTTGTGTGAACGAGAGGGAAATGCGTGCCAAAAACACTGTTTTTATGTTTTGCGTCCACATACGTTGTGTTTAATACTAGAGTATTGACAGATTCATTTAGTACTTTCATGTTTTCTGTATTTCTATGAAGTAAAGAGGATTTATACTTTTAATAATTAGTTTTAGGTTTGAATGTGGTGTGACACATTGCATATTTCGTACAGTTTTATATTCTGAACTTCAGCTTGACTTTATTTATCATTTTATATTCTGGTCAAGAGCACATCTTCATACTGAGCACTGAAATATGATTTTGAATTAAACTGAAAATAATGTTGCAGCTGTATATGAAATAGTATTGTGCAAGCAATAAATTAATAAAAATATTACACGGGGAACTACTTTCACTATTTTGGAAAACTAATAAAACTATTGTTTTGGTGTGCGGTGCTTTGTTTTATGTGTTACAAACACAAACATCCGAAATGAGACAGCGGTTTACTTAAAAGCATCTTTAATCACACACATATAATAAATCAAAACTACGATCTGTTTAT
>NC_136737.1:1050000-1202500 GCF_936440315.1 Barbus barbus | reverse complement strand
TGGTTTTACTGTGGTTTACCTGCTTTACCGTGGTTTTATTGTGGTTTACCTGCTTTACCGTGGTTTTACTGTGGTTTACCTGCTTTACCGTGGTTTTACTGTGGTTTACCTGCTTTACTGTGGTTTACTCGACCTGCTCTTGTTTAGCTTTATTTGGGGGGTTTTCTAGATTAGGGTTATTACATATATTCTGACACGGTAGGTTAGGATTATATGAAATCAACAGTTTGGCCTAATATGGAGTCAAACCCTTACTGAAATTGACCATGGTTTGGTTTTACTACGAAAAAACCAGTGTTACTATAGTTAAACCATGGTAAACTCTAATTAGCCATGGTTTTGCTTCACTAATCATCGGTATTTGTAGTAAAACTGTGGTTATATAAATGGTAATCAATATGCCAAAAAACCATGGTTATTACACTTTTATGATTAATTGTCGTATGGGAACACAACACTAAATGTAGTGGTTTTGAAGTGTCTTTAGATGTTTTGACACTGTTTAATGCTGCTCAGAGGTGGTTTACACCACAATCACAACTGTATACTTTAATACAAGGGGCTGAGGTGGGCATAATTCAGTCTGCCTTTATGCAGAATTGCATCTTTATGCAGAATTCTGAGTCCACATTGAACAGCCTTAACTTGGCTGTGTGAAGACGCTAAACGGTCTGTATCATTATATCCAGGTAATCTACCAATGCAAATAAACAGTGATTGGTTATGGCAAGACCACATTCAACAATGAGAGAGATGGGTGGGTATAAAGAGAGGGGGTGGAGGCCGAAAGCAGCCACACCTGCATTAAGAGCCTTAACCTAGAGATAGTCAGCCTTGTTATTGAAATGAGTTGGAAACTGATACACTGACTAGAGAAGAAATGGTTTATAGTCAACACGTGGTGTCGTATTGCCCATTTTTAAGTGTTTTATGAAATGTTTACGTGTGTAGTGTCACTGGTTCTTGTTATATGTGACCCTGGAGCACAAAAGCAGTTATAAAAGCCAACAATACATTGTATGGGTCAAAATTATACATTTCTCTTTTATGCCAAAAATCATTAGGATATTAAGATCATGTTCCATGAAGATATTTAGTAAATTTCCTACCGTAAAATATCAGAACTTCATTTCTGATTAGTAATATGCATTGCTAAGAACTTAATTTGAACAACTTTAAAGGTGATTTTCTCAATATTTAGATTTTTTTGCTCCCTCAGATTCCAGATTTTCTAATAGTTGTATCTCAGACAAATATTGTCCTATCATAACAAACCATACATCAATGGAAAGCGATTTATCAGCTTTCAGATGATCTCAATTTCACAAAATTGACCCTTTTGGCTGGTTTTGTGGTCCAGGGTCATATTTGCTGAAAGGAGATTGTGAATTTTCTTGTTTTGGCAGATTGAGCCATGCATCGCGACTGCCCTCTAGACTGTAAGGTGTACGTTGGGAATCTGGGAAACAATGGGAACAAATCCGAACTGGAGAGGTCGTTTGGCTACTACGGACCCCTGAGGAGCGTGTGGGTGGCCAGGAACCCTCCTGGTTTTGCGTTCGTTGAGTTTGAGGACCCTCGCGATGCCACAGACGCCGTCAGAGAGCTGGACGGACGGTGAGTGTGGATCATAACACTAATTATCAGCGATTACTCAATGACTTCCGATTTAACTAATGAGTTATCGTCACGCAGGACCCTCTGCGGTTGCCGAGTGAGGGTGGAGCTGTCCAATGGCGAGAAGCGCTCTCGTAACCGGGGTCCGCCTCCGTCCTGGAACCGCCGCCCACGCGATGACTACCGCAGGCGCAGCCCGGCCGCCAGGCGCAGGTAAACCGGTTTTCCCGCTCCCCTGTCTCTCTGTAGGTTGTGTTCCAGAGGAAACTAATCCGATTCTGCCCTTCCCGCCAGTCCTGGAGGCTCCGCTGGTGCCGGGTGTCCCGGTTCTGACGAGCGTCTGCCAGGGATCTTTTGCTCCTCCATCTTCATTGTCATTGATAACCATTAAAGTATGATTGACTGGGCTTCTCAAATTCTGATATTTTGTTCCAATGCAAATCAGTAAGTAATTATTGGGTTAATTCCATGACAAAATGCCCGGGTTACGTTTCACTCCAAAATTAAACGCTTTTGGCTTGTTTTTTGCATTGTGATTTGGCACGCAAAACCTCATCGCTGTAACAGTTTTCCAACACACATTTAATTTTACATTTTAGTGAATGTGTATTTTGTGCATTTTGTTTCCCCCCCTAAAAATTTTGCGTTCATCATCGCCAGCTCATAATAGTTACATTTTCCCATGAGATTGGGTTGAATTATCTTGTGCAAATGCTAATTAGCCAGTTTATAAACTTATTGCAATTAAATTTAATGTAATGTGTGTTGTGGAAGGTAATTTACCCTTATATGACGTTATTGAGAATTACAGCGGTGATTGAGGTAACGTTATATAAAAATGTGATTAGCCCGTCCCCAAGTCTCAGTGCAGAAAACCTTCAATGTCTTCAAAATAGCCTTTGTTTCTCTTGATTTTGGATTGAAACTTGACCCAAATTTTGCCAATTTGTGAATTGGACATCAAAGCCCAGTCGCTAGATTTCAGTAATCTGCTCGGCTCTAGTAATGGTTGGAATATGCAATCTTTTGTTGACTTAACTTTACATGAAGGTTGTTTTTATTTTCTTATCTATATTAATAAAAATGAACCCCGTTGCAGAGTCACCACCATGCCTCTCCTCACCACCCTCTGAGTCAGTCTACTAGTCCTCTTTCAGCATCATGTGACCAGCGTGCCCCAATCAGCTGGCTGGGTTGGTGTCACATGACCCAGGCGTTGCCAGTCATCAGGTCGCACCAGCCCATTGGTTCCTGAGCATGCCGTTGTCAGCTCCTCCTCCTCCAACCTTAACACCCAATCGGCAGCGGCCCACTTCACATTCCTGACCAATCAGCGTTTTACGCTCCCCAATGTCTACACTACAAACCACCAGCAACAGCCTTCAGCTAACCAATAAAAGCAGGAAAAATCCACTACATCCAGCCCCCATCCGCAAGCCAGCTAATCAGCTCGCTGCATCTGGCCTGCACTTTCCCGCCAATTCTGCTCCCCGGCCGCCAGCCGTCCTCCCCTTCGCCTTTTCTAGCTTGTTGAAAACCAAAAAGACTAGTAAGTTTTTCCTGCTTCATACAGTTTAATGCTGAATACAGATTTAAGATGAGGAGAAATCTCCTGTTGAGTTGAAACAAACAGGGTTGGTATGAGATCTGGACAGACGTTGTTAAGCTTAGGCAAGCAGAGTGATGGGGAGCCCAAACGGAGGTTCAGGTTACAGAAGAAGCGTGGGCTTTGAGAGCTGCTCTTGCTTTCTTTCACTGTCTTCATTCTGTGGGGTTGTTTGCAGTGCATTTCTGTTGAGTTTTCTCCTGCTAGTGCACTACTTTTGTAGCTCTCTGTACTCGAGCGTAACGCTCTTAGCGAGGGAGGGAGGTTCTCCGAAGCCTCATGTGTTGCGAGGTCTCCACTCCACCCCTGTATCAGGGCGGTGACGAGTGCGTTTGACCGTTAGCAGGCTGGAGTTGCAGGGCTTTTGAGGTGCGTCCGTGTCGATTGTGCGCTCACTCGCTTTGCCTCTTCTCTTCTTCAGATCGCCCAGGAGGAGGAGCCTCAGTCGTAGTCGCAGCCGGTAAGAGTCCGTCTGTTCTCGCCGCTTTCCCGCGTGGTTTTGTGAGCGCTTCCTCAATGTGTTGTTCTGGATTCTGTCTAGATCTCTTTCCAGAGAGCGCCGGAGGGAGAGATCTCCGTCTCGCGAAAGGAACCACAGGCTCTCACGATCTTTCTCCCGATCAAGGAGGTAAGAGTCTGCAGAAAATTTGACTAAACCTGTTATGGCATTTAGGCAAATGTTCTTTTTTACCTCTGTATGATGGATGAAGACTAATAAATGGTGTTTATAAGCATTAACAGAGGTAACCACTGTATTTTTGCGCTCCACAAGTGCCACTTACTGTCAGTTAATTTGTATTTTCATTCAACCCATCTACCATTTTTATTCAGACAATTATGTATGTAACAATCGTTAATTAGTCGCATTTGCATGAAATAAATCCAGAATTGCGATATTGCTAGTGTGCATCTTGCAATTCTGTCTTATCAGAATTTATGAGAGAGAAACTTGTATAAAAAATTATCTCGCAATTCTTTTTTTTTTTTTTTTTTTTAAAGTTCAAATCTCACAATTTTGACTTTTCTCGCATTTCTGACTATTTGTGAGTTTGTCACAATTCTGATAGAATTATTTCTAATCTTTTTATTCAGTGGCACAAATCGACTTCCATAGAAATGAGAGGTTTTGTCATTGTGTAAAATTTGTCAACTTATTTAAACTGTAAAGTTTTTACTTTTATTTTACACTTAAGAATGTTACCGTAGATATTGGTGTTGTTATTAACGTTGCTACCTTAAGTTTGTATTAGATTTTACACCACTTTAAAGTAAGTTTTGGAAGAAATATTTTGACGTCGGACGTGCTTGATCTTCTCGTTTATAGTCGTTCCAGATCGACTGAACGGAAATGAACTTCGGCGCCGAGAAGAACGTGGTGACGGAAACCTCGGCACAGATCAAACATGTTGAAAAACTTTGAAAAGACTTGGAGTCCCCCACTTTTTTTTTTCTTTTTTATTAACATTATTTTAGCGGTTCTGTTTTCTTCTGTAGCTGCGGTTGTGCGTGTTTGCAGTTTTAATGCGACGGCATTCCATCTCACACTTTTAAGACTCTTTTATTAGTTTTTTGGCGGTGAATGTGATTGGTCCTGCTGTGCTGAGCTGGACTGTGTTTGTGTTTCTGTGCGATCCGAGGGGGGAGATGTAAGGGCACTATGACAGCAGCAGGGGGTGGAATAGAGAACAGCTTTCATTCATTCTTTTCTTTTCCTTGTAGTGTTTGTACTGTGTATAATGTTGATCTGAATTAAAACCCATTACAAAAATGCTTCATTGGTCTCTTCAATTTATTTTTTTAAATTGCATGTTTTAAAAAAGTAGTTTTTAATTATTCCATTTTATAGTGAGAGTTTCATTGAATTGACATTTACTCTTTTAACAGATGATTTTATCCTAACACTGAGCATAGATTTTACAGCACTTTTTTTCTGCAAAAATTATATATATAATATATATTATTGTTCCGTGATTATGAACATTGTAAAAAGGATTTTTTTTTTGTAGTCCGTAAAAAAAACAAAAAAAGATTATTGGAATTCGTGTTACAAGAAAATACTTCCAGTTTTTCTATTTTAAAATGTCACATTTAATTCAGTGTGGTACTTGCCTTTTTGGTAATTGTGAAAATAGAGTGATTTGTTTTTGTTGTCGGTGTAGCTCACAGTGCGTACATGTTAACAAGTTTTATATGTGAATGTAGAAATGAAGATGAATAAATTCTGTAAGTTTATTCTTGGTTAATCCCAACAAAACCTTACTGTAAGGTGTTCTGATAAAACAAGTCTACATAAGAACGTATGGTGAGTTGTTAGCGTTAGCATACTGCTAGTTCCCCATTCTTGTTCTCAGTATGAGCACATGTTTGTGTACAGTAGTGATCACTGACACTGAAAATCCTGGTTAAACATTCAACTATAATGACATCTGAACCTTGTTTCGGGTTTAATTGTATACAAGTTGTTCAGAGGTTTAATTTAGCAAGTTGCTTATGAGGGATTTAACTAGTGGCATAAGTATAATAAAAAGGGACAATTATTTTTAAATAAAATACAAGTAAACTAATATACAGATCGTTTGCATAGTAGCACCAGCAGAGGGCGAACATGAACTTGAACTCTTGAGAAACCAATCCACATCACCACAAACATAATTCTGATTCGGTGCTTAATTATCATGAGAAATATTGAAATTGCACTTTTGAGAAGACTGGGGTTGTCTATTGTTTTAAAGAGTTTAGATTTCCTTTTAAAAATCCAAAGTAGAGACTCCACACTTGAGGTAATTATTACACATTTGTGTTTGTAGCCCATTTCATTAAAGTTGGGTTAATATCTGGTTCAACAGCACAATTCAAACATTATGATAGAACACGGAGTCATTTATAAAGAAAGAAAGCGCTACGGTGTGCTAAGATATAGAGGTTTAAAAATCTGATATAACCTAAAGGTTGTAGGTTCGAATCCTTCATCCAGGAGTACTTGAAGGTATAATAAAAATGATGTCTTCATTTTAGTCTCCCTCAGGTTTCTAGTCTCCGTTGACTTCAATAATATTTATTTTTCATACTATGGAAGTCAATGGGGTCCAACTGTTTGGTCACCCATATTCTTCAAAATATCTTCTTCTGTGTTCAGCAGAAGAAAGAAACTCGTACAGGTTTGGAACATCTTGAGGTTGAATAAAAAACATGATTTTGATTTTTTGGTGAACTATCCTTTGAACTTGTTTGATAACGCAAATGCTAAATGATGATTCAGGCTAAAGTAACTTCTCAAACATCAGCAGTATTTCTTACCCTGGGGTTTGTATTAGCTCAGATCACAAGATAATCTCTTACATAAGATACACTTCAGGGTGCTTACTGCCAATGCCCTTCAAATCCCCTCCTCTTTCCAGAACAAATGCTGTGTAACATGCTAGCATGAATGTTGTGTAACATGCTAGCATGAATGTTGTGTAACATGCTAGCATGAATGTTGTGTAACATGCTAGCATGAATGGCGTGGAGTTGTAACTCTTAGCTGATTACTCAGACATTACAGCGTTTGCTAGTTTAGTGGAAAATGTTTATGTTTTCCACCACTTTAAATCCCAGACGAGGCTTAGGCTAAACCAGGATTAGCCATAGTTCAATTACGACATTTAAGTAATTTGTTATAAATGTAGAAAACACTACTGGTGTGCATCTTGAGACAAAACAAAGGCACTGATAATCAGAGCAAGTTTCTTTCAGTTTTAGTTACTTTTTCTTATTTGTAAGTCGCTTTGGACAAAAGTGTCTGCTAAATGACAAAAGTAAGTAAAGTAAAACAGCTCAGACTTACGCTTAAGCCTTTAAGAAGTTCATTTTAGCACATTATAGGCCTATTCTTGTAGTTTATTAAGCACACATATTTCTTTTCTTTTAACATTGAGGCTAATATTAATGCATCACAGAGTGACGAAATGAATCACACAGACTCTCAAACTTCCCGCGCTTTCTCTCGCGCTGCTCCGTGACGTCACGCTCTGATGAGTCACTCTCCCGCGGCGGGCGACTCTCGCTGATTTTTCGCGGGGCTTCCTCGCGCTGTGGTATGTCACGTGGCCGTCCTGTTCTACACGCTAATGAATAACGGTCATTAATTAAACAGCCTTTCCTGTTGAATACATGACTAACTGCGAGGGAGACATGCACTAGTCTCATTAGTGGACGAAGACTGATACTTTCGTGTTTATTGGGGCAGGTGTTGTTTATGTATTAAATATGTTTCATGGAATAAAAGCAAAACAATCAATTTAGTTCTCTTTTACAGAAATGTGATTTATATTATGGTCCTCTTTGATTATGGACATAAAACACTTCAAAATATCTTTATTATTATTATTCAAGAGAAGAAAGAAAGCTTTACGTGTTTGTATCTTTTGGCATAAATGACATTTCATTAATAAATAACCGATTTTAGTACAAAGTCATCATGACTTAATGAGAAGATAATAATTAGTGTGTGGACGATTGATTTCTTCATCATCTGGGTGATTGTTTGATGAATGATGTTCTCAAACTCTCACTCAATTCAAACTTTATATCGCTCAATTCTGTCTTTTCCCCAAGCACGAAACAATACGTTTTATAACAATAAACAACAATAAAAAAGTCATTGTAAAAGTAATAATTAGAAAAAGTAATTAGTAAAAAAGTAGTTTTCCCCCGCAATTGTGAGTTTATATTTAAAAAATATGATTTTTACTTCAGAATTGCAAGTTTCTGAATAAATTTCGAAATAACAAAGTCGCATTACTTTGTGTGTGTGTGTGTGTGTGTGTGTGTGTGTGTGTGTGAGAGAGAGAGTGTGTGTGTGAGAGAGAGTGTGTGTGTGTGTGTGTGTGTGTGTGTGTGCGTGTGTGTGTGTGTGTGTGTGTGTGAGAGGGAGTATGTGTGTGTGTGTCCAGTGGCAGAAATTAGCTTCCAAATCTCATTTATAATTATGGTACTACTGTATTTTATTACAGTGAACGGTCTGCTTCATTGTGTTAAGTGTTAATTTAGAAGTTTTTATTTGATGTAGATGAATAGTAGAGTAATAATATCTGAGCTCATGAGACTCCTCCCACATACGCGTGAGAAGAAGAAGTGGGCGTGGCTTCGTTATTTCTCTGGCCTCCTCTGTAATATATATATATGACGCTGCAGCACAAAAGCAGTCATGAGTAACACAGGTATATCTGAAGCAATAGACAACAATACATTGTATGGATCAAAATTATACATTTCTCTTTTATGACAAAAATCATTAGGATATTAAGATCATGTTCCATGAAGATATTTAGTAAATTTCCTACTGTAAATATATCAAAACTTCATTTTTGATTAGTAATATGCATTGCTAAGAACTTCATTTGAACAACTTTAAAGGAGATTTTCTCAATATTTAGATTTTTTTGCTCCCTCAGATTCCAGATTTTCAAATAGTTGTATCTCAGACAAATATTGTCCTATCATAACAAACCATACATCAATGGAAAGATTATAAATATTATATATATAAATTATATAGATTTCATAAATGTTACTCTTATGGTTGGTTTGTGGTCAAGGACATACCCTGTTGTAAGAGAACAGAGTGATTGTCTTTCTGGGAGTGTTATTAACAGACAAATATCTAAACAAAATTACCAAAGAAAGGCATAGAGAGACATTAACAACGCAGAAAGATGAGAATAAGATACGTTGTGATAATTTTAACAGTAAGAAAATGCTTACAGTTTTTATTTTATAGATCCATCCTGTACATTCAGTATGCTAAAGAACTGTACTGCTTTTCTTTTTAACTTAGTAGTTGGATATATTTATTTATTTAGTTTACAGAAAAGGGAATAAACACTTAAACTACTAATATCACACGCCCGTGTCTCCGTTCTCTCTGTGACGCAGATCACGTGGAATGCTCGGTTTACGCTGCACACGTGCTCACGTGTTGTCTTGTTCCACGTGCTGCGCTCACGAGGCCCCGCCCACTGCGTCACCACGAGTTGATAAAAGTTCAGAAAGTTCAGTCATTAGCAGCAGAGCGTCTGGAATCAACGCTAGATCGAGTTACGCGACCCTTTCGCCTCAAGATTCTTCTTAAGCTCTGTTTTAAGCTCAATACTGCGTTCAGGATATCTCAAGTACTCTCGGACTTCTTTGACTTTTCCACACGCTCCAGAAACTTAAACAAACATGTAAGTTGCACGTTTACATTATTTTGCAGGTTTATAATGTTTACCTGTACGATATTATCGTTTATCACAACCCCTGTTGGATTCTGTTAGTCTGCAAACTAATTATAAAACTAGTTTAAAGTCTCTTAGTGTTTCTTTAAAATAACAGTCGAGTAAAACTAACATCTCAAGACGAACTCTAACCGAAAGCGTTCCCGGTAAATTGACCGGATCGTGATATTTGACCGTGATTGGCTGCTGTAGTGAAATGAAATGTCACAGTTGTATCCGCTCGAGACGTGTTTGCACCGGCTTACACGAGCTACTCCTTCACGTGGACTGAGGATAGAGTGGGCGTGTCCGTGTCACTGCTGACCAATCAAACAAGCGCTCGCTTTCCCGCCGCCGGCTTGAATTTATTCTCGAATGAGCTGCACATTCCGTCATAATAACCAATAGATTATTTATTGATTTATTAAGTCAAATATGACAGCTTTGACTCTGATGTGAACTTTAGGCTCGAGTGATTTGTCAGTGCTGTTACAGTAAGAATGTCACTATTTTACATTTATTGTATTGACTCCAGTATTATAGTGAAATATAGAGTTAGTTTATAAATGGATGAATATGAATATTCAGTGTGTGTCTGGTTCTGGTTGGAAAGCGCCTCAGAATTAGTGCTTTCCTGAAACAGATCCACAACTCATTTCCTTATTTGATTAAAACATGACTCTTGACCCACAAGAATATTTCATAAGTATCCAGTAAAGTGAGAGAGACATCAGTCATACTTACAGGGGAAAAGTATAAAAGACTTGGAAATAAGCTAAAATATTATTTTATAAATAGTTGTATATTTAGTTATTTTAGTTTTTAGTTTAATATTTTTATATGTAATTAATATTTTAGTTTACTGTCTTTTTGTCGATATATATATATATATATATATATATATATATATATATATATATATATATATATATATATATATATATAGCTTTAATTTATTTTTATTTTTTTTTACTTTTAGTAATTTTGGTACTTCAATTTAATCTCCTTTATTAGGCAACTTAAGTGTAAGTTTTTAAAAGTTAGGTTTTTCATCTAACATTTTATTTCAGATCTAATTCAGTCGCCAAAAATGTAAGAAGCAACAATAACAATATCGATCATTTTTAGTAATTTATGCTGATTTAAAAAGAGCTATTTGTATCTAGTATTAAAAGGTAATAATTAGAATAAAAGTTCAAGTCACAAAACGTAAGTATTTGGAGGCATGAAGAGATTTTTTGCATCGCAGTAATGAGGATTTGGAGAAATGCGTCATCATCCTCTGCTGAACATGCCCTCACACATCCCTCAGATCTGCCCAGACATGACTCACTTCAGAGGCAGGTCAGGGAGGACACTTCAGAGACTAATCATGTGTTCTTCAATGCAGCTCGAGGTGATGGCGATGCACAAGCGGATCCTGCGGGCTCTCGGTAACGGCCCGACGCGGCGGAACCTCTTCGGTCCGGTGGATCGTGAGCAGCTCCAGCTGGAGTACCGCGACGCTCTGAGGAGAGACCTGGAGGAGGCATCTCGCCGCTGGGGCTTCGACTTCACCACCGAGACGCCTCTGGAGAGCGGGGACTTCCAGTGGGAGGGCGTGTCCGAGGCGAAGGTGCCCGTCTTGTACCGCACCTGTCAGGGGGAGCATCGGTGGAGGTCCGGCCCGTTCTGCGCGGGGAAAGAGAACGTCCCCAGAACCCCGGAGAGATTCAGCCTTGTCCCGCAGGACGTGGAGATAACGCCAGAAAAGAGGACCGATCTGAAGAGGAAACAGACCAATATCACCGGTGAGAACCTCAAGAATCTGACTCGGAAATACAGTTACAAATAATGACATATTTAAATATTAGTTCAATTGTAAAGTTTTAGTGTTTTAATTTTCACTGGAGTTTACTTAAATTTAGTGAATTTCAACGAATAGGCTACTAACTTAGCAATTAATTTAACTCAAATACTAAAACTCAAATCAAAGCCTTTTGTAATTGTTTAGTATTTAAACATGTTTATGTAATTTAGTTGCTAAAGCAACATTTGGTTAAGTTTTTCAAGTTATTTTAACAGTAAGTTTTTGATCTAATATTTGTATTTTATTTAGATTTGTTTCAGATTTATTTCAATCACCAGAAATCTTTTGCTAGTTGTGGTTTTAGTAACCGTACAACAGTATGTCATTCATTTGGTGTCATTAGTTACGAAACTAGAACTAAAAGATTACAAAACTAAACTATTTGGATGCATGTTATTGTATTAAAAAATGTTTTTAATTATCAAATCAATAATGTACAATGCAATTACATGTTTAATTTTTTTATTTTTAGTTTTAAAATGTTTATTATTATTTTGTTATTTTAAAATAAAATTTTCATTTTTAGTTTTTGTACGTTTAGCACTTCAAATCAAAAATATTTATTTCAGTTAAATGTCTTTCATCTAATTTTTATATATATACATGTTTTTAGATTTTTCACCAAAACCTTTTTTTTAGTTTTTAGTAACAATAACAACAATCTGTCATTTATGCTGATTTAAATAATCAAAGTATTATCAACTAATTCTTATCTAATATGAGGGGAAAAAACTAGAAAACTTACAAAAACTAAAAGAAAGTTACAAAACTAAATATTTGAATTTTATGAGTTTTTTTTGCATTAGAATTTAAAGAAAGCTCTGTTTAATATGCGAGTAGTGTGACATTTATTTTTAAATGTAATAGTTTTAGAACAGGAGTGAAATATGACTTGGATGTTTTGAGAGATGAGTAATGATGTCAGTTAAACAGAGGCGTGAAGGAGAGTTTGACTAATAACAAGTATTATTATCGTCTCACCCTCTCTCTCTTTTTCTCTCTCTTATCCAAACAGATTTCTACCAAGCCAAGAAGAGAGTGGTGGCCACACCCCGCAAATCAGGACAATAACACACACACGCACACACACACACACACTCAGGAACGCCAGTGTGTCTCGTCTGGACTCTTGCTCTCACAGGAGGAACACTGACACAGAAACTGACGCAAACCACCGCTTCTTCTCACCAGATCTTCTGTTTTCTACGCCATCATCTACCTTTATCCTCTCTTGAACTCTAATCAGTCATTCATAGCATTGTTCCGTCGCGCTGTTTGGTCCGTGCGGGTGTCATGGACCGAACGCGAAGAAACGGACCGTTCCAGAACTTATTTTCCATCTTCCATCATGTATTTTGAATGTTATTCATTAATAGGAAATTGTTTCTGTCATTTCCCCTTCCTGTTTATGTTTGCATGTCAACGGTTAACATTTATACAAATTTCCGATTAAGGATGCGTTAAACTTTTTAAATCGATTCGGTTTTGTGTGGAGGAGGTGAAAAGATTCTGGAAAGATGTCAGAATTTGTCTCTCAGCGGGACCACAAAATTATAACGAAAGAGTTTAATTACGAACAATACGACAGGTTATAAAACACTGATTTTTCAGTGTCCATGTATACAAATGTATTGCTTTATTGCACAATACTTGTAGCTCATTTTAAAAACTAACATATGGTACCTTTTTTTTTTTTTTTTATAATTCTAACCCTTCTAAGCTGACAGTATGTTCTCGCACAACTATGCAATTACGTTTTTAGAACGTAAAATTATTGACAAACACTTGGCGTCATTCGTGAAACACGAGCAGAATGAATTCTCTACAAATTCTTTGTAAGTTACTCAGAAATTAGTTCTGCTTGCGTTCCGTGAACGCCGCTGCAACTACAGCATATTTACAAACACTCTGTTTTACTTGTAGTCACGGAAATACAAGTAACGTTTGTTTGAAATAAACGTAATCACAGATACGAACGCTAAGCTTTCTGCATTCACTATTTGAGATGCTGGATGCATTCAGTTGCTCAAGTTTCGCATTCCAGCAAACGTTTATTGAATCTGTTGTTGCTTTGTGATCGTCTCGTATCCTGATACTTGTAGATTTCTGCGACCTGTCTGTAAATATCCTGTTAATGTCTGGATTATCCGCTGTCGATGGGAAAATTGCACTTATTTTGAGTAGTGTAGCTTGCACATGTTTGTCATTGTTAAAGTGCTGTATTTATTTTACGGAAAAATATTGTAATGTAGATCGACATGTAATTGTTCTTGTAATAAAGCTGTTTATAAAGAGAATCTCTGGCGTGTATGATTGATTTCTATAAATAATTCCTTAAAGTATTCAATCTTTTGATTTTTGTGCTAAGACTACCCACCTAACGCAATGTTTTCAGTTCTTTTATAGTAACGTTTGTTCAGAGTTATCTGGTCGTTAATAACGTTCTCAAACCGTTAGCACAAAAACATCATTCATGGAACTATTTCTGAAACATTGGTTGGATGTTCGTCTAACATTTAAAAATATATATATTACTGCTTTCAGAACGTTGAGAGAACGTTCACAAAGTTTTCAAAATGATAAAATGGAATGTTCTCTTGACATTTGTATAACCAAGAAAAAAAGCCGGATGTTTTGAATGTTCATAGAACATCAGAAATAATATTTTCAGGACTTAATGCGAACGTTGGCCAAATAGAGCATATTTTTGCTAGTTGGGTACTGGGTCTGGGTTTCTGCTAGCGTGTTACTAATGTGTTCTCTGGACTGGTAAGTGAATCAAGTAAATAAAGATAAAATGTTACGTTAAAAGTCAGTGCGAAACTAAATTTTACTTCCATTGTGATGTCGAATAACCTGTATTTAAAAATATGAGTATCCCAGTGTTAACGCTTTTTCTTTATTGCAGTTTATTAAATGGCATTTAATTACTGCGTTAATTAGCTAGGTTTAGGAAACGAAGACTTCATAGATGTCCAACTTAGTTACATTTTTAACGTTAAGGTTGCTTGGGTAAAGGAGGCGGAGGAAATTCTGAATTTGACTTTTGTCTTTAGAAAAATTGTTCAAAATTAGACCAGGAACGTTCAGTAAATAAATAAATTCAATAAATTTCATGTTGACGTTTGCGTATTAAGTTTATTTTTGCATTGTACTTGCATTTCTGTTTCCCATTTGTTAACAGATGAGCACAGAGGGACGACTCAACCTTATTGTAATGTTGGAGAAGCCATTTGTGTTATTTAAAGCAAAATATTATTTTAAATAAGAAAAGCGTAACCTCAGCATGTAGCGTGTAGCTCGTGTTTATGTGCGTAGCAGACCTTCAACATAGTGACCCAGTTGTGAAGCTTGTTGCTATGAGACTGACGTCAGCGTTTCCCATCAGCCCCTCTGTCTGTTTGGGAAATGCCCCCGAAATGCCCCCCCCCCCACACACACACACACACACACACATGCATATCCCTTAAAAATGTGTTTCTCACTGTGAAAACACACACATACACACCCCAATTGTGCTCTCATGAACGCACAGTGAAAACACACACAGACAGTTTAAGCAGTGTGTGTGTGTGTGTGTGTAAACGCTGCAGTGTGTGTGTGACGCATGCTCTGCTGAACCCCCCTCCCCCTCTGCTCATCTGCTCCTCAGCCTAGTCGAAACACTCAGACAAACACACGGCTGGAGAGACGAGAAAGAAACCTGAGATACAGGCGAGACAAAGATGAGAGACACGAAACCGCAGCCGATATTGACTCTAGCATGAACCATGACAGACAGGA
This sequence comes from Barbus barbus, assembly GCF_936440315.1. Lineage (NCBI taxonomy): Eukaryota > Metazoa > Chordata > Actinopteri > Cypriniformes > Cyprinidae > Barbus > Barbus barbus. The sequence goes on along the minus strand of NC_136737.1, from coordinate 1,187,409 downwards.
GCGAGAGATAGACAGCTAGAGGAGAAGGGGAGGGGTGAACAGACAGAGAGAGAGACAGACGGGAGGGATATGGCCCTCTTACACGTCTCTGCAGTCAAGCTGCACGCCCTGGACTAAAGACCATGGTAATTTATCACAAATTAATCTTCTGTTCCTGTCTTGTACCATCCATCCGTCCATCGTCACCCATCTGTCTCTCTCTCACGCGCTGTTCTGCATGTCAGAAGTCAGCTGCGGTTTTTTCTCATGTGTTTAACTCGCCCACTGTCATCTGACACACATCCCTGATTTACGCTGCATGCATGCGTGTGTTTGCTGTCCCACATTGCTCAGCTCCAACCTACTTTCTAAATGCGTCCATCAGCGGCCTGTAGTTCACACACACACATGCGCATGCTCTCGGCAGGTGACATGACTCAGATTCACATGCGTTAAAAGATGCATGGATTGCGCTAACCTTTAGAAGAGCCCTGCTGCGTGTGAGTGCATGTGTATGTAACACAACAAACCTGGTCTCAGAGAAACACGCATACTATGTGTGCAGGTTGCATGCATGTGAAGATGCATGGCCTGCATAAACCTCTGCTGTGTCAGTGCGACTCTGAACACAAATGCAGACCATGCATCTTTTCATGCATGTGTGCATTTTGTCATGCTTGCAAAACACATTCTCTGATGCATGCTTAATTGAGGTACTGCAGGTTGAGATTTGCTGCCACTTTGCATGCATGTGTATGCGTGACATTCATTCATCCAGCGTGTTTTTGGAGTGAATTGCGACGTTGCATTTATGAATGATTAATTCCAGATAGTTACTAGCAGTGTACTGTCTATAATGCACTGAAGACATGCACTTACTGTTTCAGATTGTTTATACGTTTATTGTGGTGTTGTGTAAGTAAAGATATCTTCAGAATGAAAGTGGGTCACGCTGTGTCCCTCTAGCTCTGAGTGTGAGTTTTTGTTCAGCTTGTAAACAGACGTGACCACTTACTCCTGCAGCTGCTACACAAATAAGAGAGGTGTTAGATAGTGTGGTTTCATGTCTCATGTTTCTGTTAGCATGACAGCGCAACTCAGTGCTTGTTTTCATTGTGTGCATGCAGCTGGATAAAAGCGAAGTGTCCACTCTCAGTCTACCACCCTCCGTGAGCCATGGCGGGTCGGACGGGAATATCAGCGTGGAGGCAGGGTCAGACGGGGCATGCGGGGAGGTCCAGAGAACACGAGTTGCACTGGAACACCTGCAGCAGAAGATCCTGAAGATCACCGAACAGATCCGCGTGGAACAGGAGGCCCGTGACGATAATGTGGCCGAGTATCTCAAACTGGCCCACAATGCAGACAAGCAGCAGGCGTCGCGCATCAAACAGGTGTTTGAGAAGAAGAACCAGAAGTCTGCGCAGACTATTGCACACTTGCACAAGAAGCTCGAGCACTATCACAAGAAACTTAAAGAAATCGAGCAGGTAATTTCACATGCATGCGCGTTTATCTAGAGCAGGGATAGGCAACAACGGTCCTGAATTGCCACTGTCCTGCAGAGTTTAGCTCCAAACCTAATCAGGCACACCTGAAAAAGCTAATCCGCTAATCCTGCGTCCCAATGTTCATACTATCCATCCTAAATAGTATGTGAGATTAGAATAAGTGTAGTAAGTGTAAGCATAGTATGTTGAAAAGTGTATGTCTGGATGGTCTACTCAGGGGGAAGGTTAGGACGATTCCAAGGGCCCGGCGATAAAGGGGCCCCCAAGGGGGGAATGCGATTTCTATTGGAGGGAACCTTGGAACGTGAATTTTTAGTCCACTTTAGACACTCAGCTAACTACAAGTAACTTTGTAACTACATGTAAACTAATTCTCATTAGTTTGCAACTACATGTCTACTAACTCTCAGAGTAGACTGTTAGGTTAGGTTTAGGGTTGGTAGAGTAAGGGTGCTTTCACATCTGTAGTTCGGTTCATTTGGTCCGGACCAAAGGCAAAAAATTATACATTGTAGCTATTTTTAGCCGTTTTGGTTCCTTTTCACACCACACTGTTTGCTCTGGTCCGAACTAGCTGAAACGAACCAAAATGCAGTCATGTGACAACATCCGCTTCACCTGTTGGCTAGATGTGTCTTTGAACGCATTCTCTAAACTGCTTTTCGATTGGTCAGAAATAGTGTGCGGGAAAATTCCAACGGTGCTCCCGGAAGTAAACAAAGACAGGAGTAAAATGCAGCAGACAGCACACTGCTATTACATTATTATTACAAATTTCTATGAAGCTCCGCACCTCCTCACGACCCCAAGTTTGTCCGCGACCTGCCATGCTAAACTGCAAACTGTCAACAAACACTTCCTCATCCTATTATGCACAGCGCAGCTGGTTTAGTGCAAAAATGCGCAGTTCTTTTTGCGGTTGGGTCTGTTTAAGGTCGGATCGCTTTCTCACCACAAACGAATCGCTCTAGGGTTCGTTTGAAAGCGTACCGAGACCACCTCTTCAAGGAGGTCTCGGTACGCTTGTTTGGTCTGCTTTTAGTGCGCACCCGAGTGCGATTGCTGCTTTCTCACCTGCCCAAATGAACCGCACCAAGAGGGAAAACGAACTCTAGTACGATTCAACCGAAATAAATGAGGCAGGTGAGAAAGCACCCTAAGTTGTCATATACTTGCAAAGTTTCTCAACATATGTTGTATGCTGTGGACCCATCAAAATAAAGTGGTAGATGATATTAAACAGACAGTCTACTAATACTCTAACGACTGCAGGCTGACATGTGGTTGCAAAGATACTTACTGTTAGTAGAATGTCTGAAGTGGCCTATCAAAATAAAGTGATACCAGTAATTTACTTTCAATACCAGTAATTGTACTTTTACTTTCTGTAGAAGCACAGCAGTGCATACCTGTTCATGTTTAATTAAGATGGACTAGACTAGACTGTAATACAAATAACAGGTCACACTAAAAACAGGTTTTCATGAAAGTGTTGACAAACACTTTTTGCACTGCAGCAATAAAATTGAAGTGACATGAACAAACTGACAAATGTTTCTTTTTAGTTAAAAGAGATGTCGCCAAAGTTTCCCTTTGGGGACATTATTTGAAGTTGAAAAAAGGTAATAAATTGCAATATATCGCAGTATATCGCAACATATTTAAAATCGAGATAATATTGTATCGTGACACAAGTATCGTGATAATATCATATCATGGGGCCTCTGGTGATTCCTACCCCTAACAGGTGAGTTTTTTTCAGGGTTGGAGCTAAACTCTGTAGGACATCGGCACTCCAGGACCGATGCTGCCTATCCCTGTTCTAGAGTAATGACGTCTATTCCCTGTTCTGCAGAATGGTCCTGCGCGACAGCCCAAAGACGTTTTCAGGGACATGCAGCAGGGGCTGAAGGATGTGGGTGCCAATGTTCGAGCGGGAATCAGCGGTTTCGGAGGTGGAGTAGTGGAAGGAGTCAAGGGTGGAGTCTCGGCACTCACGCACACCGCCGTCGTCTCGAAACCCCGAGAGTTTGCCAGTCTCATCCGTAACAAGTTTGGCAGTGCCGACAATATCGCCCACCTAAAGGACACTTTGGAGGATGGGCACACGGAGGAGACACCCAGAGCTCTGAGCGGCAGCGCCACGCTGGTCTCCAGCCCCAAATACGGCAGCGACGACGAGTGCTCCAGCGCAACTTCCGGGTCGGCGGGTGGAAGCAACTCCGGCGGGGCGGGAGCGGCAATGGGCAGCCCGCGACTGGACGGACATCACCACCACCATCATCACCACCACTCGTCGTCTTCCTCTTGGGATGCCCTGCTGGAAGGCCTGCAGGAGATCAAAGTCGGTCAGGTGCATATGGAGGACGCCATTGAGGACATGAAAGCGCAGCTGCAAAGCGACTACAGCTACATGACCCAGTGCTTGCAGGAGGAGCGATACAGGTAAGACTGCAGCACCTACAGCAAATCCAACACTCTCTGGAGCTGGATCTTCAGGCATTAGGGCTCTATGATTTCCGTGATGCAGAAAACACAGATGGAATCGTGGAATCCAGTAATAAAAATGGAATTTACTCCATAGTGCGGAATGTCACGGAATTTGTCTGATTTGGATGGATACATCAAATAAAGGACAGTACAGTTAAACCAAAACATGATATGGACTAGTGGCTGTGAATATTAAGCTGCAAAATACTATTTAAATATGAATCCTGTTGCATGCTCTTCGTGTCTCTGTGTGAATGAATAGTGCAGATGCGTAGTTTCGTTTACTACACAAACACTGAAGCATGCGTGATGCTCGCAGCGTTTTCATCTTCTGCCACCTAAATACAGGTGCTGGTCATAAACTTAGAATATCATGAAAAAGTTGATTTATTTCAGTAATACCATTCAAAAAGTGAAACTTGTATATTAGATTCATTCATTACACACAGACTGATATATTTCAAATGTTTATTTCCTTTAATTTTGATGATTATAACTGACAACTAATGAAAGTCCCAAATTCAGTATCTCAGAAAATTAGAATATCAATTAAGACCAATGAAAAAAAAAATATTTTTAGAAATGTTGGCCAACTGAAAAGTATGAACATGAAAAGTATGAGCATGTACAGCACTCAATATTTAGTTGGGGCTCCTTTGGCCTGGATTACTGCAGCAATGCGGCGTGACATGGAGTCGATCAGTCTGTGGCACTGCTCAGGTGTTATGAGAGCCCATGTTGCTCTGATAGTGGCCTTCAGCTCTTCTGAATTGTTGGGTCTGGCGTATTGCATCTTCCTCTTCACAATACCTCATAGGTTTTCTATGGGGTTAAGGTCAGGCGAGTTTGCTGGCCAATCAAGAACAGGGATACCATGGTCCTTAAACCAGGTACTGGTAGCTTTGGCAGTGTGTGCAGGTGCCAAGTCCTGTTGGAAAATGAAATCTGCATCTCCATAAAGTTGGTCAGCAGCAGGAAGCATGAAGTGCTCTAAAACTTCCTGGTAGACGGCTGTGTTGACCTTGGACCTCAGAAAACACAATGGACCAACACCAGCAGATGACATGGCACCCCAAACCATCAATGACTGTGGAAACTTTACACTGGACCTCAAGCAACGTGGATTATGTGCCTCTCCTCTCTTCCTCCAGACTCTGGGACCTTGATTTCCAAAGGAAATGCAAACTTTACTTTCATCAGAGAACATAACTTTGGACCACTCAGCAGCAGTCCAGTCAAGACGCTTCTGACGCTGTCTCTTGTTCAAGAGTGGCTTGACACAAGGAATGCGACAGCTGAAACCCATGTCTTGCATACGTCTGTGCTGGTGGTTCTTGAAGCACTGACTCCAGCTGCAGTCCACTCTTTGTGAATCTCCCCCACATTTTTGAATGGGTTTTGTTTCACAATCCTCTCCAGGGTGCGGTTATCCCTATTGCTTGTACACTTTTTTCTACCACATCTTGTCCTTCCCTTCGCCTCTCTATTAATGTGCTTGGACACAGAGCTCTGTGAACAGCCAGCCTCTTTAGCAATGACCTTTTGTGTCTTGCGCTCCTTGTGCAAGGTGTCAATGGTGGTCTTTTGGACAACTGTCAAGTCAGCAGTCTTCCCCATGATTGTGTAGCCTACAGAACTAGACTGAGAGACCATTTAAAGGCTTTTGCAGGTGTTTTGAGTTAATTAGCTGATTAGAGTGTGGCACCAGGGGTCTTCAATATTGAACATTTTCACAATATTCTAATTTTCTGAGATACTGAATTTGGGACTTTCATTAGTTGTCAGTTATAATCGTCAAAATTAAAGGAAATAAACATTTGAAATATATCAGTCTGTGTGTAATGAATGAATCTAATATACAAGTTTCACTTTTTGAATGGTATTACTGAAATAAATCAACTTTTTCATGATATTCTAATTTTATGACCAGCACCTGTATATGAGTACATGAACACATCTCTAGAACTGCTCTGAGAATCCCTTCATGCGCATTTTATCATTTCTTTTCGGAAAAACTGTCGTCATATCATATAAACAGAGAAACTTAAAGGTCTTCACAGCAAGCCGTCAAAATAAAAGATCGGTTTAACTTGAAGAAACGGTGACAGAAATATTACTTAATGTAATGATAGTACTACTACTAATAATAATACATTTATTTTTAAAATATTTAGCAGAATTTATTTAGCAGAAAAATGTGAATACCCAACACAGTAATAAACTGCTGTTTAATATTGTAGGTGTCATGATTTCAATTAATTACTTGTTTTTATGAATAAAATTTAATTTAACCATTAAAAGTGTCTAGAAAAATTTAAACTGAAAAAAAAGAATAAAACGGAATTTGAGAAGAAATAAATCGGATTCCATAGGGCCCTAAGGCATGTCTTCTCTCTTTCCTCCAGATACGAGCATCTGGAAGAGCAACTCAATGACTTGACGGAACTCCATCAGAACGAGATGAGCAATCTGAAGCAGGAGCTGGCCAGCATGGAGGAGAAGGTGGCGTACCAGTCGTACGAGAGAGCGCGAGACATCCAGGTGACTACCGATAACCAAGAGTGCGCAAATGTGCAAGTTTCCAACCTTAAAAAGCCAATCCTGCTCCTGGAGGGCCACTGTCCTGCAGAGTTTAGCTTTCAATGCAAATTAAAAACACCTGAAGTAGCTAATCACAAGCTATGTTTCCATCTAAAGTTACGAATTAAATTTGTGTGCAAAATTGGAATATCGCATAAAACATTTACAACTAAAGCACCATTTCCTTCCAGTGAGTTGAAGAGAACAAAATCATCACTTCCTGATTAAATTGCTCTAGTAATAGAAGGCACTATATATGTGACCATGGACTACAAAACCAGTCATAAGGGTCATTCAAAATTGAGATATATACATCATCTGAAGCTGAATAAATAATCTTTCCATTGATGTATGGTTTGTTAGGATAGGACAATATTTGAAAATCTGGAATCTGAGGGAGCAAAAATCTCTAAATATTGAGAAAATCTCCTTTAAAGTTGTTCAAATGAAGTTCTTAGCAATGCATATTACTAATCAAAAATGAAGTTTTGATATATTTACGGTAGGAAATTTACTAAATATCTTCATGGAACATGATCTTAATATCCTAATGATTTTTGTCATAAAAGAGAAATGTATAATTTGGATCCATACAATGTATTGTTGTCTATTGCTACAAATATACCTGTGCCACTGATGACTGATTTTGTGCTGCAGGGACACATATTATAATTTTTGTATACAATTACTTATGAGTTTCAGAGTTTGCAGACGAAACGCGGTCATGTTATCTTCCTGTTGGAGCCTGCTGTTTGGGAACGCAGCTCTGGGAGTTAAAAGTAGTCCCAATATAGCACAATGACCATATCCCAAATATATAATGTATTTTTTTAGGTCCAAAAAGAGCACATGTATGGTCACCCTACCATATAAATTACAAACAAGTAAAGTGTTATTTCTTTGTAGATTATATAACAACAACTTGGAAAACAGACAAAACCATAATGGTAATAAGCATTATTTGAGAAAAGGGCATACTAATATACCGTATTGACCCGAAAATAAGACAACCCTGATTATATCTTTTTCTAGATGTACCTTTTGGAAAAGGCTTTTTGATAACCAAATCTTGTTTTATTAAGAAAAAAAAACTTTTTTAAGGGTTCAAGCATGTAGGGGTTCAATTGTGATTTTCTAACATTACAACACACATTACATTACTTCTTGGCGCACTCATTTTATGCGTATTTGGCGCCACCTATTGTTGTGGGTGTATTATTGACATGTCAAAGTCTAGACCCTGAAGAGAAGACAACCGCATTTTTCAGATGTATTTCCAAGGAAAAACATCATCTTATATTCGGGTCAATACGGTAATAGACGCAGACTGTAATGGAACTAACTTTACCCTGTGTTGACGTAATTTCAGATTTTTGTGAAAAAGGTGTTAAAAAGTGTAATTGGAACTCTGAATTCCAATGACTTTGGGCACTCCAGAGAAACTCCTGAGTGTTACAACCCAACTGTGTGTGTGTGTTTGCCCACAGGAAGCAGTAGAGTCCTGCCTCACCCGCATTACCAAACTGGAGCTGCAGCAGCAACAGCAGCAGGTGGTGCAGCTGGAGGGCGTGGAGAACGCTAATGCCCGAGCTCTGCTGGGAAAACTCATCAACGTCATCCTGGCCCTGATGGCGGTACTACTGGTGTTCGTCTCCACCATTGCCAACTTCATCACACCCCTCATGAAGACGCGTGCCCGGGTTGGCGCCACCCTTGCCCTTGCGCTCTTCCTGGTCACACTGTGGAAACACTGGGATTGGCTTGAGCTTTTCCTGTTGCCCAGCTGAAAAACATGAACAAAATACACATCCAGAACTTAAACTCTAACTCTAACCAGAAGTGGGTGAGACCTTGAAGGACGTACAAGAAAGCTCCATCCATGGCTTCAGTGAGGAGATACGTGGCCTGAAGATGGTGCCGTCTGAATCGCAGGCCATGGCTCTACATTTCCTGTCTTTTCCTTCTGAATGAGTTTCTTTTAGGGCTGCGCGATTAATAAGGAAACGCATCTTGTCAGTAAAGCCGGTAGTAAATCTCCATCACGTGCTTTCAGATGGAGCAGCATTTACTACACAGAGCTGTAGTTCACTGACAACACACAAAAAAAAAATCGCAGACTATGAAATCAAAGAAAATGTTTGCGATAATAACAGCTGTTTGCGTAGCTTCTCAGTGAACTACGGCTCTGTGTAGTAAATGCTGCTCCTTCTGAAAATACCACGTTTAATAACATGTTTTTAACTCCAAACTCACTTCATAACGTCAGTCGAGTGTTTGAAATAAATCCTTCTGTGAGATGATGTGGCTTCTTACACAGAATAAGACACGCAACATATTTCATAGTAATCTACAGGCATTGCATTATTATATACTTTATTATAAGTAAAATTATAATAAGAACTCAGATAAACCATATATTGTCGTAGTCGTGTGTTTATTAGTCACGTTGTATTAATGAAAGCTACCGCTATAGGGATCTCCTGGGTTTCTTCTGAGTTTCTCTGGTCTTCAGATGCAGATTTACTGCTGATCACAGAACCGTGCTTCACTGACAAGATGACCGCATGACTATCACAGCTTTCGCCTGATTGCGATTTCTTTTCGATTTACCGTGCAGCCCTAGTTTCTTTCTTTTTTTTGACCACTAGGCTCCTTTTTGCTTTAACTAATGAATGTTAAAACTGGTTCTAGAGCGGACACAAGAAATAAGTCCAGAGGATGGTCTTCTGCTGATGCATGGCTTTAATACCGTCACATTCCCGATCCAAACACCTTCATGACTAAAGGAACTCTTTCATGTTGACACCGAAACGGTCTCAAATGTGTTGCGTTTAGTTTGTTTTGTCTCTGTGGATCTCAGCGTCTGTTATACCTCGTTATGGAGGAGAAGGAAACTTTGTCATTTTACTTTGTGTATCGTTAAGTGATATTTGACACAGGGCAGAAACGTAACGTCAGTAGTCAAGAATCAATGCTACATCTGTCATCAGAACATTTTGTAAACACAGTAATAGTGTAACACTCACTGTTAGCATGATCATATTTCTCATGTTTCTACCCGTTTGCTGAATCACAACACCACTGTATTCTTAGTAAATACATTTGCAAATATAGACTATGATTTGTTTTCTGTTGTATAATTTTGGTGAACATATTTTTTGCATCGGTGCGACCATCTGTAGCTGTGATCCAGATGCTGATTTTAATCCAGATCAAGTTCATTAATCCCAGGATGGATTACAGTCACCTGCTTCCGGCTCAAAATCATGAGACAGATGATCTTTAATTTATACAGCATGCTTCGTTAATAGCCTCTTTTCACTAAAACAGGTTAATGTTTGTCATCCTGCTCTATAAATCAGCAGATGTGATGTGGTTTATCGGTCAGGAATCAATCTGATCGGTTCCCTGCAGGATCGATATGTTAAAAACTGCTTAAGGGCGCTACCTGGCGTTCAGATGGGGGTTTTACACACTTCATTATCTTCCTGATGATGGAAAACAGCTTCCTTTAATTAACATTATGCAAATAAGATAGATCTGACAAACTGTGCTCGGAAAAGAGAAACGAGGACCGAATGGCTAATATCAGATTTTATGCGTAGAGATAAGCACTTTAATATTTATACATCGATCATTTTATATTTAGTCTTATTTTAGACTTACCTTAACGGATATCATGGATTAATTGTCCATAAGTGGCGTCCACGGACCGTTTGCTGACCGCCTGAGGGAATTTAAATGCTAAAATGGCGCGAGATTTCGTAACGGTAAGTTTCAGTTTGACTGGCTGGTTTAAAAGTTATTTAACCAAGAAAGATTTAACAAAGACTAATTTGAACAAGAGTAACTAGCCTGGGTTTGACAAATGGTGCGAGGGTGTTAATGCAATATTAATACTGGCAGATTGTTCTGTTAGGGACAGCAAGGGCACAGCAGAACTGAAAGTGTTTGTGAAATAATTTAATTTAAATGCGCGTTAATTCCATGCTTAAATAATTGTAAACCTCTGATATAACCCCCCTGATTAAAATTACGTATTCGGTCACTCTAGTAAAATAAATTTTAAAAATTTGAAGCTTCTTTGTTATGTGAACACAAAAAAATTGAGGGTATGATTTGAACATGCTAAATGGTCAAAAATTGCCGCCATAGAAAATTAATGGGAAATGGGCAAAAAAAATCCAAAAATACAGAACATTTGTGTGTGTACAATCTACAAACCCACAACGATGCAAAAAAAGTGCACAGCAATGAAGGTGAAACTCTAAAACATCTAGAAGGCATAATTAACACTCCCACTCACACATGCACACTTTAGATCAACATTTCAAACAAACAAATTAATTAATAAACCTTGACAAAAAGTAGTCTTTGAGAATGCCTTAATTTACATTTAAATCCACAACCTAATAAAAGCAAACAATTATGTCAACAAACAACTAGGGAATTCACAAACCTCTATATAGAGTCCTATAAAGGCAACTAGTGGTTACGCCATATAATTACGTTTTTCTTTCCTTGCTTTCACCAGGAGGTGCTAATCTGCCTTCAAAAATTAGATTTTGTGGGCCTAGTCTTTATTTTAATCTGAAACACTGCATTAATTGAAAAATTGTGTTTAAAAACTAATTTTTTTTTGTCATATTTAAGGGCTTTTTGCCTTTGAGAAGACAATTGAGAACAGAGAGGAAAGTATTGGGTGAAGAGAGGGGGTGGGATCGGCAAAAGACCTCGAGATGGGATTCGAACTCTGGTCGCCACAAGCACAGTTGCATATGTTGGCACACTAATCATTGGACTATCTGTGCACTTTTTTTTTTTTTTACTATTTTTAAATGGAGGAAAAAACTGATCGTAATTATTGCATAAATTTTGCATTATTGGGGGGGGGGGGGTCATCCAAATCATTCGACCTAATATATTTTAAGTACTTCCTGAAATTTTGCTAACACTTCAGTAATTTATCAGCATGTTTACATGTTCAGTTCTCAGTTAACATGACATGCAAGTAAAAACATATTCCATTATTTGCTTCACATTAGCTTATCAACTCACGAAACCCAGTTTTGCCAAACCTCTTAAAAGAGAGAACGTGCAGATGTAAATGGATTGTTTAAATACTTTTTCGGTTAATTTAAATATTCTTTTAAAGTAACACGTGCGTTTAAACACAAATATTCTATGTATGTGTTCACTATCAGCATGTATTCTAATTACACAAGATTAATGGTTTCAAAAACCTGTTTGACTATATACCTGTCGGTCAGCAATGATGTGCATCAAATATAAAGACGACGGTAACTCAGGGATTCATGATTTGTTTTTTATTCACTATCATCAGGAAGATCCCACAAGATCTATAAAGTCGATAACAGGTGCTCTCACGATACAGGACAAAGGTCAAGGGTCAGAGGTCGGCAGTCAAGCCCTTCCACACACAAACACACACGCATACAACTAGACATTCAGCGTCATAAGATTGTTCGGTCATTTACCACTGATGTAAATGAAGAGGCTTTCTGTTTTCCTGAATTTCATCCCGATTAGAAAGAGAGTAGAAAACAGTCGCAGTATCAAAGGTGAAGAATTCCTGATTCAGAGTGTGTGATGATCATATTGCTGTCGCATTTCTCTCCAGGATGAGCGTCCATCTGTCTCTCTCGCCGACAGCGGAGGGGCTGATCTGTGTGTGTCCCTGCTGTTCTGGACCCTGCAGGTGAGTGTAGTTTGGTCCTGAATGCCCTGGGTAAAGTGTGACTGTGCCAGCAGAGACCAGTCAATCTCTGAGTCTCACGGCTGATGTCAGGAACAGACCTCCAATGAGAGACAGAGAGAAACAGGTAGAGAGAGAAGAGAGCGAGAGACAGACAGGTCTAAGAGGAGCGCTGCGTGTAGAACAGGATGTAGGCCTGAGTGCTGCACACTTCCTCCACACTGCACACGTTCATCTCTGAGTCGTTACAGTGAACCCAGAAACCTGCAACGCAAACACATTTACTGTGGCAAACCATGCACAACAACGTGGTACGTCGATATGACCAATAAAACCGTCTAAAATTGACCTACAGCAATGCATTCCTTTATTTAATTCAATTGAATTGAATTAAATAAAAAGTTGCAAAAAAACTTTCCAAACAGCAGGCATCCGCCTCCGAAAGTAATGACCGCATTTATTGTGTTTGGTCGTCTCGCTCTGAGGCGCAAGTCATTTATTGTATATAAAAATTATTTTGAGTGGCTTCTCCTAGTTTTCTTAGTGATATTTAGTGCTAGTTTGTCAGGAAGTGACGATTTTGTTCCATTTCACTCGTTGGATGGAAACGGTTCTTATTCGCAAATGTTTTATGTTATATTCCAATTTTTGCACAAGTTCAATTCGCAACTTTGGATGGAAACCCAGCTACTGACTTTGAGTACTAGTGGCTAAGACTGCAGCCTGATAACTTTGGAGTAAACAATGGAAAGTTTTGCTTCTACTGCCAAAACATGCACAAAGTAAAACTTGCATTTGTCTGTTGCAAATGCATTGCAAGAGATTTGAAGCATGCAGGCTGCTTGCTTAAACCGAGGGTTGTGTTCGCACCAATTGTGAGCGGTCTGCATGAAGCAGATTGAGGTGCAGTTCGCTAGTCGGGAACCGTGACTCACCTCCTTCAGTGTTATAACAGTAGGCCGTGTAGTGCCCTGAGCCAAAGCCTTTCCCATGATGCATCACTACAGCAGATAGGTCATAGGTGTAGGCTTCTCTCTGCGGCGTCGGAGCAGCGTCCGAGCAGCAGTATGGTTGTATATTCAGGACCTGATCAAAAGCCACATGGACGCCGATCTTCTCCCTGTGATTCCGACCGGACCACCTGGACAAGTGTGGATGGAATCGTTAGCATGAGGTTCAAACCAAGGGTGTCCAATCCTAGAGGACCTATGTCTTGCAAAGTTTAGCTCCAACCAGTTTCTAGTCTGAAGACCTTTAGAAGGTTTACTTTAGTTTATGTGTGTTTGGAGCTGAACTCTGCAGGAACAAGTTTGGACGATCCTGGTTCCAACTAACGAACATGTCAAGGTAAAACATGGGAGGTGTTCTGACTGACCGGAAGCGTTTGAGGTGTAGCCGCAGCACCTGAGGTAAACGGCAGATGAGTAACTGCTTACAGGCCTCCGAAAGAGACAGGGGCTTATGGGATGATTTACGGCGCTTTCCTGAAAATGCAGGACATTTAAATAAATGCATCAACAACTTTGTGACATCTGTAAGAAAGGCACAACTTACTGTTGCAGAAGTTGCAGGCATAAATGCAGCCCTCCAAAGCCTCAGTCTCCGTGAACTTGGCGAGCATCTCTGACAGTGAGCAGCTCCGTTGACACGCCGCTGTGCTGGGCTTCTCCATACGGTGGTATCGTTCTGGGAACTCCAGAGACAAATCCCAGAACGGCTCCACTGTGTTCGACTTGCGCTTGCAGGACAGACACGTTACCTGCAGGTTCAGTTTAGAAACATTGATTATCGCAGATAACTCACTCAGTGATTTAGTTTTAATATATTTTTTCCAATCAATTCAAAATGAAACATCTAAACCAAACACATTCCTGAAGCCCTTCAACATTTTGCACGTCTCCTTTCGCACCCAAAATAGAGTCTCTACTAAAAAAGTTGGGGGTGTTGAAAGGGTTAGTTCACCCAAAAATAAAATTAGCCCATAATTTACTCACCCCCAAGTCATCCTAGGTTTATATGCCTTTGTTCTTTCAGACTAGGGATGTCACGAGAACTGATACTACGGTACCAAGTCAGTATAAACAATTCTGCCGATACTTGTTTTTCTTCAGTAGAACTGACAGGGCCAGGCAGACCATATGCCTGGAAGTGTGTTAGTCGGTCCTCAAAGGGTAAAGAAAAAGCAAAAATGCCTACAAGCACAGAAGAACCACACGTAGAAGATGACGACGATATATGAATATGATTGTGTGAGATTTAAATGAGAGCACGCATGTCTGAAAGCACTAGCACTGCACCTGATCACACACACACACACACACACACATAACTGTCTGACAGCTACAGCTTGTTCATCCATTGTGTATCCGTCCATGGATTATCCTTATTAAAATTATTGGCTGATATTACTGGTTTAAATAATTGTTAATGTCTTAATAAATATTTTCAGCCTGCCAGTATGTCAGTGAATTTAAACAAATGCTTGCATTCAAAGTAAAGGTGTGTGTATTATTTTGAAGGCCAAGTGCCACTAATGTTGCTTTTTTGTAATGTTAAATACTGTAAAGGAGTTAATGCTTAAGTATTATCGCTATTTGTTTTACTGTGGTTTTGACTTGGTATCGATTATCGTGTACTTTTAGTGGTATCGGTACCGACTACTAGATTTTTGGTACCGTGACATCACCTATTTTAGATGAATTTAATCAGAGTTATATTTAAAAACATCCTGGCTCTTACAAGCGTTATAATGGCAGTGAATGGGGGTCGAAATATTGAAGCCAGAAAAAAAAAAGTGCATCCGTCCATCATATAAAGTGCCTCACATGGCTTCGGGGGTGAATAAAGACCTTTTGTAGCGAATCGATGTGCTTTTGTAAGAAAAATATCCATAATTAAAATTGTATAAACCGTAATCTCTAGCTTCCGCTAACTGTCGTACACATGCTCACAATAGAAAGCTGTTCCGGTAGATGACGTAGGACGTCAGCATGAGTGCAAGTCACTTTTTACTATGGATGGATGCATTTTATTGGACTTCTTTTGGACTATTGAAAAATAACAGCCATTCACTGCCATTATAAAGCTAGGAAGAGCCAGGACGTTTTTAAATACAACACCAATTGGATTCCTCTGAATGAAGAAAGTCATATACACCTAGTAAAATTATGGGGTCATTTTAATTTATGTGTGAACTATCTCTTTAATTTACTAGTGTTGGGGGATCTCCAGGAACAAGTTTGGGAAACACGGGTCAAAACGTGTTAAGTTGCACGTCACCTGGCTGAGCAGCTGTCCGTGGAAGATAGTGTTGAGCACTTTGAGGACTTGTTTGGACAGTTTCCGCTGCGTGATCGGAATCAGGAAGTGTTTCCTGGGTCCGTCCGACTCCAGTTCCTGCTGGACTTTGTCCAGAAGCTCACACAAGAACTCTTGCGCGTCCTGCTGGTCATATCCGCGGAACGCCGGGATCAGGTTCCACACGGAGTGCAGCATGGCAAACGGAGACACCAGCGACCACCGACCAGACCACATGACCCTGAAGAGCGTGTGCAGCTCGTGACACAATGACATCTGCTGCCGAGCTGAGGACCGTGGCTCTTTCGGTTGCACTAGTTCCGCCGAGCTCAGGCTGGGCGGAACAATCTGTTTGTTAAAGGCACCTCCGCTCGTCCTCCCCATGCGGCCCAACACAGTGAGGGCTCCCTGCGATTGGTTGGTTTTAGCGAGCAGCTCCTCGGTCTCGCAGAGGTCCAGCGTGAGGAAACACTCCCTAAACTTCTGCAAGTGACTCAGCACCTGGAGAATGGAGTTCATGTAACACGTGTTCCCGAGGTTGCGCAATCCCGTGACTCCGGGTGCGAGCTTCCTGCGCCGTGATGACTGCGAGGCGTGATATCGGTGCAACCGACCCGCGTTACGAAGCGGTTTGCGCGACAGGGGCTTGTTGGACAGCAACAGCAGGGACTGTTTGGGAGCCGAAGGGAGTCGTTCTGGAGGATCACGGAACTTCTGAGGAATAAGTGCGAGTGTGGGACGAGGAGCCTGGGTAAGAAGCCGCGCGCTTTTCCTCGGCGGCACATTGGCTAGTTCGCCCATCAGCCGCTTCTTGACTTCTCTGCGTTGCCGTCGCTTTTCCTCTCGCTCTTGCTCCCGTTTCTCTTCACGCTTCCGGTGTTGCTCCTGTTGTAGGCTCCTCCAACGGCACAAGGCACCTTGAAGGAGACTTTTCCGTCTGTGCCACAACGCCATCTGCATAGCGCCGTCCCGCGCAACCTCGCACACTCGAAGTCCGCCATCGGACGCCGACGAACGCAGGGAGCGCTGACCAGGGCTGCGGACGGTAGATAGCGCCCCACGAAGGAGCTTCAAGTCGCCCTCGACATTATCGTTCAACACGTAATCGCCGCAAGCAAAACAGAATACATCCAGTTCACGTACGTCCATGGCTAGCGGGTGCTGCGTCGTCTGGTAGTGACTCAGGGAGTGTTCTTCCATGTAGCGGCCGCACGCCACGTGAGCGCACTTCAGACAAGCCCATACGGACTCCGTGGTGCCGCAGTCAACACAACGCCACATCTGCGGGTTGAGGATGGAGTGGCCCTGGCCCAAACGGAACCGTACCACATGCTTACAGCGATCCATGTCTCCCAACACGCATGAGCACTTTGAGTCAGGAACCACACGCCATGACCGCACTCATCCTAAGGACAAGATAATGTAATGTTTATAAGTTACCATTTTAAGTAAGAAACGCATTACTGCTGATAAAGATGACTGAAAACATGCATGTCTCAATAGGCGCTTTCGCACCGCATAGTTACAGGAACTTGGTTATTTTTCTGGTTGCATTCAGGAACTCTGAAGCGTCCCACTGCGATGTCTTTATTCGCGGCGTTTACAAATATCAACAACTAGGGCTGGGACAATAAATCGATGCATCGCGAATCAAGTAATTGCTCTGCATCGATTCTGAGATTATCAGAATGTAAAGCGATTCTCCCTTGAATAGATTCTGAGCTTAGTTTTTAACAGCAGATGGCGCTGCATGCTTTAGAAACAGGTTGAAGCGAATTACAAGGGTGTTCAAGTACATTTCAAGTACAAGTACATTTAACCACTTACATGACTCTCCTGAACGCACAAGGGCTCTTCTTCATGAGCATTTGAGTATGTGGTTAAAAACTAGCCTAGAGCGCCATCTACTGTTAAACTAAGATCAGAATCGATTCCAGAGAGAATAGCAATGCATTCCAATAATCTCAGAATCGATCCACGAATCAACAACCGGTGAATGGACGATGCGGTGATCGGAGCGGTTTCTGTTGTGGGCCGTGGGTTTCTTGATAACGGAGATGCAAACGCACAATATAAGCGATTGAAAGAGCATGAAAATCTGACTAACTTGCAGTTACATATCATCAAGGCTTAGAAATGAAAACTGCAGAGAACAGGTAAATGCCGTTATTTTTGTTGTTCTTCATGTTTGTGGAGTAAATATTTATAGCTTTTTAAAAATGCCGGGTAGCCAGTGTTTCGTAAGCGTTTGGCCAATTGCGTACACTTATGTCACTGGTATTTCCTATTAGGGCTGCACGATATATATATCGCATGCGATTCATCTGCGATTCTGAGCACGATTTGCGTAGCTTGTCGCTGATCTACGACTAGTCCTAGTTCCTATAGAACTGTTTTAGACCCTGTTCTAGAAACTATGAAAAGGTTCCTCCGGTGCGAAAGTGCCCAATGTTTTAAGCAGTATTACTCACTGTGAGAAACGGCGAGCTCCAGCATCAGCATCCTGCCGCTGTACAGTTTAAAACACTTCATCATGCAGAATCAAAACTGTGGATGAAAACACGTTATTTACTAAACTTGAACAAACAAATCGTGCCATTAAATGGTTCCATTCTGATTTTAAACAGTGTGGTGCTTTATATGATTAAGTGTGTGTATGCATATGTGACAGTTGTGTTTGTGACTATATATGTTCTCAATGGATGACTTGAGTGTTTGTCTCACAATGCAGTGTGTGTGTGTGTGTTGTTTCTCTGTGTGTGTGTGTGTGTGTGTGTTGTTTCTCTGTGTGTGTGTGTGTGTGTGTGTGTTGTTTCTCTGTGTGTGTGTGTGTGTTGTGTTTCTCTGTGTGTGTGTGTTGTGTTTCTCTGTGTGTGTGTGGTGTTTCTCTGTGTGTGTGTGTGTGTTGTTTCTCTGTGTGTGTGTGTGTGTTGTTTCTCTGTGTGTGTGTGTGTGTGTGTTGTGTTTCTCTGTGTGTGTGTGTGTTGTGTTTCTCTGTGTGTGTGTGTTGTGTTTCTCTGTGTGTGTGTGTGTGTTGTTTGAATATTTGTGTGTGTGTTGTTTGAATATTTGTGTGTGTGTGTGTGTGTGTGTGTGTGTGTGTGTTGTGTTTCTCTGTGTGTGTGTGTGTTGTGTTTCTCTGTGTGTGTGTGTGTTGTGTTTCTCTGTGTGTGTGTGTGTGTGTGTGTGAGTGTTGTGTTTCTGTGTGTGTGTGTGTGTTGTTTCTCTGTGTGTGTGTGTGTGTTGTTTCTCTGTGTGTGTGTGTGTGTGTGTTGTTTCTCTGTGTGTGTGTGTGTGTGTTGTGTTTCTCTGTGTTGTGTTTCTCTGTGTGTGTGTGTGTGTTGTTTGAATATTTGTGTGTGTTGTTTGAATATTTGTGTGTGTGTGTGTGTGTGTGTGTGTGTGTGTTGTGTTTCTCTGTGTGTGTGTGTGTGTGTGTGTGTGTGTGTGTGTTGTGTTTCTCTCTGTGTGTGTGTGTGTGTGTGTGTGTGTGTGAGTGTTGTGTTTCTGTGTGTGTGTTGTGTTTCTCTGTGTGTGTGTGTGTGTGTGTGAGAGAGTGTTGTGTTTCTGTGTGTGTGTTGTTTCTCTGTGTGTGTGTGTGTTGTGTTTTCTGTGTGTGTGTGTGTGTGTTGTGTTTCTCTGTGTGTGTGTGTGTGTGTGAGAGTGTTGTGTTTCTGTGTGTGTTGTGTTTCTCTGTGTGTGTGTGTGTGTGAGAGTGGTGTTTCTGTGTGTGTGTTGTGTTTCTCTGTCTGTGTCTGTGTGTGTGTGTGTGTGTGCTAACCCGCTAGCGCTACTCACAGAACAAAAGACGCTCCGCCGGGAGACACGCGGAATTCGCGGCAGCGGCGGATCCGGTAGGTTCCGTTACCGGCGCTCGATCGGTGTGTTTGCGTGCGTGTTTATACCGGCGCGAGAGATCCGTTACTTTAAACCCGCTGAACAAAAACCAGCAAGAGCCGCAGCCACGGAATAAACTCACACCGCAAAGCCACCGATCGGCTCTGAAATAACGGCGCCGCGGCGCGAGTCCTGCACGAGACAGCCGGTGAAACGCGTTTGCAGAGATAAATGACGGTTAATGTTTGCGCGGGGTTTTTTACACTCTCTTTGAGCTGTTATTTACCGCCATCATCCGCACGCGCGAGCTGTCACCATTTTCGGCTCAACCGAACCCGCCCAGCGCCGGCGTCACTGCACGCTGATTGGCCGAGGAGCGATCAGTCGCACGACGACCGTGTTCTGCTTGGTCGAGACGGCGGTCGGTAGCGCAGTGGAGCCGGTCTCTCATTGGTTGTGGAGGCGTCTGTCAGGTTTTAAAGCTCCAGAGGCGGGGTCAGATGAACAGATTAACCTTGTCCAGGATTTATTTATTTTTTTACATTTAAGATGATTTTTATGAGCAAGGGCATATAAAATGAACACAGATTATATGGTTTCCCAAAAGCGGAAAAGATAAACAAATAAGCGTAAACAGGTTGAAGAACACCTATGTATGCAGTTGAAGTATACGGTATGCCTACCCAGCATGCTTTGCAACTGTGGTCTAGAGTTTTATCCGACCACTTGATAAGATTGTAAAATTGTAAAATGGGGAACTCCTAGATTTCCTGTAATATCGCATGTTGTGTTGTTGAGCCGAATAGTAGCTGATGTGTGTTGTCGTAGATGTCTATGGTGTTGAACTGAATGAGTGGAGCTGGTTAATTGCTGTGATTTGGCTGATGCTAATTTAAGATCATGTGTAATATAAGACTGATTGCATGTGGCTCTGCATTCACCCACATTGTGTTCTGCTCATGCATATTCAAATGAATGGGTCTTTTCTAGCCAATCATCTGCTCTGCTTTTGCTAAATGCAAATGTAGTGTTTCTGTACTAACACCAGTGCATAGAGGCCTTGATATACTGAAAGCTAAATAAAAAAATCTATAACTATAGCAGTCGTTATTTTAAATGTTCATTTTGGTGGCTGCTCGCATTCAGAGAAAATTTCCTACCAGCTGATAAACATATTTTAGTGATGGAGTATTTTTAAAATTTAACCAATTGTTTAAAAAACATATTATTCTGTTTTGAAGTATTCAAAACACACTGGCGACCCCTGCTGGTCAGGAGGAAGCTACGAGATCCGCTACAAACACGCATAATGATGCATTTTCAGAATCAGAATGAGCTTTATTGGCCAGGTACACATACAAGGAATTTGTTGTAGTGACAGAAGCTCCACAGTGCAACGGAAAGACAGTAACAGGACTGACTGAGGGAAGAAACTGTTCCTGTGTCTGGTCGTTCTGGTGCTCAGAGCTCTGTAGCATCGACCAGACGGTAACAGTTCAAAGAGGGAGTGTGCTGGATGTGAGGGGTCCAGAGTGATTTTACCAGAAGTCCACTATCATCTCCACAGTTTTGAGCGTGTTAAGCTCCAGGTTGTTGAGACTGCACCAGACAGCCAGCTCCTGAACCTCCTGTCTGTAAGCAGACTCGTCTCCGTCCTGGATGAGGCCGATCAGTGTGGTGTCGTCTGCGAACTTCAGGAGCTTGACAGAGGGGTCTTTAGATGTGCAGTCGTTGGTGTAGAGGGAGAAGAGCAGTGGGGAGAGTACGCAGCCATGAGGAGCTCCAGTGCTGATGGTTCGAGTGCTGGATGTGAATTTGCCAAGCTTTACTAGCTGCTGTCTGTCTGTCAGGAAGCTGTTGATCCACTGGGAGACGGAGGTGGGGACGGAGAGCTGAGTTAGTTTATTCTGAAGGGTTTCCGGGATAATGGTGTTAAAAGCAGAGCTGAAGTCCACAAACAGGATCCTCACATAAGTCCCTGGTCTGTCCAGATGCTGCAGGATGAAGTGCAGTCCCATGTTGACTGCATCATCCACAGACCTGTTTGCTCTGTAGGCAAACTGCAGGGGGTCCAGTAAGGGTCCAGTGATGTCCTTCAGATGAGCCAGAACCAGTCTTTCGAATGATTTCATGGCTACAGACGTTAGGGCCACAGGTCTGTAGTCATTAAGTCCAGTAATTTTGTGTTTCTTTGGGACGGGGATGATGGTGGAGCGTTTGAAGCATGAGGGGACTAAAATTCTTAAGTTAAGATGCATTTACTAGATCAGCAAAATTATGTAAGATATTTAGTCTTGTTTCCAGGGGAAAAAACTCAATTAAGTGCATTCTGCTTAACATTATCTGGAAATTACTCTTAAAACAAGATTATTTGACTTACCCCACTGACAGATAATTTAATTTATTTAAAGCAAAATGCACTTAATTTAGTGTTTTTTCCTCCTGGAAACAAGACTAAATATCTTACATAATTTTGCTGATCTAGTAAATGAATCTTAAATTAAGAACTTTTAGATATTTTGACCAGTGCTGATCACGATTAATCGCATTCAAAATAAAGTTTTTGTTTACATTAATATATGTGTTTGACCTCTGTATATTTATTATGTATATATAAATACACACATACATATCTACATATTTCAGAAAAATATGCTGTTTATATATTAAATATATCTATATATAATATAAATTATATTGATAAATATATACTTGTAAATATTTTCAAAATATATACTGTATGTGTTTGTATTTATATATACATAATAAATATGTGACCCTGGAGCACAAAACCAGTCATAAGTCATGATGTTTTGATATATTTACGGTAGGAAATTTACTAAATATCTTCATGGAGCATGATCTTAATATCCTAATGATTTTTGTCATAAAAGAGAAATGTATAATTTTGATCCATACAATGTATTGTTGTCTATTGCTCCAAATATACCTGTGCTACTGATGACTGCTTTTGTGGTTGTAGCGCTCATCGGTGGTGTTTCCTGTGGTGTGGTACGTCTCGCAGTCCACCCAGAAGTTCCCCTGTTTAACGGCCCTCAGCTGCTCCAGCTTCTTATGCAGCATATCCACCGTCTGCTGCACGCTCTTCCCCTCCGCCACCAGCACCTGATACACACTGACACACACACACACACACACACACACACATACACAGTGAGAGAGAGAGAGACACACAGTGAGAGAGAGAGAGAGAGAGAGAGAGAGAGAAAGCAGGTCCCTGGCAGTCACAGCTATGCTCAGATTGTGAGCAGAAAACCCACAACAGCACCAGTGCAAGCCACAGCAACAGAGCTAAGAGACATCCGTCAGATGCTCAACCTCATCTGCTCACACCTACTGTCATAGGTCAAAACTTATCAACAAAACTAAGACCCTATGAACAACAAAGCATTTATAATATCAAGCTGGAATATTCAAGGCCTGAGATCATCTACCTTTGGCCTCAAAAGCAGAAACACAGATTTCAACTCAGAAATAAAGAATTGAGACATCCTCATCCTGCAGGAGACCTGGAGCAGAGATGGACCCACCGGCTGCCCCAAAGACTACAGAGAACTCCTCATCCCATCTATTAAACTGCCTGGAGTGACACAAGCAAGAGACTCAGGAGGATGCTTATTTGGTACAGATCAAATCTTGTCCATGCCGTCAAAGCAGCTAAAACAGGACAATTCTATACATGGTTAGAAATTAGGGAAGCGTACTGGTCTGTGGAGACCTAAATGCCTGAACAGGTGAAGAACTGGACACACTTAACTCTCAGGGGGACAAACACCTGCCTGGAGGTGACGTCCTCCCCACACCTATACACACACGAAGACACAATTATGATAAAACAACAAACAAAAGCAGCACACATCTTCTTCATCTGTGTCGCACCTAGGTACATAGTCAATGGCAGACTAAGAGGAGATTCCTACGGTAGATACACCTACAGCTCTCCTTTTGGTAGCAGTACAGTCCACTATTTTCTTACAGACCTTAACCCAAATTCCCTCAGAGCGTTCACAGTCAGCCAACTAAACCCACTATCAGACCATAGTAACCCTCTACTTAACCAAGAAACATCTAAACAAACCCAGCTCCACTCACCGAGAAACACGTATCGATGGAAACTAAACAGTAAAGATACATGTCTAAGCACAACTGGTCAAACTAAAATTCAAGTCCTATCAGATCAATTCCTTTCCTGCACAACAGTGAAGGTACAAACCTAGCAGCAGACAAGCTGAACAGAATATTTGAGGTCTCAGCAACATTATCACATTTATAAACCACAAAAAGAGCACATGCCACTGAGAAATGGTTTGACAATGACTGCAAGAGACTTGGGAAAGAAGTAAGAATCCTATCAAACCAGAAACACAGAGATGCTGACAATGAGAACATCCGTCATCTCTATCATGAGAAACTTAAACAATATAGAGGAATACTGTAAGAAAGAAAACAGAGCAAAACACAAAGTCAACTCAAAGAAATAGAAGAATCCTTAGAATCCAACCACTTCTGGAAACAGTGGAACACACTAAACACATCTGATCATCAAGAACTAGCCATCCAGAATGGAAATGTGTGGATAAACCACTTCTCCAACCTTTTTAGTAATATAGAAAACAACCAGGAACAACATGCACTGTGTGAAAAACTAAGGGTTTTAGAGTCGACCATCAAAGACTACCAGAAGCCTTTAGACACGAGCTGATTAGACAAAATACAAACCCTGAAAACCCTAAACGCCTGTGGTGTCGATGGCATCCTAAAGGAAATGATCAAATACACGGAGCACAAACTCAGATTAGCCATCCTCAAGCTCAAATATAAATTGCAGCACGTTTCAGATGAAAAAAAGCTATTTTTATTTCTGAAAATATCACAGTTAGGAGATTTATAACCAGTGGTTCCCTGCATTATTACAGCAAAACGCGTGATTACCGTACTGAGCCGCTGCAATGGAGCCGCTCTAATGCTAGTAAATTAAAGATGATGTACCATACAGCAAAACAATGAACAGTGAAAGTAACACAAACTTGTCAAATGCATTTTAATGAGCATAATTAAGTGTGAAAATAACCAAAGATATTATACAGTCAAAATAAAGTAAACTGTGACATTATAACCAAAAATTCTTCATACAGTAGACTACCAGTAAAATTGATACAAATTTGGGACCAACAATTATTCAGACCGAGTCTGGGGAAAACTGAGGTTCAGGTTTGCATGAAGTTCTTGTCATATTTTATTACCATTTTCTAAACTATAGCGAATAAACCGTGATAATGTGAGACATTTTAAAGGTGTTTGAATACATTTTGGTTTGACTGTATTTATTTGATAAATTAAGTTAAGCAATTAACATTATACATACTCTTTTAGTTTCTGTACCCAATATTTAAAAAATGTACAAATGCAATGAAAATATCGGTATCGGCAAGCACCGAAGAGTATCGGTATCGGGCGAGTGCTGGAAGAAGTGTTATCGGTGCATCCCTAGTATTCATATGTTGTGTTTGTGCAATAATGTGACTTCTGTCATTTACATGCATATACTCGTTGCTTCTGTAATATATCCCTCACATTAAAGCAAATTTAAGAGATATTTTAGTACAAAACCTGAAGAAAAGGCTTAGTTTATATATACATATATCTTTTCCTTTAAATACATGAAATATAAACTCATGAACTATGAATAAACTCAGTATGGTTTTATGATATCATACTCGCCACGTTCAGATTTCACAGAAGAGCATTGAGATCCAAATAATAAAAACATTGTGCTATTAAGATATCTATTTTACATGCTTTTCTTATTTTGAATTAATATACATTTATTTTAGTTTGTGTAATATTAATTACAATAACAAGCTATTTTTCATACAAAATAAGAAAATGCTTTAATATATATATACACACACACACACACATGTTAATATATGACTATTTTCACTCAGAAATTGCTAAATGTGTTTCCTTGTAAAACGCAGTTGAATAATCTTTGTTTTATTTACAGCATCAAAAATCTTTTTTACAGGTAATTTCTGACAGCCTCTATAAATGATTTATAAGCACCGGGACACTCAAAAAGAGCCATAAAACAAGTCTTTTTTATTTTTATTTCTTTCTTTTCCCTTCTTCTTTTTTTTAATGCTTTATTAAGAACAGGTACATGTACAGGGCCATATCTCAATATATAACAACAACAAAACATTTCACATGCTTCAGAAGAAAGAGAAAAAAAGGAGAACGAGAGGGTACATAAGCATCAGTTTACAGACAGATATCCATTATACATATATTAACAATTCCCTAGAATATTACCATAAAACAATTCTACAACGCAATCATTTATTCAATCGTCCGGTATTTACTTCCGGATCAATCCGGCTTTCGTAATTAACACTAAATCAGATAAAGCAAAAAAACTTGAATTGGACAGTACAGAAATATTTGTAATGATCTATATAATTAAATAAAATGATCTAAAATACTGACTGAGAGCAGTTGATCTCATGTGGACCGAGAGCTGAGCGGAAGTAAACAGTGTGACGCAGCGCCGCTCTGAGATCAGCTGTTAGAGCCCCGGATATAGACTGAGAACAGCGCTCGATTCTTTCATCTGATCCCAGATCAGCCGCGCGCACACACACACACAGAGCGCCATTTGCTTCAGACACACGTGTGTTCTGCGCTCAGCTGCATGTCATGAGGTAATAGTAAGAATAGTTTATCATGCCGAAGGTGAAGAGGAGTCTGTCTCTGGCCGATCAGATCCTGCAGGGAGACGCGGTCCGGTCCAGCGGCCGTCTGAAGAACCGGAGCCGGGACCGGGGCGAGGAGGAGCAGGAGTATGTGGACGAGAAACTGTCCAGAAAGATCCTCCAGCAGGCCAGAATACAACAGGAGGAGCTGCAGATCGAGCTAGGACTCACTCCAGAGACCAGGAGACCACCAGCCACTCAACTAGGTGACTCTATATATTCTACAGACAGACAGACAGATATTTATGAGATATAGACACAGATATTTATGATATATAGACACAGATATTTGTGATATATAGACACAGATATTTGTGATATATAGACACAGATATTTATCCCTGATAGCACACATACATCTCGGAGACGTCTATTTGACGTCTGCATTTACATCTGCAAGATGTATTATTTAGGGTGTTTGCTCATCTGCAATACGTCTATATGACGTTAATAGACGTCTACTAGATGTCTTAAGATGTTTATGATTTAGAATGCATGTAAAACTGACATCTTACAGACGTTTATAGACAGCAGATGCTTTCCAGATCAAGAGATCTTTAACAGACATCTTACAGACGTATGTGTGCTATCTGGGATGATATATAGACAGACAGATGTCTATACAGACCCAATCGAGACCAACAGATGTTTACAAAGTAAATCTGAGTCTATATATTCTATAGACACAGATATTTATGATATATAGACACAGATATTTATGATATATAGACAGACAGATAGATATGTATAATATATAAACACAGATATTTATGATATATAGACAGACAGATAAGCTATATATGCACTGAACTCGTCGTTGTCTCAGGTCCGAGCACACAGGATGGAGACTCTGATGATGATTGGCCGGCGCTGGGCGATGATGCGGCGGAGGAGACGGGCGGTGCGGTGGACGTGGATCCTGAGGACGAGAAGGCCATCGAGATGTTCATGAACAAAAACCCGCCGCTCCGGTGAGCAGACTCGCACGCGGCCCGTTTACGAACGCCGCATCGTACGGTTACGGTAATATCGTTAGCACCCTGTGGCTGATGCCTTGGACGATATCAAGACGATTATTATTATTATTATCAGGCTAGTAATGCTATCTAATTAATATTATGACACTGAAGACTGGAGTAATGATGCTGAAAATACAGCTGCAGATCACAGAAATACATTACACTTTAACACATATTCACATAGAAAACAGCTGCTTTACATACTAAATATTTCACAACTTGACTGTTTTTGCTGTATTTTGGATCAAATAAATGCAGGCTTGGTGAGCAGAAGTGTATGAGTGACGTCAGTATAAGAGATTTATTCATCATACAGTGATTATAATGAAGTGTTTGTTAAACTGCATAAACTCACGCTAGACTGAAGATTCAAGAGTTTTATTCGTCACATACTCAATTATACAGAGTATAACCAGCAGAGAAATGTAGGTCAGGTCCGCTCCAAGAACAGTGCAATTATATAGAATACAAATATTAAGAAGAAGTAGAATAAAATAAAAGATAAATATAAATGTGCAGGTCAGTGTTGTTGACTTAAATAGTAATAAGAGGAATGTGCAAAAAGTTGTACAGGGTATTTAAATAGCAGAAAAATTCTGATGCTTATTGATATGGTGATATTTACATGGAGTCCAGTGATGTTATGACACAGAGTTAGAGTTTAGGAGCCTGATGGCCTGGGGGAAGAAGCTCCTCCTAAGTCTCTCAGTTTTTGCCATCAGGCTACGGAAGCGCTTACCAGATGGAAGCAAAGTGAATAGATGGTTACCAGGTGATTTTTGAAGTCGGTGATGATGTTCTTTGCTCGTTTTCTGTAGCTGCTTTTTGAATAACTGAGGAAATATAAGCATTATAATTAGTAACTTGCAATATTTGTAATGTTAAATACAAATTCAGTCATTTTAAAACCATTAGGCTGCTTTTAGCTTTACGCAGGAGTTGGTGAATGAAACTAAGTAAGTAAATAAGTGAGAATGGAGGTTATTGTGTCGCCGCAGACGCACGCTAGCGGACATCATCATGGAGAAGATCACGGAGAAGCAGACGGAGGTGGGCACCGTGATGTCCGAGGCGTCAGGGCGCGCCGCTCCTCAGCTGGACCCGCGGGTGCTGGAGGTGTACAGAGGAGTCAACAAGGTACGCTAGCGCTGGTCTTCAGCGCACACTGCCGGTCAAACGCTTCTGGACAGCAAGAGTTTTACAGAAGCCTCTTCTGCTCATCCAGCCTGCGTTTATTTGATCCTAAATACAGCAAAAACAGTCAAGCTGTGAAATATTATTCTAATGTAAAACAGCTGTTTTCTGTGTGAATATGTGTTAAACTGTAATGTATTTCTGTGATCTGCAGCTGTATTTTCAGCATCATTACTGTAATCTTCAGAAATCATAATAATATACTGATTTACTGCTCAACAAACATTTATTATGATTGTTGAAAATTGAAACCTGATTTTTTTCAGGTTTCTTTGAACAGAAAATTCAGAAGAACATTTATTTCTGAAATAAAATCTTTTGTAAATGCCTTTTATCATTTTTGATCAATTTAAAGCATCCTTGCTAAATAAAAGTATTAATTTCTATGATTTAATCTCCAAACTCCAAGCTTTTGAAGGGTATAGTGTGCATAATGTTACAAAAGCTTTTTATTTCAGATAAATGCTGATCTTTCTATTCATCAAAGAATCCTGAAAAAAAAATTACTCAACTATTTTAAATATTGATAATAATATTAATAATAATAATGTTTGTTGAGCAGTAAATCAGCATATTAGAGTGATTTCTGAAGTTAAATACACAGAAATATCACAGAAATAAATGACAGTTTAACACATATTCACACAGAAAACAGCTGATTTACATTAGAATAATTAGTGCTGAGCAATGATTGCATCCAAAATAAAAGTTGTGTACATATGTGTGCGCTGTCTATATTTATTATGTGTGTGTATATAAATACACATGCATGTATTTAAATCTAAAAAAAGTTGTGTTTATATATTAAACATATACATGTAAATATTTTCAAGATATATAGTGTATGTCTATAAACAGTGTGTGTGTGTATGTATGTATATATATATATATATAATACACATACACACATAATAAATATACACACACACATTATATAAACAAACTTATTTTGGATGCAACTAATCACAATTAATCGTTGCCTAGGACTAGTAAAATAAAAATATTTTGTAATATGACTGTTTTTGCTGTACTTTGGATCAAATAAATGCAGAAGAGACTTCTTTAAAACACATTAAATCTCCAAAAACGTTTGTCTGGTAGTGTTCGAGTCGTCATCCGCTAGCGCTAATGCTAACGCTCTCCCGCCGCAGGTCCTGTCGAAATACCGCAGCGGGAAACTGCCCAAAGCCTTCAAGATCATCCCGGCTCTGTCCAACTGGGAGCAGGTTCTGTACCTCACCGAGCCCGAGACGTGGACGGCCGCCGCCATGTACCAGGCCACCAGGTCAGAGGTCACGCATGCGCCGCTTTGTGTTCTCAGTACGGCTGTGCAATTAATCAAAAAAACGTTTCAGTTTAGGTTTCCAACGATTAGAGATGAACAGAACATAGACATGAAAAGTAATCTTTTAGCTCCTAAACGGTCCAATACACGCAAAAATGCGTTGAAATGCGGCGCTTCGACATTATTCACATAAACCTTTGCCCGTTATGTGATAAATGAATGAAAGTGTGTGTGTACTGTGTATATTTATTATGTGTATATAAATACATACACATGCATGTGTATATAATAAGAAAAACGTCATGTTGCTATATTAAATATATTTATAATATAAATGTTTATACATGTAAATATGTACTATATGTGTGTTTATATTTACGGTACATAGTAAACACAGTACACATACATATTACATAAACTAAAACTTTTATTTTGGATGCGATTAATCGTTTGACAGCTCTATAGAAAATATGTATTTGATATGTATCTGTATCTTTAATTAAATCACACATAAAGTTTTGGTCATAAGGCCCACTCATAACCGTGTTAAATAATCGTGATTACAATATTGACCAAAGTGATTATGATTTTTGGCGTAATCGAGCAGCCCTGGTTCTGAGTTTGGCTCGTGTGGTTCTTCAGGATCTTCTCGTCGAATCTGAAGGAGCGAATGGCCCAGCGCTTCTACAATCTGGTTCTGCTTCCCAGGATCCGAGACGACATCGCCGAGTACAAGCGGCTGAACTTCCACCTCTACAGCGCGCTGAAGAAAGCGCTCTTCAAACCCGGAGCCTGGTTCAAAGGTGAGTATTTAGCATCCGATGAGTTCGGGCTGCGCGATTAATTGAACGCATCGTGCCAGGTTCTGTGATCAGTAGTCAATATAGTAAAGATTTCCCACTGATCACAGAACCATGCTTCACTGGCAGGATGCGCATGAATATCACAGCGTTTGCCTAATCACGATTACGATTTCATTCCGATTTATCGTGCAGCCCTACATAAAATAAAAACGCCAAGGTCTCCATTAATTCATGCTTGTAGTAATTTAATGTGTGTATATTATAAAGCGTAGATTCTTGCTGTTTTAAATCGATTATTGGTTGAAATCAGCGATTCATGATTTAAGAATGCATGTTTCAAGATGGTTACATATGCATCGTCGGGGTTTGTAATCGATGCATCGAGAAAACGAGCGAATCGTTACACCCCCAGTAAAAATGTAAAAGTGCCACCTCCGAGCAGCATTAAGCAGTGTGCAAACACTAGGCTTGTGAATCTACACTGGTTTCATGATTTGATTCGAAGAAAACCCAACTCAGAATCATTGAAGAGAGAATCGATATTTTCTGCCACCCTTAGCAATGCCACTTCAGAAGCGCTTCTATGCCACCTTTGCAGTGTAAATTTGGCATTCGTTAAAATCCATCAGGAGTATCTGCAGTATTTCCACTAGAGATTAATGGGAAAATGCAGTGTAATTTTGTTATAAGACATACACATTAAAGGTGGCACAGAAGCGCTTCTGAAGCGGCATTTATACAGACTGTTTAATGCTGCTCAGAGGTGGCATAAATGCATTTACATTGCAATTACAACTGTACACTTTGATGATACTAGGGGCTGAGGTGGGTCAGGTCAGGCATAATTTAATGCGACTTTTTAATGCTGCATTGCATCTTTACACTAAATTTTAAGCAGGCACAGAGCAGCCTTTACTTAAGGCTCAAGCTCAAACGACGCAATGCTCCATGAAAGCCCGATTTAACTCTGACCCACCTCAGTATCAAAGTATATAGTTATCATTGCTGTGTAAATGCATTCATGCCACCTCTGAGCAGCATTAAGAAGTGTGAAAACACCTAAATGCCACTTCAGAAGCGCCTCTGTGCCACCTTTGCCTTGACTGTGTCAAACCGGCCTTTAGTTAAATGCATAATCAGCATATTCCCAATAAACTAAAGGCGAGTTTTACACAGCCAATGCCAAAGTTATGCCTCAAACCTGGCATAGAGGTACGTCTGAAGCACACACAGAAATATTCCAATACTGTAAAGCTCAAATCACAGTTTACATGCACTTCATTACTGATTATCTGCTTTAAACTGAGTCAGTGTGCAGTTTCTTTAACTGAACACTAGAGGATACCGGTGAGCTTCACCAGCGACTAGTTTGAGTTCCACCAGAACAGATCAACTCAAACTCATAAACAGATCATTACTGTAGTATCTGACGAATGCCAGAGAAGAAATCGAGCGACACTAAACTTCAGAAGTGACTGTAATCGTGTTGTTGTTTTTAACTTATTTTTTTAAACTTTAGCAGCACTTATTTACATCAAACTTTACAGTTTTATTCCTCTCTGTATTCTGAAGGTTAGTTCTTATATCATTCACACTGATATGTGTCCTGCAGCACAAAAGCAGTCATGAGTAGCACAGGTATATCTGTAGAAATAACCAACAATACATTGTATGGATCACAATTATACATTTCTCTTTTATGACAAAAATCATTAGGATATTAAGATCATGTTCCATGAAGATATTTAGTACATTCCCTACCGTAAATATATCAAAACTTCATTTTTGATTAGTAATATGCATTGCTAAGAACTTCATTTGAACAACTTTAAAGGAGATTTTCTCAATATTTAGATTTTTTTGCTCCCTCAGATTCCAGATTTTCAAATAGTTGTATCTCAGACAAATATTGTCCTCTCATAACAAACCATACATCAATGCTTATTTTTAAAAATGGACCCTTATGACTGGTTTTGTGGTCCAGGGTCACATTTATAGAACACTTCTAAAAACATGATGAAAATGTGTTTGTTTTCT
Organism: Barbus barbus; assembly: GCF_936440315.1. Classification (NCBI taxonomy): domain Eukaryota; kingdom Metazoa; phylum Chordata; class Actinopteri; order Cypriniformes; family Cyprinidae; genus Barbus; species Barbus barbus. The sequence goes on along the minus strand of NC_136737.1, from coordinate 1,154,885 downwards.
GATTTATGCAGTGATGAAAACAGAAATCCAAAATTAACTCTAATATGACGATAACATCAAACAAGAATTATGTGCCTGGCTTTATCCAATGTCTGTACAAACTGGTGCATATTTAATTACATAATGCTGTTTTGCATGTTTAAATATAACATTTTGTAATCGAAAACATTTTACATTTAGCAGACGCTTTTATCCTATCGACTTGCAGTATATTACATGTATATTCAGGCTATACACTTTTTTGCCTTTACATTATTACCCTATTTATTAGTACTGTCTTACCTTAAATAAAAATTGAATCTAAAATGCTGTAAATAGAAGTGAATTTAATGCATTAATAACTACTGTAATGTGTGTGTGTGTGCAGGAATCCTGCTGCCGCTGTGTGAATCCGGCACATGTACTCTGAGAGAGGCCATCATCATCGGCAGCATCGTCACCAGATGCTCCATCCCTGTGCTGCACTCCAGGTGAACACGATGAGAAAACCTTCTCTCAAACTAAATCAGCAGCTTTAAACACATATTAATGGTGCACACACTTTTCAAGCGCACTAAAGAACACTTCATATTTTGTTGACAGGCTAAAATATAAAAATAAAAATAAAATAATCTTAGATTATGAGAAAAAAATGGCCAGATTTCAAGAATAAAGTTGTAGGTATACTAGAATAAAGCGTATATGAGATATTTTGAGAATAAGATCAAATAGATTATTATGACTTCAGTCTCCCAATAATCCGACGTTATTGACGTAAGTGTAGTTGTTACGCTCTACTAATCCGCCGTTATTCGTTGCAGCGCTGCTATGCTGAAAATCGCAGAGATGGAGTACAACGGAGCCAACAGCGTTTTCCTGCGGCTGCTGCTGGATAAGAAGTACGCGCTGCCCTTCCGCGTGCTGGACGCTCTGGTCGCGCACTTTCTGTCGTTCCGCACGGACAAACGTACGCTGCCGGTGCTGTGGCACCAGAGCCTGCTGACGCTGGTGCAGCGCTACAAAGCCGACCTGTCCTCCGAACAGAAGGAGGCGCTGCTGGAGCTGCTGAAGAGTCAGACGCATGCCAAGATTACGTCTGAGATCCGGCGCGAGCTGCAGAGCTCTGAGTCACGTGACCTGGAGGACGCCACGCCCGTCATGACCGTCGGCTGACCATCGTAACGCCATCGTGTTGCAATATAGTCCGCATTCTCTGCAGTAATGCATTGTGCGTATTTTTGGACTAAACTCTTGGTTAAAACTTGTGTTTCTAGGTAATAAAGTTACGTTGTATAAACTTCAGAACGTTTTGGTTTTATTCAAGCGGCATGTCGTGAAATTTAGTTTTCAATTAATTTTACTTTGATGAATGAAACGGGATGTAGAAGAAGAAAAATGTATTTATTCATGAAGAATTGATTAGAAATTTTTATCCCGAAGAACGTTGACGAAAATAATGTCTTTTACATCTGATGAGTTTCCGTCTCGCATTACTGTTTGTTTGTTTGTTTGTTTGTTTGTTTGTTTTTGCCCAAATCAAAAGGTCATTGCAGCTTATATCTCACAATTCTGAAAAAAGAGACAAACTCAGAGTTGCGAGAGAAAAAACTGACTTGCGCCTCTCAATTCTGAATTATTTTCTTATATTGCAGAGTTTATATTCTGCTGTTTTTTCCCCACCAAGGAATAAAAAAGATAAAAGGACTTCAAGTCTTTTCTTCTTGCAATTGCGAGTTTATATTTTTCCTCAGCATTGCAGATTCATCTGTCACTTTATATATCTGTCACTTTATATATCTGTCACTCTGAGTTTATATATCTTGTGATTTTGATTTTAAAATCCGATATAAACTCGCAAGAAAACAAGAAGTTTTACATAATTTAGCAAGCAATTTTCTGCTTGCTAAATTCTTGTTGAATTCATTAGACTGAGAACTTATAATTTTGTCAATTTTGAAGCCGCATCACCGGCGATGTGACGTCACAACCATCGTTGCCATTCCCGTGAGCGCGGGCACGCCGCGCGCCGCTGCTCGCTCACGAAGCTTCTTTTAACGGAATAAAACCATGTGTTTTTATATATGAATTTGACTAAATGTATTGTATATATATTTGTAGAGCTGTTAGGAGTTGTGTGAGCATAAACCCCGCGTCTCGCTCGTGACTGACGGTGAGTTTGACCGCTTTAATCGGTCCGTTAGATGGAGTTGTTCTGTCACGAGCTGGTCGAACCGAACTCGAGCTTCAGACCGATTCGCGCGTTCAGAGACGCGGTTCTGACCCGAGACTCGCGCGTCTGTCAGAACCTGCTGAACTCGGAGAGACCGAGCATCAAACCCGGTACCGAACCGACCGACGAGCAGCGCTTCGTGCGCCCGATCTTAACGGGATGGATGCTGCAGGTGAGGAGAGTCTAATGAATCATATTCATCCATGATGTCTAATGAATCGTGTTCTGAATCAGTGATTCGAATCATTTTGATCCAATGATATCTAATGAATCATTCTGAATCAGTTATTTGAATCTCTTGAGCTGATGATGTCAAATGAATCATATTCGGAATCAGTTATTTGAATCTTACTGATGTCTAATGAATCATATTCTGAATCAGTTATTTGAATCTTACTGATGTCTAATGAATCATTCTGAATCAGTTATTTGAATCTCTTGAACTGATGCTGTCTAATGAATCATCTTCTGAATCAGTGATTTGAATCGCACTGTCTAATGAATCGTAATCTGAATCAGTGATTTGAATCACACTGATGTCTAATTAATCGTGTTCTGAATCAGTGATTTGAATCACACTGATATCTAATGAATCATATTCTGAATCAGTTATTTGAATCTTACTGATGTCTAATGAATCGTATTCTGAATCAGTTATTTGAATTGCACTGATGTCTAATGAATCATTCTGAATCAGTTATTTGAATCTCTTGAACTGATGCTGTCTAATGAATCATCTTCTGAATCAGTGATTTGAATCGCACTGTCTAATGAATCGTAATCTGAATCAGTGATTTGAATCGCACTGTCTAATGAATCGTAATCTGAATCAGTGATTTGAATCACACTGATGTCTAATTAATCGTGTTCTGAATCAGTGATTTGAATCACACTGATATCTAATGAATCGTGTTCTGAATCAGTGATTTGAATCACACTCATATCTAATGAATCGTGTTCTGAATCAGTGATTTGAATCGCACTGATTGGATGCATTTGCATTTATTAATTTAGCAGATGCTTTTATCCAAAGCGATTTACAAATGAAAATCAACAAAAGAGCAATGATACGCACGTGCTATAACAAGTCTCAGTTATCTTAACACAGTACGTCACAAGTTTTTTTTATTATGTAATGAATAATAAGAAAACAGATAGAATAGAAAAAGAACAGAGAAAGCTAGATGATGCTCTTAGTGATTCGAATCTAATGAATCATTCTCTGATTCATTGACTTGAATCACACTGAACTGATGCTGTCGAATGAATCTTAATCTGACTCAGTGATTCGAATCACTCTGATCTGTTTCAGTGATTCGAGTCACTCTGATCTGACTCAGTGATTCGACTCACTCTGATCTGATTCAGTGATTCGAGTCACTCTGATCTGACTCAGTGATTCGAGTCACTCTGATCTGATTCAGTGATTCGAGTCACTCTGATCTGACTCAGTGATTCGAGTCACTCTGATCTGATTCAGTGATTCGAGTCACTCTGATCTGACTCAGTGATTCGAGTCACTCTGATCTGATTCAGTGATTCGAGTCACTCTGATCTGACTCAGTGATTCAAGTCACTCTGATCTGAATCCTGAATCACGGAGCTTGTTCTGGAGCAGGTGTGTGAGGATCAGAAGTGTGAGGAGGAGGTGTTTCCTCTGGCCGTTCACTACCTGGACAGGTACATGTCCCAGAATGCCGTGCACAGGTGTCGTCTGCAGCTGCTGGGGTGCGTCTGCATGTTCCTGGCCTCCAAACTGCGGGAATCGGTTCCTCTGAGCGCCGCCAAGCTGTGTGTCTACACCGACCACGCCGTCACCGTCCCAGAGATCCTGGTAACCTCACATGACCTGCTTTACGCAAACCTCCTTTATTAAAACTCTTATTATATTCTGATTGGATGACCTACATTTGAAGGAAATATCAATATTAGAAGAAATACTTAAGTGTAAATTAATAATGAAATAAAATAATTTAAGTATTAAAATGACAAAAATTTAAATAAAAAGATAAAATAAGGCTTTATAGAATATATATATATATATATATATATAAACCCCTTAAAAACACTGAAAAAAATAAAAAAAGTTAAAACGATCCTGCATTTGAAGTTGTTATTGTTAACGGAAATTAAAACATTAAAAATAATTTCATTCATTTATAAAGCCTAAAATATAAATTATGAAAACATTCAAATAAAAATGATAAAAGCACATTACAAAATTAAAATAAAAATATTAAAATAAAAGCTAATTCTAAATATTAATAAATAGTATAACAGTATAAAAATAATATTTATATTTAGTCATTAGCAGATGCTTTTATCCACAGTGACTTACAAATGAGGACATCTTTTAAATGATATAATAGATAAAAAGAAAACAGATAGAATAGAGAAGCTAGTGTGAGTTTAAAGAAAACAAGCAGTTAGTAAATCAACAGAGTGCAAGTCTAAAGGGGCTATTTTATTTTTTAAGAATAGAATTATAATAGAGAGTGCTAGAGTTAGAGGCACAAATAAAGATGGAGAGATGTGTTTTTAGCCGATTCTCGAAGATAATTAATTAATTAATGCATTGCTGCTCATCAATCGTAATCAGTGCATCTATCAGTGTTACTTTAATATTACAGTTAATATTAGATTTTATTATATATATATATATATTCAGTTTTCATTTGATTTTTAATTTATTTACTTTATTTAAAGTGATTTATTTATTTATTTTTTTAATGGTTTTAGCTTTTGTTAACTATAATAACCCTGGCATAAATATGGTAATAAACTATATTGCTTGGCTGATTAAAAAAACGAATTGCTGTTATTCATTTATTTAATACTAATATTGCTATCTTTGTAATATGTGTTTGTGTGCAGCAGTGGGAGGTGCTGCTGGCGTCGCGTCTGGACTGGGATCTGGCCTCGGTTCTGCCGTCTGATTTCTTGGAGCCGCTGCTGCAGACGCTGCCGCTGAGCGCCGAGGACACGGCTTCGGTCCGGAGACACGGGCTCTCCTACATGGCTCTGAGCTCCACAGGTATCCGCCGCATCAGCAGCTCTTTGTGTACGGCTCATTGTTCCTCTGCAGCTCTGCACATCAGCGTCTGTCGCTCGCTGACACACACAAACCTCTCTGAACTGAGAAGCAGCCATCTATTACTCACAAAATAAAACCAGTCAAAGCCTCATTTAATCACATTAGTGTTGTTAGTTGACATAATCGTTTACTTTCATTAGGTGGTGGATTTAAATGTATATTAAGGCGTTCTCAAAGACTACTTTTTGTCAAGTTTATTTATTCTTTTTTTGTTTTTACTTGAAATAATAATTTAGCAGTTTATTTACAATTTGTTTTATGTATTTATTTTTGTTAATTGATTACTAATTCATTTACATTAGAATTTATGAACCTTGATTCATCTTATCTTATTCATCAATTTTATAATATATATATGTCCCTGCAGCACAAAAGCAGTCATGAGTAACACAGGTATATTTTATATATATAATATTTTAATATAAAAAAAAAAAATATATATATAAATATATTTAATATATAAACAGCATATTTTACTTAAATATATAGATGCATGTGTGTGTTTTCAGAGCTGAAGTTCTCGGTCTTCTCTCCGTCGGCGGTGGCCTGCTCGTGTTTAACGGCGGCCCTGGTCAGACTGGACGTCCTAAAGAATGAATTCAGCCCCGACGGCCTGCTGCAGCTGCTGAGGAACGTCCTAAACGCAGACATGGTGAGGATTTACTCATAACGGCCCTGGGTATCGATTGAATCTGATCAATTCAGATTCCAGTTCTGCTTCTTTCTGATTCCGGTCTGATTAAAAAATGCAACCTGTGTATCAATAATATAGCATCAAAACTGTTTCATGTATTATGTATTTCGGCAGAATTAACTGTTTATTTATTTAATGAAGTATGAGGGACCCTGCTGGCGTGATGTTGCATCTTTCATCTTTAATTTGGAGACTTCCCCGTCTAATAAACGCTTCTCCTGCGTGCGTCTGTGTGAAAGACTACAGTGTCCGAAGTGAAGTTAACAACGCCCTTCAGCCGTGATTTATTCACGATACAGCACGGCCTCTCGTACCTTATTGCTTACTGAGATTGTTAGTAATTCATGAACGCTTTGGAATAAAAGAAGACCGTCTGCAGATTACTACAGAAGTGGAATCATTTCAAAATATTAAAGTATCAAAAAGTATCATTTTTTTATTTTATATAAAATAAACGTTTTTTAATCCAAAACTTGCTATAAAATTAAAGCCATATGTCTATATAAGTTATGTTCCAAATTTTAAGTTGATATAAAAAGCTTATACCACAAACAGCCACCGGGGGCCTTTGAATGTTTTTTGATACATATTTCCGTCTCAATTTCTCTGTCAGTGTTACTTCTATTAAAAAATAACCACCAAATATGGAATCTTGAGACTCAGACCTTTCCGACGATGTGTTTTGTCAAGATTATAAAAATGATAAAGATTATCTAAACCAAAGCATTCAATCAAGAGCAGTGAGCGATTCCCTCGTTTCTTTTATCGTTTGATTAACATGAATGTGACAGATGCCTATAGAGTAATGCACAGATATAAAATAATGTTACACATCCAATGTTTTTCCCCAAACGTTCACTTAAGCCATAACAGATTATGTTTGCGTGAATACTTAAATACTGTAATTTTGTGTATATGTGTATATTTATCGGGATTGTGTCGTCTTTAGCGCGAGAAGCAAACAGAAAAGGTACTACTCAGAGAACGTACTAAAAGAAAATAGAATAAATGTAGAAAACTGAGATCGCTAAACGAGGGCTTAATGAACTAATTTTTGTGAAAACCTCAAATTCGACCAAAATCGACATTTTGCACCTTTTTTTTTTTTCCTGTAGCTTAAAATTAGCCTGTGCGCATTTCAACGCATTTCGTCTGCAATGATATCAAACATATTTATTCTGTCTCTTTTTTTGCAAAACATTTAGTTGCAGCTGAATACCATGAACAAAAATCAGCCGGCTACATAAATACTGTCCTCTTTTAAGAGCGGTTTGTGTGCAAAATTGATGTGGTTGAAGAAAAAACATTAGACAACTAAACAAAATAGCATGTAATTTATGAATGAATGATTCAATGACTCACTCAGGATTTACTAGTATCATTACTGGATGAATCAGTGCTTTTGAACGAATCTCTTAAATGATTCAAAGACAAATACATTTGAACAGCCCCTTTTCGCCACCTACTGGCATAACAGTGTAATTGATAAATCTTAATTTGAAGTATTAAATGACTATTTTAATCGCTATCGTACACGTCAGAGTTTATATCCGAACTATAAGCTTTTATCCCGTACTGTATGTTTGTAACACAGAAATAATGATACTGTAGTTGGAAAGACTGAAGCGGTTTCATTCATATAAATGACAGCTGATCTCTTTAGGACAACGACAGCGCGAACGCAGAGTTAAATGATCGTACGCTACAGCGTTGTGATCACACACGTCAAAGGTGGAGGAACGAAACGGACGAATCATTGTAAAAACTCTACTGTAAATCACAAACCCAACCACTGTGTGCACCAGCGGAGGTTTTGCTGCCATCTAATGGGGAAAATGTGATACTGCACCCAAACAAAATCTTACTGAAAGCTCATTTTTTGAGATATCAACCTTAAATTTGGAACACAACTTGTTTAGATTTATGGCTTTGATTTTCTAGCAGGTTTAAAGTTCAACGTGTTTCATAAAATATATATTTTATATAAAATATTGTTCATAAATCATTTTCATAAACTTAAACCTGTATAACTTTCTTTTTTGGTTTCACTTTTTACACTTTTATTACTTCAGCAATAATCTGCCATGGGTCTCAGTTAAACTGTTTATAAAAAACGTGCGTTACGTCTCATATAAATCAAATATAATTTCATAAATTGCATAAACAATTATGAACAAAACAGCATAATGTATTTAAGGTATTTAAGACACCTTTTATCGTGTGTTAGTTAGGACACAGTGTTAGTATTAGATATTGGAACTGGAATAGTTTTTTGATTCCTAAAGCTAGCCCTGACTGAGCCAGACTCTCTCTGTGATCCAGGTGTCCCTGCGCTCCTGCTTCTCGTCGCTGGAGGAGATCATCGATCAGGTGCTGCCGTCTCCACCCGTGCTCCTCCGCTCACCTGTGCAGGTGCAGGATCTCACGCTCTGACAGGTGGATGCATCAGATATGCTCAAACCAATGGATTCTCGCATTTGTTTTCTCTTATTGTTGACTGTTCCAGTGCATTAGCGTTTGTTGATGATGTTCGCATTAGTTTTAATGTCACAGATGTTCTGGACCCAAGCAAATATTTGCACTGTCAGGAAACCTTTGCCCTGTCAAACACACACACTGCATTTATTAATTCACACGTGATTAATTTCGTGCACTCTTCATAGACTTGACTGCATGCTATTGATAAACTCTTTTTCAATTTTAAAGATAAATATGTGAAAATAAACAGCATATATGTGGACGGTGAATGGTTTAAGCGTGGTGGTTTAAGCTGAAGTGCCACATTTCACCCTGAAATCAAAAGAGAATGGTTTTGAATTAAGAAAATGAAGCTTGTTCGTAAAATTAGATTATAATTAAAACTAGCATGAATTAAATTCAGAACAACAAACACTACCATGATATATACTGGCATGACGTGCAATAAATATTTCTTGCATAATAATTAGCAAATTTACATGTGAAAAAAATAATGTCGCAATGCAAACAAATGACCCCAAGTTGTTATTTTAGTATTTTCCATTTTCATTTAGTTTTGTGTTTTTTATTAGTTTTCTTTTTCAATGCATCAGTATATTCTTTATTAATTTTTATTTCAAATCAGTTTGAATTATTTTAGTACATCAAGTTAAATTGAACAAAAATTATAAATCTTGCATTGGCAACTAGCTGAAATAAAATACGTTTTCTTTTTTAATATTTTATTTCAGTTAATGTTTAGTATATTTCAAGTAACAAATGTTTTTTACGTTTATGTTTTGATTAACTATAAAAACCCTGGAATCCGGTCATACTATCACTTCAAAAGACCACAGATGCATTTGTTGCATACTGTTTGCCTAAATTACTTTCAAATTCATTATTACTTCAATTATAATAGCTGCGTCACAATTCTCACATACCAGTGAGCATAAATGTCATTTAGGGTTATCCAGGAGACTATGATGGGTACAGAAGAACCGACAGCCAGAGGGCATTTTACACTTCATTTGTGCTGTTTTATTGTTCCAATGAGTCAAAAACACATCAGGGCAGATAAATCAGGCACTTTGGCAAATAAACATGCAGGAACTTGAACAAAATGAGACACCAAACAGAAAATCAACACCTCATTACCCGGATTATCTCGAGCCGTGACACTCCGAGCAGCTACAGATCACACTGCTGCTCTACTGGACTTAACAACACTGTATGAAGAGTTTACATTTATTGATGACCCCAAACACCCTGCTATGACACCAAAACACCTTTCCATCCCATTCCTAAATAGTTGTATAACAATTGTTAACATCCAGTAAAAAAAATTTAAAAAGAAGGGGGCAGTCGTGGCCTAATGGATAGAGAGTTGGACTTGTAACCTGAAGGTTGTGGGTTCGAGTCTCGGGCCGGCAGGGATTGTAGGTGGGGGAGTGAATAACCAGCACTCTCTTCATCCTCAATACCACGACTGAGGTGAGACCCTTGAGCAAGGCACCGAGCCCCCAACTGCTCCCCGGCTGCCCACTGCTCCGGGTGTATGTACACTTTGGATGGGTTAAATGCAGAGCACAAATTCCAAGTATGGGTCACCATACTTGCCCACACACCACTTCCCTTTCCCCCTTATTTAAATCTCACCATTTCAACACGTTTCTCAAAGACAACAAAATTTGAGAAGCGCTTTTAGTTTCATCTTATGCTGAAAGGTCACAGTGTCTTTTACCATCCTAATAAACTGCGACATGGAAGCAGTTCAAACACTCCTATCTGCACAATTCTTATCATGAAACAGATGCAAAACTAAAGTCTGGACTACATAAAGTCATAAACGGGCAGCAGTTTATTGTATCCGTGCACCTGTGAACTCTGAGCATGTTGTAAAAAGACAGAAATTGGCGGGAACGATCTTCAAGAGCACTTTAGTCAATCTTTGCACTGTGAGTTTTGTTGTGTTCTACCACCAGCATTCACCTTAAAAACAAACTGAACTCACAATGGTTCTGAACTTTATCATGAGTCATCTTTGGTATTTTTTGACCAGCCAACACCCTAAACAGTCATTTAAAAACATTTCAAAGAATAACCAGTCAGTTGTTTGTCACTGGGAGAAAGGCAGTTGACAAAATAAAAGGCACTGTTCTCAGACCAAGTCTACATAATAAAAACCACTGTTTTGCATGTTGTTGCAACACAAACTTCTGTTCCCTCAGAATGAAATGCATGTCCTAAACAGGACGTCCTGTCCTCTTCGAAGGCCAATTTCCTGCTGGGCCTGAAACCATTCCCTGACCACTCTTTGTCTGGCATTGCTCCAGAAGTACTTTCCTTGCTTCCAACCTGCTTCCTTTTCCAAGCGCAACTGGAGTTGCGTCATCTCTGCAGATCGTAGTCCCTGTGCGTTTCGGTTGCTCCCAAGGCTTGTTTGTAAGTCTGAGTGACGTTTTCGCAGTTAGAAATTGAAAACACGCTATCTGACACTCCTGCGCGGTAGCAGGCCATGTCCATTTCCCAGTGACCCTTGTACTGAGACTCTTCCCTCAAGTCGAGCAGATTGTCAGCGGATATGCATCCTCTCATCCTCCGTCCACCTGCTGGTCGCTCCACTGGGGCGACTGGAATCTCGCGGTCAGGTAGGTCAAGTCTGTCGAAGGACTCCGAGGAGAGGATACTATCTTCGCTGATCGCGCCGCTTGGTCGGGATCTGTTGACCACCGTTGGTAAGGAGGGTGCAAGCTGGTCCAGCGAGCCGAATTCCTGCAGGCCGCCAGAAAACTTGCCGTGCCGTTTGAGGATGCCCTTGCGGTGCGGCTCTGGGTTCCCAAGAGTCTGTCCGGAGCTCTCCGGAGAAGAGGAATAATAGCCTGACTCGCTTTCCGAAGGCTTCTTCAGGATGCCTTTAGGAGGTGGAGGCAGGACAGATGGCGCCAAAGCGTTCTGGCTCTTCTCCTCCAAGGGTGTAGCCTGGGAGTCACTGGGCGCTTTCTGTTTAAGACTCCCCCGCTTCTTTAGAATTCCTTTAGATGGGCGAGGAGCTTCCTGCATGGTCTGCGAGACGTTGTTTTCTTTGCGTGACCTGCGTATGGAGCGCTGCCGCTGGACCGGTTCTCCTCCGGTGGCCCCGCCTGTCCGCAACAGGCAGCGCATCTTGGAGCTGCTCTCTAGAAGAGGACGAGATGTGCGGCGTAGCCAGTCTGCGATGCGAGTCGGGCCACACGCGGCAGTCACATGTCCTGGCTCCTGATGTGTAGCTGAGGGTTCACTCTGAGCCAGTAGAGGGAGCTGATAGCCCCAGTTGAGCCACCAGTGACCCGCAATCTCCTCCAAAGTAGCTCTACGCTCTGGGTTTACCATCAACATCCAGCGGATCAAACCACATGCATCTGTGGAATGACAAAAAGGATTAGGATTGATGCTACAAATGACCTACAACAGGAATGTCCAGTCTGGCTTCAGGAGGGCCACCTTCCAGTTGAGTTAGCTCCAGCTCTAATTAAACTTGCACGAGCCAACTAACCAGCGTCGTCAGGATCACTAGAGGCAGGTGTATTGGAGCTAATCTCTGAAGGAAAATGGCCCTCCATCTGCAGGACTGGACACCCCTGGCCTACAACATCACAGACTTCAAAGCTGCATTCAAACAGACTGGTGAGTGGCATTCTTTTCCAGTAAGAGCTAGCAATGTGAGGGACTGTTGGCAGTGCAAAGCAGATGTATCCATGTGGCACAGTTTCAAAGTTTTATGTAACTATGCAAATGATCAGCAATGCAGTGTTTTGACTACTAATGGGAATGAAAGCATGGGTGCACAAACAGTGCACAGTATCCTGATACTGTGTTTCCCAACCCTGTTCCTGAAGGCACACCAATTGTACACATCTTCAAGCTCTTCCCAATCAAACACACCTGATTCAACTCATCAGCTTGTTAGTAGAGACTCCAACGGATAAGGGAGGCATCCAAAATGTGTACTGTTGGTGTGCCTCCAGGAACAGGGCTGGGAAACATTGCGTGGCAAGATTAGTTCATGTTACTCCGGGCAGTTTCCCGCTTCTCTGTAATTCTCTGTAATGTAGGGACATAGCTAAAAATGATGCATGAAAAACCATGTGAGAAATTGGACCTCATCAAAAATGTTAAGTCAACATTAAAACAGCCACTACAACCAACATCAAGGCAACCAGACAATCTCCAGCAATAAAGTTGCTGCCTGAGTCAACTCAACAGTCAGAACTCAAATTTATGAGACTGCCATGCAATGGTCAACAGATGGAAGGCACGTAATTCAGAACGTTATCTCCTAGAAATAGATAAGCTCCATCTATAAAACTGCTACATGGCATGGTGGAAAGAGCCAAGTCTAGAGCTTCGACAAACACAGTAAACCAGTTTTGTGCCTTGGTTTAAAAATAGGTCAAACAGTACACAAAGGAGGTCTCTTGCGTTTCGGTTGTCTTCTATTTAATTTAAGAGCCTCACCAGATGGTTTAGTGGGTTTGCGGTAGTTTCCAGTGCTGATCTGCTGGACCAGCTTCTTGTGGTCTTGTCCGTCGAAAGGCATGGCTCCGTGAACCAGGGTGTACAGCAAGACACCCAGAGACCAGCTGTCCACCTCCGGTCCTCTGTACGGCCTGCCGTTCACAATCTCGGGCGAAGCGTACAGGGGGCTGCCGCAGTACGTCTGCAGGAATTTATCGTCCTGGTAGAGGTTTGACAACCCGAAGTCAGCGATCTGAAAAACAGACAGTGCTTTCAGTGCTTCTCATCCAGCGGTTGTTGGCCTTTCGCTCTGCCAGTTTTATAGCTTATTTGATGCCATTAATCACACGCAAGTTTCGATAGGGTGTTTGTTTTACGGCACTTTGTTTAATAACTCTAGGGAAACAGAAGCATCAAGGTTAACGTTTCAAACAGACTATGAAAGCCGCGACTGAGAAAATGACGATACATTGGGGGTTCAACAGGACCAGGATTGAGAACCACTGGTCTTCAGGATTACTGGAAACATCCAGGCAAGTGTGTTTGGGGCAGGTTGGATATAAACTCTGCAGGACGTCACCCCTCTAGGAGAAGGATTGGACACCCCTGGTTTACTACATACACTATATTGCTTTGGATAAAAGCGTCTGCTAAATGACTAAATAAATAAATATTGCCAAAAGTATTGGCACCCCCTTCTAATGAACAGGTTTGACTACTTTAGTAATTTCCATGAGTACAAATCTTAATGTTTAAGCATATAATGATATTCTAGGGAATTGTTTGCTTCTAATTTTATAGCAACAGAACTTGACTATAAAATTAGAAGATTTGTACTCATGGAATTGACTAAAGTAGTCAAACCTGTTCATTGGGCGTGTCCCAATAGTTTCGACAATATAGTGTAAATGAATAACAAACATTTATTCAGCTGATCATTCTTAAATGAGGTCCAGTGATCTAGTTGTAAAACCTTCACAAATTAAAAATTCATTCTGTCCCGAACTTACCTTTATATTGCCGTTGTCGTCCAGCAAGATGTTCTCCAACTTCAGGTCACGATGAACAATACCGTTCTGTTGGAAAAACAGAGATATTTAGAAACCACACCCGTCGCTTTTTCTAAATCTGATCCGACTTTAAATTCTGACTAGATGAGCCGTTTTTGACGCACGGTTGAGTAATTATGCCAATTTTTATGTCGCTTGCCTTCAAAGCACAGGCTAACGAACGTTATTATTTGGCAGACATCGGTCTGTTATGTATTCACACTGGAATATTTCATAATACTGCTTTGGTGTAATTTTATGAAAGCAATTGATTGTCGCTTTAAAGGGTTAGTTCACCCAAAAAGGAAAATTCTGTCATTAATCACTCATCCTCGTGTCGTTCCAAACCCGTAAGAACACAAATGACTATATTTCTGATGAAATACGAGAGCTTTCTGACCCTCCATAGACAGCAAGGGTACTACCACGATCAAGGCACAGAAACGTAACGAGGACATCGTTAAAATAATCCATGTGACATCAGTGGTATACCTTAATTTACGAAACTACGAGAATACTTTGTGTGCAAAGAAACAAAAATAACGACTTTATTCAACAATGTGTTCTGAAGAAGAACAAAGGTCTTATGGGTGTGGAACGACATGAGGATGAGTAATTAATGACAGAACTTTCATTTTGGGGTGAACTGTACCCAGTGCTGGGGAATAACTAGTTACAGACAACAGAATTACGTCATTTAATTACAAAATAAAAGTAACTGTAAGTAGTTACAGTTACTGCGAAATAATGTGTAATTAAATTAGTCACTTATGAAAATGTTAAGGATTACAGCATATTAGCTATTAAACTCTTTCTTGTTATGATTTTAAGTCTGTATTTAACCTCAGAACGATCTCTGTGCTTTAAATGAAATGATTATAATCTTAATTCAAGTGAAGGTCTGACAGTAATCAGTGTGGAGTATGACTGTACGATTACGGTTTCAAAACAGTTGAAAACATTGGTTAAAGATGTAGAATCAAAAAGTAATGTTACTTTAATAAAGTCATTGAAAAGTTACACTCCTTATTAGATTTTAAATGCAGTAACTAGTCATCTGTAACCTTCCCAACACTGACTATCCCTTTAATCAATGACGACGATGTCTGGAGGGAATTTTATTTTAAATCCAGTTTCACTTTTAAACACTTTCCTAACGACAAGCAATCAGGAAAACCCCCAGCCGTTCCTCTGATTCTTCTATCTGGGGAGGAATGCCAGTCTTTCCTGATTGTGTTTCTCTGCGGGGGGCAAAGCCTCATTTAACATGGCAACAAAAGCTCAGATCTCTCGCACATAACCGTATGATCAGGACAGAGTCGGTGGTGTGTGTTGCGTGAAACTGGAGCGTTTCTCTCAGACGCGGCGCAGTCATGCGGAGGCTGATGAGCGTTATGCAACCCGCGAGCGTTCCCATAGTTCTCCTGGCTGTGAGAAACGCTCTCATGACGTCTAAATAATACTGAGTCTGGCTGACCTCTGCAGCTCACAGATATCTGTAAACCCTAAACCTGCAAAGCACCTCCGAAGAGGGTCGTTTTTGAGGGCAAGACGAGCGTTATAGCCACTGAAGTCACTGGAGGTGATGCGTGAAACAAAGGGGTGCTGTATGAAATATTTTATTTTATCTTATTTATTTATTGTGTGGTGAGCTCTAATAAATAAAGTCATCAAATCAAAATGTTGGCATTACTATACCATTCTAGTTTTTATTATTTTGAATTAGTAAATAAAATAAAATAAAGTTTGCATTTTCTAATTAAAAGTTTTAAGTTGTATTTTTGTTGTTATATTATCATTATTATTTTTTATCTATATAATTATTAATTTTTCTTTTAGTCTTAGTTTTATTAGTTTCAGTACTTTTTTAAAATATTTAAATGTATTTAATTTACCTTGGATGTTAATCTATAGAAATTACAGCGGTGTTATTTTAATGTAATTAATATGATTATATAGTTTAATTATTATTTAGAATTTTTATTTTTATATTTTCAGTTTTTCATTTTAATTTTCATTTTAAGTTCGTAAGTTTGTTGTTTTTATCATTTTTAATAGTTAAAAAAACATTTGTCTATACAGTTTTGTCATTTTAGTACTTATAGTTAATAAACGATAACTAGAATAAAATAATTTCTTAACAATTTAATGTATATTTCCATTACCTCAGACATTAAAGAATAGAAATTACAGCGGTGTTATTCTAGTATTATTATTATGCAAACATAGTTTTTATTAGTATTTTAAATTATTTTTTTTAAGTTTAAGTTTGTAATTTTTTTTAAATAATTTTAAGTTTTTCTATTTAGTTTTTATTCGTTTGTATCTCACTTTTAGCTAATTTAGTACAACAAAATGTTTTTTTTTATATTTTCATTTATTTCAGATAAATTATGATGGCTGATATTATAAGTATGTTTTACTGTTAAATAAGATTTAAAACACACTAGTCAACATTTGAAGGATCAAAACCTTTCATTAAAACAAAAAAACAAAAATCAAGCATCCAAATATTGCATTTTAAAGCATTTTGCAATAGAAAATAACTATATATAAAGAATGGTTTCTGACCCGGTGGCAGTAATGGACGGCAGAGACGATCTGTCTGAAGAAATGTCTGGCCTGGCTCTCAGAGATGCGCTGTTTCTCACAGATGTAGTCGTACAGATCTCCTTTGCTGGCGTACTCCATCACGATCACGATCTTCTCCTTGTTCTCAAACACTGAAACACAAGCACACGCCGCATGAAGACACACTAAAGCACTTGTTGGGGTTTGTCTGGATTGTATAACGAGAACAGAGCGCTCCGGGCACCTTCGTAGATGCTGATGATGTGCGGATGAGCGAGAGACGACATGATCTCGATCTCGCGCCGGATGTGCATCAGGTCCTGCTCGTCCCGGATCTTCTCCTTACGGATCGACTTTATGGCCACCTGCAGAACAAAACCAAACATATATATATATATGAGAAAAAACATCATTTCAAACAAACTGTCACTGTAGCCAAAAATTATTCTACATATTTGTATTAGTAATATAGTGTAGAAATGGTCAAAACTAGCAAAACATCTAGTTGAAGTAATTATATGCATATATATATAATTATATTTAATCATTCTAATTATATTCACATTATATGATTAAATAGAGCACTGTTTAAAATCAACCATTAAAATAATCACAATATTTGCTATTACATTATTTAACATAAATGTATATTTTTAATTAAATATAAAATAAAGCTTTTTAACATAGTAACACCACTAATATTAATTAGTTGCAATAATATGACAATCATATATTTATTATTAATAACACTAATTTATTACATATTAAACTATTATTAAATATTGAACACATTTACAGTGTAGGTTAATCATATCGATGTATGTTTAACATTTAGTATTTATTACAAGTGAAATAAGAGTAATTTAAATATATAACATTCATTTATAATAATAAATCTGTTAATTATATTTATACAACTTATACGTTGATATAATGAATATATGAACATAAAACAATATATTTAACATTATTTAAAATCTGATTTATTACATATTAAACAATTATTAAATATTAATTTAAATATTTAACAATGTTTACAATTATTTACAATTGCATTATTAATATAATGAAATAAAATCATATAGGTTAATTATATTAATATACTATAATAATCCATTTTATTATTTAATATTAATAGAGCATTAATTTATTACATACTGTATTAAGAATAAATGTTAAAAATTGAAACGTTAAATGTACAGAAAATGACTCGATCAGTGAAGGACTGTATTTAGTTTAGTTCTCGGATGGATCCTGAAGCAGCAGCAGAACGATTTCTCTCTCAATCAATCTTACGCAACTCTGTCATACTGAAAGTGACATTTACTCAAAGATAGTTTCACAATGATTTTCATACTGCTTACAGTAAAACTGAGATCAGGCACGGCAGATCCTCGGGAATGAATCACAGTGATTGATGTCTGATTGTGTCGTGATGCGTTTGCATGCTTTTAGTCTTTGAGTCTCAGTCTCTCTTTTGTCCTTCTTTTGTGTGTGTGTGTGTGTGTGTGTGTGTGTGTGTGTCGTCAGGCATGCTTTACATTCCTGTGTGTGTGTGAGTCAGACGTGTCTCCACAGGTCACTGATGACCGGCAGATGGACAAACACACACACACACACACACACACACACACATCTGTTCTGACACACAAGGCATACTTACACATTCCTAAAAAAAATGCATAGTATTTAGTAAGCGAATAAAACTTTGCAAAAAAAAATTTTTTTTAAACTTTAAAAAAGGTTAGACTATTTTTACTATTATTGTTTAAGAGATGTAACCATTGAAAAGGTTTGTAAGGCATGTATGGAACACCATTAGTGTCAAAAATTATTTTCTCAAAAAATTAATTTGAGTTTTTCGCACACGTTTGGACTGAATATTGTTGATAATCATGAATATGAATAATAAAAGGGCTAAATGTGGTAATACTGTGGTAACATTCAAATTTAATTTTGCACATTAATTAAAACTTGCTGATCAGATATAATATGGCTTTGGTTTGATAAAATACTGATTCTTCGGGTCCAAACGGACCCGGAATGCAGAAGACGTACAGATTATGACTGTTATTATGAGAGTTAAAGGCCTACACAGAACTAGTTAAAGAAGAAAACCGTCAGACACGTCCAGACTCGCTGTCTTTCCTCAGAAGAGGAAAGTAATAACGTCCTTCCTGAAGAACTGAACAAACAACCCAAGCCAGTCTTCTCTCAAGGAAACCCCGACTGATCTGCTCTAAGAATCGCTTCTCAAGCTCACGTTTGCTTCCCTCAGAGGCCATTACACAGCGCTCTGGAAATGAAGCGAACACAAACGTTCGATTTACATGCCTTCATTTACATCGTCTGCTCGTCGGAAACTAACCAAACTTTAAAAACAGCACGTCTGCATGTGCAACATCTACAAAAACACCGCATTACATCACAAACATACAATTATCTTAGCGTCTATGTTTTAGTTTTACACAGAAATAAATACAATTATCATTTAAATAAATAAATAAATAAATAATCTAAACAACATTTTAATAAGTACTTAGAATAATATAATATAACTGAAAATCATTTATAATGATTAAACAATTGTATTTATTAAATAAAACCTTCTATCCATCAAACTTTAGTATGTTTTGTGCTTGAAATCAATTTAAATGTTGGCTGGTTTTCCTTTAAAAATATGTTTAAACAATTCACTTGAGAATAACTGTATCAAATAGTTTTCATATTTTCATATAATTGAAGTAAAAAAGTATTTTTCTCTAGTTTAAAACATAACAATCGTAGTTTTGTGCTTGTAAGTTAAAACAACTAACTTTATTGCAGATATATTCAAATTATTATTTTACATAACATATAAATGCCAGTCAGTATTAATTCATATATATTTCCAAAATATGTAAAAAGAATTCTTCAAACAAGATAGATTTAATAATAAATAACACTGATATTTTGTATCTTAAGTTAAATAGAAATTAAATAAAAATATTGTTTTTCATAATTTAGTGGTGGTGGGGGGGGGGTTGTGCTTCTAAGGTACGGAAAACAAACTTTATAGCAGATTTATTATTATTATTATTATTATTATTTAAATGTCAGTTTTTTTGTTTTTAATTAAAAATGTAATAAAACAGATTTACTTCAGGAAAAAACTGCATGAGGTAAATATTAATATAGGTTAAACATAAATATGTTTTTTGTCAGAGGGTGAGAATGGTCTCCAGCAGGAAGTGCCTGCGTGAGTCAAGTGTGATGTCACTTCCTGCAGGAGCTCCTGTAAACCTTCATGATCTAATATAGCGCCTGCGCTGGGAAATCACCTCAGTCCTTATCCTTATCCACCATCACGGGTCAGAGGTCACTTCCACTGAAGAACTGTTCCTTCAGCAACACAAAGCCTGCTTTTACTGCCATTTACATTAACACAATGTGTCACGTATTAACATGAACAATGCATTTATTAATGTTAGTTCATCAAAATACAGCTGTTCAGTTAGTTCACATTAACTAATGTTTACAAACACAGCTTGTGATATTAATAATGCATCAGTAAATGCTGAAATTAACATTAATAAATGCTGTAGAAGTATTGTTTTTCTTTGTTCATGTTTACTAATGTTAACTAATTATTTTAAAGTGCTACCAATTATTTTTATGAAAATTAAACATACTTAAGGTTTTTCACACATTCTCATTACTGAAATTTATAGAATACATTTCTAAAATAAAGTAATAAAGTAATTATTTTCTACATCGTAATAATGTTTGTTGTTTAATGTGTATATATAGAATAAAAGTGTATATATATATAGTGATATACTGTATATTAAATTGTACATGTTTTATAGAATACATATATAAAATAAACTACTATGAATACTGAAATTTTATATATATATATACTAAAATAAAAATATGTACATGTCATAGTAATATTTGTTATGCATTTGAATATTTTTTAAAACACTACATATGTTTAAAGAGACATGTTTAGTGTGATAAGACTGAAACAGTAAAGGAAAGGATTTAGGGTGAGGTGAGCAGGCCTGACTTCATGAGACTGACGCGTTAGGGTCCTTTAATGGCTGTGTTTCAGACAGAATAACAATAGGACGGAGCCGGTAAAAATAAGGTGAATTGAGCCGTGGGCTATTTAAAGCTCTTTCTGAAGCTGGGTGGCTCCGCAGAACCGGTTTAGTGTTTACTCTGATCACTGATGTGTGTCTGAGCCTCAACAACCTAGACTCAGCAACACAAGCAAACGCTCTTATTCTTGAATTCAGTGTGCTCTAGTCAAAATATAACCCTTGATATCATTCATCATACGCTGCCATTCAAATTCAATCGATTTCTTCCAACTGCACATATCAGAAAAACAACTCTTACATGTAGAAGCCTTTATTTTTGATATCAATAATTGCACTGTTACTAGTACATATGTGAATTATCAAGAGTTCAGTTGTCACTATGTTCATTCTTGATATCTGTACATGTGCATTTGTCATTTCTGATATCGAAAATGACTTATTTCATGATATCAGAAATTAACATTGTGTCTAGTGACAATCGAATTATTGATATCAAAAATGAACATTTAAGTGTTGCATGTCGGATATGTGCAGATGGAAGAAATCAGGTCTTGAGATCAACTGAATTTGAATGGCAGCCTATGATGAGTGAAAATACAACTACAGATCTCAAGAATCATATTTTTAGCTCGCCATACCATACACAGCAAGTGCAAAGCACAATCATTTCCACCACAAGCAGAAAAAGTGATTAAAACCGGCAGGGCAATTAAAAAAATCTACTTCTGTCAATTTATTCTTTAGTAAAAAAATATATTGTTATATTCTATTCAAAATATTTTATTATTTACTGATTTTTTTAAATGCTTTTTATTTATTTTGAATGATTAATATTGTAGTAATATCAGCTGCATGACCTGAACGCGCTCTCTCTCTCTCACCGTTCTACCGGATCGGTCCACCGCTTTCTTCACGCGCCCGTACGTGCCTTCCCCGAGCGTCTGCAGGAACTCGTATCGGTGCTTGAGGTTGTGTTTGTGATGGTGCCGCTTCACGGCCTGACGCTTGACGCGCGCGACGCCCGGATCCCCGTTACACTCCATCAGATTTCAGCGGAAGACGAAGATGAGGTGCGTTCATGTCCGGTACAGGTGAGACAGTGAGCGCGCGGCACGCGCGGAGCGGCTACTGGAGTCCGGTGTGGGCGGGGCGCTGACCGTAAGTACCGCCCCTCGCGTTTGTAGTGCACTAGGTAGGCGTGTTTAAACCCTCTCTAGAGACAGGGGCTGTGTTCCAGATAGCATACTTCCTGACTGCATATCACCTACTGTTAAAGAATAGTGAGTGAAACAGTACAATAAACAACAATATTTATATCAGAGTAGTATGTTTAACTGTCACATTATAAACACAAACATTAATTCAGCACAGCTGTCGAGGTTGTTAGTAATGTGCAAACCATTATTTTTACAAAGGCTTGCTAATAAGGCTTCATACCAGTTAACAATGCTATATTGCCCAATTCAACTCATTTCATAACTGATGAACTTTACAGGCTGTTGGACAGAACTGAATCAACGCTCAGCTGAACTATCATACTTTTGTCAGTTGCACTAATTGGAAAAAGTGATATATTCTAGTTACACTAAGTGCAAATAATGATCAAATCTGTTTCTTTAGCAACATGCGTGTAAATAATAGTTAGCTGGCAGATATTTATACTTCAGTATACTGTAGTACATTATAAAACAGTATGCAATAACATATTGAGTGTAAATGATCATATATACATTATTAGATGAATGCCAATTTACTGGGATAAAGACCTTCAGCTGAGCATAAATAACACTGTATTATTAATGAGGGGTTTTATTTCCACTTTTCAAATATTTACTTAAAGTACAGTTTCTCTTTAAAGCTTAATTTGTTTGCATAATTGAAATATTATTTTTATTTATATATTATTTTACCGCAGAATTCTTCTTATTATTTAATATCTTTGAAACAATGAGTAGGGCCTACTGTATAAAGCGCTATGTATATACGTATCTTATATTTATAATTACTATAGAGGGTGGAGCCATACTGTGGGAAAGAAGTTCGACTCACTGGTTAAGGTGGTTAGACTGGATGTTAACTGGTGTATTGCAACATATCAAGATAAGAAATGTATTATTCTAAATGTGTATACACCTCACGAATGCCATTATAATGAAGATGAGTATTTAAATAGATTAGCTTTCATCAGTTCTTTTATTGAAGTATGTCATTGGGGACATGAATGCGGACATTTCCGACAGAAATTCATTCTTTTCTAGTCATATCGGTCAGTTTTGCCAAGACTTTGTCAAGTGAAGTGTGTTTGCCTGATAGCTATACCTATGTTATGAGGCCTGGAACACAGCATCATGGTCGGACCATTGTGTTAGTACAGCAGATGCACATGCCTCGCTGAGGGATACGAGTGTCTCTTATGAGACAGTAACAGCTGATCATATACCTGTGTCTGTGGTGATAAATGTTGACTATTTCATAGCGATGTCTAATGATGAAAGCAATATCAGTGCAGCAAAAATGGATTGCTCAGCACTTACTAACGAGGACCTTTTAGCTTATTATGTAAGTACAGATAAATGCCTGAGTGATATTCATTTACAGAGGGATGCAATGATGTGTAGTGATGTTAACTGTAAAGATGTAAATCATCAGAGGGATATCTGCTCAATGTATATATAGTTAATGTCTTGCATGGTTGTAGTAAGCCATTTTTTAACTTGAAGGGTATCATGAATAAGACTAGGCCTGGATGGAGTAAATTTGTAGCTGAATATCAGGCTGAATATAAGCTTATAAATGATGGGTTATGGCAGGTAGACCCAGGCAAATGAGCAAATCTTAAGGCCTGATTCTATGGCTATGAAGCTCCTAAATCATAATATGTGACCATGGACCACAAAATCAGTCTTAAGGGTCAATTTTTTCAAATTGAGATTTATACATAATCTTGTTATGATCGGACAATATTTGGCTGAGATACAACTATTAGAAAATCTGGAATCTGAGGGAGCAAAAAAATCTAAATATTGAGAAAATCTCCTTTAAAGTTGTTCAAATGAAGTTCTTAGCAATGCATATTACTAATCAATAATGAAGTTTTGATATATTTATGGTAGGTAATTTACTAAATATCTTCATGGAACATGATCTTAATATCCTAATGATTTTTGTCATAAAAGAGAAATGTATAATTGTGATCCATACAATGTATTGTTGTCTATTGCTACAGATATACCTGTGCTACTCATGACTGCTTTTGTGCTGCAGAGACACATATTACTGCTTTTTGGACAAAAGTCAGAACTCTTAATAGTTGCAGAGTGTCTCTTCCTTGTGCTTTAGATGGAGTTTCTGGGGCAGAGAATATTGCAGAATTATAGAGACAACTTCACTGTAGTCTTTTTAATTGCATCCAAAATGAATTATATAATGTGGGAGATATTCAAGTTAGTGATTACGTCACGTGACGTGGATCAAGCTATAAGCAAACTGCCTCAAAACAAAACTATAGTGGCCTAGATAATATTTCTGCTGAACATCTTAAATATGGAAGTAAGAGGATATCCCCTTTATTAGATGTCTGTTTTACTGGCTTTTTTATTCACAGTGTGTTACCAGATTCAAAGTTGTCTGTTTTGTTAGTACCAGTTATTAAAAACAAAGCTGGAATGGTAGGAAACTTAGATAATTATAGACCTATAGCCTTAGCAAGCATCCTGTCTAAAGTGCTGGAACAAATCTTGTTGGACAGGTTAAATGTGTTTATTAACTCTACAGACAACCAGCTTGGATTTAAGGCTAAACATGGTGCTGATCTTTGCATCTATGCATTAAAGGAAATAGTAAATAAGTATAGAGATAAAAACTCATCAGTTTTTATGTGTTTCACTGATGCATCTAAAGCTTTTGATCGGGTTAACCATGCAAAGTTATTTTTTAAAATGAGACAAAGAGGGGTGCCAGAAATCATTGTGAGAATCCTGGCTTATTGGTGTGGCCACCAGATGATGCTGTTCATAGAATTCAGTTCAGCATTCAACACAATCATCCCTCAACAGCTCAAACACAAACTGGCCCAGCTGGGGCTCAACACCTCTCTGTGCAACTGGCTGTTGGACTTCCTGACCGGGAGACCTCAAGCAGTACGGGTCGGCAGTAACACATCCAGCACCATCACACTGAACACTGGGGCCCCCCAAGGATGTGTGCTGAGCCCCCTCCTCTTCACTCTGCTGACCCACGACTGCACACCATCACACAACTCTAACCTGATCATTAAGTTTGCAGATTCTGGCAAATATAGTAGGTCATCCGGGTATTTCATGCACAGCATACATACTGGATACTGCAGAAATAGTAAGAGTGGTATGATAGTATGACGTTTCGAACACAGCGACACGCGTCATAATAAAAAACCACGCCCACCGGGAGAGGGGGGGGGGGGGGGGGGCTCTCCATTGATATTGTATTGTGGAAGCTGGCTCCTAATTGTCATTTCTGACATATAATTCAAAACAGAGCAATGTCTAAATGCTGCTGTGTGACGAGGTTTACAGTAAACAAGCTTAAAAAACCCCAGAACTACGTTTTTATATGCGGTCAACCCCCCAAAAACGAGCGTTTAAGGACAAAAGTATAGCGCAATGTGTCATATTACTGTGAGAACCACGCCCACTGGAGGGAGACGTCATCGGAGACAGGAAACATTCATTTTTTTTAAAGCTGCAGTCCGTAACTTTTTTTGTGTTCAAAATTGACTAAATTTATATAGTAAACATGAATCCGCTTTCCAAAGCGCGTTTTGTCTTATCCTGAATCAGTACGGTACGCCTATAATAAGTGTTTCTATTCGGACTATTTTCGACTGGATCGGGTAGGGACCGCTGCGGAGGAGTCCAGTACCTGCGTGATTCGCCGAAGACATGAACAGAGAGAAGTAGCTCCGGCTACAATATTCTTCCGCGAGACGCGTGCAGTTCTGTTAATGAGCCGCTGCTGCAGCTTTAATCATTATTTAATGATTATTGTGCACCTGAGAGGATATTGAGAAGCTACGTTTTATTGTCTATGTCAGCGCCCCTTTTCCTTGCCTTCCTTTTGTTTGAGAAATGATCCAAATCATGGCCCAACGAGAAATACTCGGACTTCTACAATTATTGGCGTCCTTAAACGCTCGTTTTTTGGGTCGACAGCTGATAAAAACGTAGTCCTGTGTTATTTAGCTTGTTTGCGGCACACTCGTCACACAGCAGCGTGTAGGCATTGCTCTGTTATTTGTTATAAGTCAGAAAGGACAAGGAGGCGTTGAGTTTCATCATTCAGCCTCATATAAAACTGAAAGTTTGCTCATGAGTATCTTACATCAAACAGAGTTCAGTCATTAACAGTGCTGCATGTTTAAATTGACTTTATTACGTCATTGTGAAGGGAATGAGCACGAGGCTGTGAGAGACTGAAGCATGACGTGTTTAACAACATTAACTACGTCACTTAATAATCTACATCCTCACGCGTCATATTAGCGTTCAATTCAATCCGGCGTCTAAACTGAGTACTCGGAGCAAAATCACATTATTCATCAAATTAGGCTCTTCTTTTATAAAAGAGGACGAACTAACGGAAATAGAATTAATGATCTTTGCAGCCGATCGATTTACAACATAATGTCAGATTATGTCAGAGTACATTTACGCAAACAGAACAGAAACGTGGTAAATAATCACAAAAACAGTGATTTAATAGAAAAGCAGTGTTGGATTCGCCACTAGAGGTCGCCAGCTCACTTTAGTATACATGTAGTGTACTACACTGAGGGTGCATCACAAAGAATGAACATTGTGACAGATTCCACGATTTTGTATTTTTTTTAGTTGAAAATGAATATACAATTTAAGATAAAGACTAGCTGGATGCGATTTTTACACGCAGCGACCAAAATAATAATAGTAATGATTAACCATGGTTTTATTATAGTGAAAGTTTAGTAACCATGTTTTTCTGGCGTGTTGATTATTAACCACAGTTTTACTACAAATACCATGGTTAAACTATGATTAGTGTAGCAAAACCATGTGGTTACCATGGTTTAACTATAGTAACCACTGCTTTTTGGTCTCATTTGTTGTAAAACCATGGTTGATTTTCATAAGGGAGTGAGAACCCTGCTGAGAAATATATATATATAATAAATAAAAATAATAGAAGCCATCACAGAATTAGTAATGGTTTTACTGGTTATAATGGGAACTGTAATGGGCTCTGCTGGTAATTACTCTCCTTCTCTTGGTGGCTACCACTAAATCCTAAAGGAATATGTCACAAAACACACTGCTGCACTACATTTGTAATGGTTTTAATGGTTAAAAGTTGATAGTTTGTAATAGTAGGCTATTCGTAGTGGAAAGCATTAGAATATCTGTGATCTGTGATTTCTATTGTTTGTTTAGTTTTTCAGCAGGAAAGGTGTGTGTGGTGATGTCAAAATAAGTTTATTAGTTACTTAAGTGTTCCTAACAATGTCTTTCACTTAAATATTGACGTATATCTTTTAGTACGTACTTTGTTTATGTTCCCTCCGCTAAGCGGACTGCATTTCCCAGCATGCACCAGTCGCGCCCCGCCCACCGAGCGTCTCTCTCGCCAAATGGACGGGCAGCGGCGGCGGCGGCGGCTGGCAGGGCAAAACCCCCGTATTTGAGCTGGAAAGTGAAACATTTCCGACGCAAACCCCAGGATTATCGATGATCGGCGCTCACCCGCGGGGGAAGGAGCTGCCTAACAGCCGCCAAGCGCAAGCAGCGACCCGGTCCGCGAGAGTGTGTGTTACCGAGCCGCGCCGATATCGGTCCGGTTAACGGGAGGAGGCCGTGAGTGTGAGTGAATGTGTGTTTAAGTGTGTGAGTGTGTGTGTGTTGATGCCCTGACGCACACACACACGCGCGGGCGCGCGCCGCTGGTTGTTGTTGTTGTTGTTGTTGTAACGTTATCGGTTCGGTTCGGTCCGGTCCATCCTGCGGTGATCCGGGCCTCTGCAGAAACAGCGCGTGTTTGTATGGACATGTGACGCGGACTCGGGCGCACTGGGTCTCGCTCCGGGGTCAGGATGGAGAACCCGCAGAAAAACAGCCCTCTGGTCAGAGATCTGACCCGAGCCTTCAGCCACTACAACAAACACAACGTGTTCCTGAAGAAGAACCTGAAGGAGACCCTCGCCTTCTTCAGAGAGATCCGACAGAACCACAGCAACACCTGCAGCGGCACACCTGGAGCTCTGGACACAGGTGAGTCCGCCGTCCACTGAGACTGACCGATACTGCTAACATTTACATCTCAGAAGCGCTAGGAATTAAAGCTGGAAGTATACAAATACAAGCTCATTTAAAATATGAATAAATGCTATCACAGAATAGGAATGTTTTTATAACCAGTCAGCATGTTTCACTTTTATTTCTGCTTTTGAAACTATAAATAATGCTAAAATATTAAAAATAATACAATAAATTAAAATATGTGACCGTGAGACGACAACTGTAAAAGCATAGTATGTATTATTAATTATGCATTTTAATTGTGTTATAATTAAATATATTTATTATGTAGTTAAATATTACTGATATATAATCTAAATACACATATTTGCTCTTATATCTAAGCTATGCATTTCTAAATTGTAAAAAATAAATCATTAAGTACTATTTATATACTATTATTAGTATTTATTGTAGTATTTTGAAATAGCCTTTTTAGTACTTTTGTTAACTTCTTTTAAAACTAATTAAAATGTTATATTAAGTCTTTGAATTTTGTGTTTTTTCCCATTTAGCTTAATTTATCTTCATTTCAGTTTTAGTTTTGCCTCCACATTGTTGCTGTGAAGGCATTATATCTCATTTCCACTTTATTTAAATTAGGACAGTGGATTTTAATCATTTTAGTTTAAGTTTTATATAATACTAACAACATTTGAAGAAATGACTGACATTCATAAAGTTTTTAATAGAAGTTAATTTAATGATTTTCTGTTCTATATATTCTTTTTAATAATTTTTCCCATTTAGCTTAACTTATTTTCATTTCAGTTTTAGTTTTGGTAAATGTACTTGCCTATTTCACCTCCACATTTAAAAATAAAATAAAAATCAGTTTGTTGTGAAGGCATTATATCTAATTTCAGTTAAAATTTTTATTTCAATTAGGACAGTAGTTTTTAATAATTTTACTTTAAGCTTTAGTTTAATTATAACAACATTGGGAAAAAATGGCTGATATTAATACAAATTTTAATAGAAGTTAATTGAACAATTCATTGCTTAAATAGAGTGGTTGGGTTTTATTCCTCAAATACACAACAAGCAGAGTTAGTCATCAGTAGATCTGTTATCAGACGACTAATATACAATATATTACAGTGTAAATATCGGTTTGAGATATCGGTTATCAGTCGATCTTTGCCTGTTTGTGTGAATGTGTTAGTTATCAGTGATGGGGATTCCTGATTGTGTGTGTGTGTGTGTGTGTGTGTGTGTGTCCTGCAGCAGGTTAAGTGCTAACAGCAGAAAATGTCTCAAACAGGATTTAGTGCAGAAATAAGCAGCTTAACAACCGTGAACAGAGTCACATTCAGCTGAACCAAGAATTAAACACTCCACAATACTTTAATGAGGACACTGACACACACACACACACACATGCATGAACATGAACTCACATTGATTCATTGACATCACAAAATCTTGTCTGACTCGTGTATCACCATCAAATCAAAAGACAAAAATCAAAACATATATTTGACATAAAAAAACCCAAGCCTTCTTGATGACTTTCTCATGTTACGATATTATTCTCATGGCGTTTAAACACATGTTCCCTTTCACTCTCATCAGTGTGATGTGGAGGAATCTGTGTCATGAGTCAGTGTTAGAATATGAGCGTGTCATCTGTACTGTAGTTGCTTTGATGTGTGTGTGTGTGTGTGTGTGTGTGTGTCGGTGCGGCTGTTGACTCTTTCCTGTTACAAAGGAGGTTTGCAGGTCTGACGCAAGTTTCCTCTGGTTTCTCAGTGAAATGGTTGAGTGTTTAATCAATCTAAAGCAGTGCTCTCACGGCATCACGCTGTGACCTTTGACCTGTCTCAGGCAGGTGACCCCTGCTCTTTCCCTGGACCCTGCACTGTGATTTATACCGAGGCGCGTCTCGTTCCTGGGGCCTGTCGGAGCTCGTCTGGCGCGCAGGGCTGGTTCTGGCCAATCAGAGCGTGGGTAGCTCTGGCCACGCCCCCATGAGCTGCATGTAAACAAACGTTTCATCGCTGCTTCAGTCTGCAGTAAACAACATCTCCTGCAAAGCTCCTGAGAAACTGCTCAAGTGCACCGAGGACAAAAGATGCTTTAAACACAAAGCATGCTCACAACAAATGATGATTTAGTTTAATTAATAGAAGTTAACTGATAAAGAAAATCTATTTCTGACAGCATCCTCATTTTACAGCATTCTGTAGCTTTGCAGGAGGTTTCTTGAAGCGTCTTCTGGATTTAGTCTCAGTTTGTTCTGTTTCTTCATGTCACTCCAGACAGACTGATGATGATCAGATCACATCTCTGTGTGGAGCACTAACATCTCACTGGATATATATATATATATATATATATATATATATATATATATATATATATATTTGTCTGAGATACAACTATTTGAAAATCTGGAATCTGAGGGTGCAAAAAAATCTAAATATTGAGAAAATCTCCTTTAAAGTTGTTCAAATGAAGTTCTTAGCAATGCATATTACTAATCAGAAATGAAGTTTGGATATATTTATGGTAGGAAATGTACTAAATATCTTCATGGAACATGATCTTAATATCCTAATGATTTTTGTCATAAAAGAGAAATGTATAATTTTGATCCATACAATGTATTGTTGTCTATTGCTACAGATATACCTGTGTTACTCATGACTGCTTCTGTGCTGCAGGGTCACAGATATATATATATATATATATATATATATATATATGTATGTGCGAGTGTGTGTGTAATTTCATGTATTTAATGTTTTTATCATTAAATTGTGGATTAGTGTCTTAGTAAACATGTTTTTGTTGTATTGCTCATGGCAGCTGTTGCAGGAATGGCGGCGCTCAGGCGGTTGTTGGTGATTTCTCTGGCAGTGTTTGTGGGCTGCTAGCGTGCGGCACAGATTACGCGGTGAGCGCGGTGGTTGTATAAGGCAGTGACTCAGCAGCGCTGGGATTATGAGCACTTCCTAATAATAACCCAAAGACTGTCGGCTCTGTGAGCGGCTCAGAGACGGTCATGAGATGCAGGCCTCAGGACACACGGCCGCTGCAGCACTTGTTTTTCTGTCCTGACATCACAAACAGCCCTGCTTTCTCTCGCGCGCTTCATGCATTCAGTATTCAGAATATATCTGCTGCACTCTTACTTTACAATCACTGGGATGCTGCTATAGTTCTTATGAATACTGTCATTTTTTCCCTTTATTTTTGAAATTCCTATTAGTTTTAGTATTGTTTTTTTGTCAGTGTAGTTATTATTATTATTATTATTTTTTTTTCAGTTTCAGATATTTTATTTCAAGTTTAAACAAAACAATAATGCTGACTTGGTGACAAGATAGTGACAAATTTTTAATTTATATTAGTTTTATAATATATATATATATATATATATATATATATATATATATATATATATATATATATATATATATTTGATATTATTCAGTTAACTCTTCCCTTTCTTTTTTCAAGTAATGACACTTTTATGGTTGTAGTTTTAGTAGAGTATAATAACCCTGGTTTGGCATTAATTCTTATATTGAGTTTCATAACAATAGCTCCATTTTTTTAAAAAAATCAAAAACGGGTTGGCAAGTTTGATTCATTTCTGTGTAACAATTGAATTATTTGATTGAGTGATTCATTTGTTTTATAACTCTAAAATGTTTAATGTGTCATTTTCATGATTTAAAATTTATGAAAAATTTTTTCCTCTAGTTTTTGGGACCAAACTGGTGAATATTAGAAAATCTACTAAATAATATATATATATATATATATATATATATATATATATATATTTCTAAAATAGTTTTGATAAAATATATGTAGGTAAATACAGCTGTTAAATATAAGTGAATATAAATGTTCAAATGTGATTCTTACATTTTGGTTAAAATGCAGTGAAAAATTGACCTTTTTAAGACTATTTTCATAGAAAATACATAAATATTCAGAATTATACTTAATCAACTAAATAAGTAAATTCCAGTGAAAATGTTTTAGTAAAAATATAAATTGGTAAATGTTGCTGTTAAATATTATATAAGTGCATATAAATGTTCAAATGTGATTCATCCTTTCATTAATTTGATGATAAACTCAAATGTGAAAACTTGCCTTGATTATTTAAAAATACATTTTTACTGTATTTTACTTCTTCCTTTAATGGTTTTTAATCTTTTACAATGAATATTTGGTTAAAATGCCGTAAAAAATAAAATAAAATCGATAAAAATAACTGTGAAGCATATTTAATTAGATTTTACTGTTTTGTTTTCAGAGAATCTACAAATAAGCTGATTACTGATATATACAGTACATACAGTCAGGTCCATATATTTGGAAACTGAAAATGCTTAGGAATTACAACCATTTTTATACACAGTCCCACCATTTTCAGGGACTCAAATGCAATTAGACAAATGAATATAATCATAAATAAAATGTAGATTTTTAATATTTAGTTGAGAATGCTTTGCAGGCGATGATGGTCTTAAGTGTGAACTCCTGGCCATCAGCAGAGACTTCTTTGTGATGCTTCTCCAGGGCTTTACTGCAGCTGACTTCAGTTGTTGTTTGTTTGCGGCTCTTTCTGTCTTTAGTTTTGTCTTCAGCGAGTGAAATGCTGCTCGATCAGGTTTGAGATCAGGAGATTGACTCGGACATTGCAGAATATTCCACTGTTTTACCTTCAGAAACTCCTGGGTTGCTTGTGCTGTGTGTTTTGGGTCATTGTTCATTTGTTCTCTGAAGCGCCGCTGAATCAGCTTTGCTGTATTTGACTGAATCTGAGCAGAGAGTATATCTCGACACACTTCAGAATTGATCTTCTGTCTCATCTTCACTAAACCCCAGTAACCCAGAGCCACTGAAGCCATGCAGCTCATGATCACACTGCTCCATGATACTCAGACGATGCTGTGTGCTTCGATCATCAGCTGCTCCAAGCCTTCTCCACACTTTCTTCTTCCTGTCATTCTGCTACAGGTTGATCTTAATTTCAGCGTCCAAAGAATGCTCTTCCAGAAGTGCTCGGGCTATTTTAGATGTTTTTTGGTAAAGTCTAATCTGGGCTTGTTTGCAGCGTGTGGTGAAGCCTCTGTATTTGCTCTGGTGAAGTCTTCTCTTGATTGCAGACATGTCTGTCTCCTGGAGAGTGTTCTTCTCTTGGCTGGATGTTGTGAAAGGGTTTTTCTTCACCATGGAGAGGATTCTCTGATCATCATCACTGTTGTCCTCCGTGGACGTCCAGGTCTTTCTATGTTTCTGAGCTCACCAGTGCAGTCTTGTTTTCTCAGAATGAACCAAACTGTTGATTTGGCTCCTAATGTTCCTGCTCTCTCTCTCTCTGATGGATCTGTTTTGTTTTTGAAGCCTAACAATCATCTGTTTCTCTTGTATGAAGAGATGCTTTGACCACATGATGTGCTTCACAGCAACAGCTTCCAAATACAAATGACACACTTAGAATCAACTCCAGACCTTTTACATTCTTAATTGATGTAGAAATAACGAAGGAATAGCCCACATCTGTCC
Source organism: Barbus barbus (assembly GCF_936440315.1). NCBI lineage: Eukaryota > Metazoa > Chordata > Actinopteri > Cypriniformes > Cyprinidae > Barbus > Barbus barbus. Next base: position 1,121,390 of record NC_136737.1, on the reverse strand, counting down.
AATTACTTATGGTCCCTTGAAAAAGGGCGGAGGTACATATTAAAGGGCTGTAATTCCTTAATCTTTCCACCAGTTGTGATGAGAACACCCTCAAATTAAAGCTCAGAGTCTGCACTTTAAGCCCATGTTTATTATATAACTGTGACTTGAATATGTTTTGTTCAACAGCTAAATAACAAAAATTGTGCCTGTGTCCAAATAAATATGGACTTGCCTGTATATGTGTCTGTATGTGTGTGTGTATATATATATATATATATATATATATATATATATATTGGATTTATCGTTTTTGTTGTATAGTTTGTTTGTGTCTTGTATTTCTGGTGTGGTCAAAGAGAATTTCAGTCTTGGTTTGCAGTGAAGTTGTATTGTATTGTAGTGCAATACTGCGAATTACGTAGTGTTTTTAAGCCCAGTCCGAGCTACAAGTTGCAGAAATTTGTTGTATGTTGAACAAATCTCTCTAAGTTTGTCTCTGTGTCTCAGATCAGCTCAGCTGCATCTCGCTCCCGCGTCACGAGGAGGACTATCTGCAGAATGGGGTCGGTAGCTCCCCTTACATCCTCATCCTGGGCCAGGACTGTTCGGCCCGATACCAGCTGCTCAACTGCCTGCTGGGAGAGAGGCTCCTCCCCCTGGGCCTGGAGGTGGGCAGGGCCTGTGGGCCGGAGGGCGGGGCCTGCAGGAGGAGGAAGCTGTGCTTCACGCATGGCCGTCAGACGCGCTTGAGCCTGGCGCTGCCGGGGCAGTATGAGCTGGTGCATCAGCTGGCGGCGCACTGCGGACGCTGGGACACGGTTCCGCTCGAGGACCTGGAGATCCAGGAGTGCGAGGATCCCGCGCAGCGATTGGCCGAGCTGGAGATCACGCTCCATCACCCGCTGCTGCAGGTAGGGTTGGGCGATTTGGCTTTTCTCGATTTCTCACATTTTTTTTTACGATTTTTAACTAGTGAACTTGAAAATGTAACTACAACATGATTCAAGTAACTTGTTCTTTATTAACCCACTAGTTAAAGAAACTGTCGGCATGGATATTTGCCAATAACCGATAGTTGCGGCAATCGACTATCGATGCCGATTAATCTGCAAAACCGATGAATCGGTCGACCTCTACTCAGCAATGGTGTTGATTTAATATACTGGCACATGATTTGTCTAAAAGCATATTAAAAACACTACATAGACAAATAAACAACATAAAAAACTTGATTTTCAGTACAGGGGGACTTTAAAAGAAGTTCACTCCCATCTTCTTGCATTTTTTCCTATTCCACTGCCTGCGTCGCATCTTTATCAACACAAAAGTGCATTCTGTGTGAATGGCGGCTAGTGATATGAGTGCGTCACACTTGAGCGGTTAATCAGTGCACCGACATGCAGTTGGATCGTTCTTTTCTCTTCTCTTTACTGTTATCATTGGCATATTGTCAAAGTGTCTAATTCTAATGCTTGGTAATATTTCTATTAATCGATAAAATCAGCCCTAGCTGCAGGTGTCATTTTTCTCAAAACACACCAAATATGATTTGATTCTGTGAGATGAGTTTGTTGACTTAGGGGAAGTCGTGGCCTAATGGTTAGAGAGTCGGACTCGTAATCGAAAGGTTGCGGGTTCGAGTCTCGGGCCGGCAGGGATTGTAGGTGGGGGGAGTGAATGTACAGCGCTCTCTCCACCCTCAATACCACGACTGAGGTGCCCTTGAGCAAGGCACCGAACCCCCAATTGCTGCCCACTGCTCCGGGTGTGTGTTCACGGTGTGTGTGTGTGCATTTGTTCACTACTCACTGCTGTGTGTGTGCACTTGGATGGGTTAAACGCAGAGCACCAATTTCGAGTATGGGTCACCATACTTGACAATACGTCACGACTTTTTTAGACTTTTCTGCAGGGACATCAGTCAGCTTCTCGTCTCGCCTTTCCTGGACCCTCATTTATCAAGAGTGCGTAGAAAAGGTTCTATATTTTGTCCTACGAATTAAATTTAGAATGTGTGCAAGTACAAAAAAATCTGTGTTTATCATGCACTGATGCTTAGCTTGAAATATGAAATCATTGAGTATTTGCATTTAAAGGACACAGGACATATGCGGCGGCACTTTCTTTTCTACCACTAGATTCTCTGCGTAAGCATGCTCAGACTTGTGCTTATATTTACACACATTCCTACATATAAGTACAAGTTGGTAGATCCCACACTTTGCATGAAACTTCCCATGCACTCATTACGCACACTGTTGATGAATGAGGGCCCTGGTGTTTATGTAACCCTGATCTGTGGGTCTGGTGCACTTCACATGACCACCAGTGGAAAAAAGAGCTGCTATGGTGATGTGTGTGTCTCCATGGCGATGGGAAAACTGTGTCCCGGGAGCCTGCTATAAATACTTGGTGGATTTGGCCATGGTTGGATTCCTTTCTTTCATTAGTTTGATTGCTTTCATGACTGAGAAGAGTTTGAAGTGGGCTCTGTGTTTGGACAGGTTCAGATCTCTTAGATCAGACTCAGATTCTGATTAGTCTAATCAGACTCTAAACAAACGCTGTTAAACAATCAGTTTCAAATCGGCGTCATATCAGACTCAAGGTGGATATATTTTAAATCAGGATGAAACTACAAATAAGTCAAACCAAGATCTTGAATCAGTTTCAAATCAGTATTGGATCAGTCAAAAATCAGAGTCTGTTTATCAGATTGGATCAGATTCTGAACAGTAAATCACTTTCCATCTGCTGTCAAAATCAAATCAGAGTCAAATCAGCTTTGCATCAGACTCGTTAGGTCTTAGATCGGTTGCAAATCAGACTCGGGTCTCTTTGTTCAAACTCAGATCAGATTCAAATCAGACTAGGTTTTGGATCAGCTGTAAATCAAGCTTCAGTTTGTCGCTCAATCTGTTTGATATTAAACCAGTCAGTTACAGATTAGTGTCAAATCAGGCTTGGATCAGTGTGAGATCAGACTCTGATCCGACTGGTTTCAGATCTATTTTAAATCAGACTTACATCAGAGTCAAATACCATCAGACTCATTAAGGTCTTGGATTGGTCACACATCAGAATCCATTTTGGTTCAGTTCCAAATCAGGAACTCTGATCTCTTCGGTCAAAATCAGATCAGCCTCAAATCAGACTCGGATCTCTTCAAAATCAGATCAGACTCGGATCTCTTCAAAATCAGATCAGCCTCAAATCAGACTCGGATCTCTTCAAATCAGATCAGACTCGGATCTCTTCAAAATCAGATCAGCCTCAAATCAGACTCGGATCTCTTCAAATCAGATCAGACTCGGATCTCTTCAAAATCAGATCAGCCTCAAATCAGACTCGGATCTCTTCCAAATCAGATCAGCCTCAAATCAGGAACTCTGATCTCTTCAGTCAAAATCAGATCAGCCTCAAATCAGACTCGGATCTCTTCAAAATCAGATCAGCCTCAAATCAGACTCGGATCTCTTCACTCAAAATCAGATCAGCCTCAAATCAGACTCTGATCTCTTCAGTCAAAATCAGATCAGCCTCAAATCAGACTCGGATCTCTTCACTCAAAATCAGATCAGCCTCAAATCAGACTCAGATCTCTTCAAAATCAGATCAGCCTCAAATCAGACTCGGATCTCTTCACTCAAAATCAGATCAGCCTCAAATCAGACTCTGATCTCTTCAGTCAAAATCAGATCAGCCTCAAATCAGACTCTGATCTCTTCAGTCAAAATCAGATCAGCCTCAAATCAGACTCAGTGTTGGGCCAGTTGCAGATCAGACTCCAGTTAATCTAAAACACTCAGATCAGTCTGCAATCACACTATGATCAGTTTCAGACCAGATTCTGATCCAGACTGGTTTCAGATGTGTCTTGAATCAGACTCCGATGGAGGTCAGACTCCGGTCAGATCAGACCCTCACAGTGTTTGTCTCAGTCAGGTTTTTCTGCATGACTCTTGTGGTTTAAAGTGTGTGGCTGTGTTTGTTCGCTGATGTTTGCCATCGCACACATCTGCTAGAATCGCGTCTGCTATCAAATGAACTCTGGCTGTTTTCGGTCCGTGCACGCTCACGTTAGCGCAGAGACGTTAATTAGCGTGGGTCCCTGAGCGTACGCTGACGGCGGGCAGTGAAATTCCTGCTAAAGCACACACATGTTAGCATGTTTGATGTGTCTGAATCAGATGTTTGTTGTTTGTTCCAGAGAGACTCTTGTGTCAGAGACGGCGCTGACTGACTCTATTGTGCTCGCGCTCTTTATTCTCGCTCTGACGCGGCACATTAATCATACAGTGGAACTCTGACCCGTGTCTAATGTTTCTTGAACAGATTCCCAGAGGAACACACTGCTTTATCAGGAGAAACGCCTCTCACCTACACGAGCGGGATTTCACAGCACGTTCAGAGCTCGATAAAGAAATCAGACATGTCTGTAACTAATAGATTGCTTTTCTAATAGCATATGAATACATCTCTAGAATATTGTTAAAGATCTTTTATCCAGTAACCAAAAGTGTCTGGAAATATTGTGGATATTAACTGGTTTAATAACTAATAAAAAACATACTTTTTTGAATGTATTTGTTTTTGCTAATTTTTACACTTTTTTTTTTTTGTTATAATTTATTTTGTCATAATTGAAAGGATTTAACCTAACATTCAAACATATTTTATATTTATATATTTGTATTTTTTAGTATGTATGTTAATATTTTTATATAGCTTTTAAAACGTATCAAAACAAAAACAGCGTGAAAATATATTTTTCCTTGTCGTGTTCATTACGTTTTACGCTAATTTTAGTTGACAAATTAGGTCTTAATTTACTAAAATGTTGACCTAATGTAATTGATCAAGTATTAAAATTTAGTTGACAATTCAATTGAAAAATTGACTATTTAATTAATTTACTATTCAAAAATGTTATAGTTTTATATATTTTTTCTATTTATATTACTATTTATATAACAAAAACATGTAAAAAAAAAAAAAAAAAAGTTTTAATGGGAAAATCTCCTGAAATAACATTTTAATTATTGTAATTCAGTGTTTAATTTAATTTAGCTTTTTGTCATGATTGAAATGATATTAATGTTCATTAATTAGTATATTTTACTTTTATTTTAGTTGACTAGTATGAGTGTAATATTGAAATTCAATTTAATCAGTGGTTTTTGTCAATTCATATTTTCTTATTTTTCAATATTTTATAATATATTCATTCATTTTAGTCGATTTAAGCTGGAAAACATTACATTTTAATTGATGAGAAAATTGATCAAATTTAATTGATTAAAAGTTCAAATGTAATTGACCATTAATTTAAAAAAATATTCAATTTGAATTACATTTTTAATTGACTACTTATTTAAAAGTTTTATATGAATATACTTTTATATATTTATAGTAATTTTATAATCTATAATAAAATGATATTTAAAAAGTTTAATATTATAAAATACTTTCTGTCATAATTGAAAGGACACATTCAGATTTACACCACTGTATATTAATAAATTTCAGTCAATAGTGCCTGATTTATCCCGGTGTTTATGCAGTATTAACACATCTAAATATATTTGTGTTTAGCATGACTCTAGTGAGCTGTGTGTGATTGTGCTCAGGAGGTGAAGATCATGGTGCTCCCGTGCCGCGCCGTGCAGCTGCTGGAGGAGGCTCTGGAGGACTGCAAGCGCGGCATCCTTCCCATCATCCTCTACGCCGTCAGTAAAGACACACTGAGCACCGAGCAGCTGAGCGACCTGCAGAAGGTGCGTGAGACGCTGCCGTTCCCCGTCTGCTTCGTCTGGGCCCCCGGCGGCCCCTCGGACCCCGGGGCCCTCCACAGGCAGCTGCTGTCTCTGGAGCTGATCGGCGCAGCGGCGGGGAACTGCGCCTGCGGGGCTCCAGCTCAGACGCAGAGCATTCTGGGAGAGAGTCTGGAGCGTCTGCAGCGTGTGCTGGGGCCCTTCACTCGACAGCTGCTGCAGAGCCACCAGGTGGAGGCCACCACGCTGCTCAACACCATCCACTGCCGCTGCCTCGACCTCTTCATCAACCAGGTGACCACAGACTGCTGTGCACGCTTGCACAAAACACCTTCAGTATGAGACTTAAGGCATGGCTTCTCCTTACCTAAGAGAAGGACTGCATATAAACACTTCTGAATATGAAATGCAAAACGATTTAGAAAGCTTTCAGGCACGGCATAAACATTGATGTAAAACAAAAAAATTAATTGCACAAAGTTTAAATAAAGTAAAAATCAGCAAACACGGTGGAACCAAATAAATGAGAAACAAATGCTTAAAAAAAAAACTTCCAGAATGTCCAACTTCACAATTTTTACTGTATTTTTGATCAAATAAATGCGGTATTAATGAGCAGAAGAGACTTCTTTCAAAGGCATTAAAACACCTGAATTATTCCGAACTTTTGACCACTAATGTAGCTGTTGCTGGATTTTTAATTAACGCATAAATTACATCAGTTAATGTCTTTCAATTTATGTATGATATATCATGATATGTGAAGAAAACAGGGTTAAATGTCATTGTTTCAATTACAGATACAGCTTTTGATTTAAAATAAATGTATCAGAAAAGACAATAAAAATAAATAATATAATATAAGTAAATAATAATACAATAAATTATACATAAAATAGTGCTAAAAATAAGTGAAAAAACTAAATTATTAGTAATTTAAAACAAATTAAATGTAATTTTAGTTTTTCTAATGAAAAAACTAAACTAAAACAAAAAAAGGCAGCCTTGCATTTTTGAATAAAAAGCATCTTTAAAAAAAACCACAACTCTAAACTGAAACGATAAGATAAGCTGAAATAAAATGTATTTTTAAAATATTTTGTTAAAGCTTAAGATAAGCTAAAATAAAACGGATGATTTTTTTCTGTTGTAGTTATGGTTATACTAGTAACTACAAGTTATCTTCATCATTCTGGTAATATTTTAGTTAGTTAACATGAACTAATAATGAGCAGTATTTCACAGCATTTAATCATGTTAATGTCAACATTTTATTGTTTTAATTAGAACATTTTTACAATCAAAATCTGTATCTGTTAACGTGAATTAATGCAGCTAACATGAACATTATATTAGTGCTGTCAAAATTATAAATCCAACGCATCCAAAATAAAAGTTTGTTTACATAATATGTGTGCATTGTGTGTGTATATGAAGACACGCGTACAGCATATATTTAGTACATTTATATTCATAAAGTATATCATATATAAATATATTTACATGCATGTGTGTGTATTTATATATACATAATATATATATACACAATACACACACATATATTATGTAAACAAACTTTTATTTTGGATGCGATTAATCACGATTAATCGTTTGGCAGCGTTCATTTTTAATAAACTAAAATCTACAAATGTTGATTAATGCTATAAAACGGTATCATTGTTCGTTCATGTTCAATAATGCATTGACTGCTGTCGACGAGTGCTGTGTCTCGATATAATATTCGTTCGTGATTCGTAATGTTGCCGTTTCGCACGCTCTGATGTTTCCGGTGTTTGTACGTGTGAATGTTTTCTCGTTCAGTCCTGTGTTTCGGTCGTGGTTAGTCGAGACTGAAGCTGTGTTTCGGTCGTGGTTAGTCGAGACTGAAGCTGTGTTTCGGTCGTGGTTAGTCGAGACTGAAGCTGTGTTTTCGGTCGTGGTTAGTCGAGACTGAAGCTGTGTTTTGTCGCGCAGGCGTTCGACATGCAGAGGGATCTTCAGATCACGCCGCGGCGGCTGGAGTACACTCGTGAGAAGGAGGGCGAGCTCTTTAGCTCCCTGATGGCCATCGCTAACCGCAAGCAGGAGGAGATGAAGGAGATGATCGTGGAGACACTGAGCAGCATGAAGGAGCAGCTGCTGGAGGACGCCGCTAACCTGCAGTTCACAGGTCATGAATCATATCCTGAAATTTGCATCAAAACCCAGCTCTAAAGATCACGGTTACCAGTATTATAGCGTTATTGTTCAAATGTGCTGGACATGATCAAAAAATCCTGACACACAAATCACTTCACCAAAGCTTTATGGTTAAAAACAGCAAATAAAATACTAAAACAGTAACATTACCAGTGATGTCTGTGTTTTAAATGACATGACTGACAATAGTTTATCTAATAACACGTATGTTCAAATAAAGCTTTGAAAAAGTGCCATAAACCTCACATTTCAGCCGTTAAATAAAGAAAAGGGTAAAGTCAAAATTGTTATTGTTTTGGGTATAGTTGCCATAGTAACCGTAGTAAAGGTCCATAGTAACTGTAAAGGTCCTGCCCTCCTCTGCAAAGGGGGTGGGGCATAGCAGCTCATTTACATTTAAAGAGACGCTTGTGTGTGTGTGTGTGTGTGTGTGTGTGTGTGTGTGAGAGATAGAGGGGGAATCCACTGCTAGTTGCTCTATTATTATATGTCACAGGGAATTCATTAGTGTTAATGAGCGGCATGTGTGTCCTGTTACTATAGAGCAGTCAGTGTTTGTGTAGCTGACATCAGTGTGTGTGTGTGTGTGCAGACATCATCATGTCGTCTAACGGTGAGCCGGTGAGCTCGAAGGACATTAAGATGTGCATCAGTCAGATCCAGGACCTGATCGTGGTGCAGCTCAATCAGGCCGTGGCTAATAAACTGACCAGCTCAGTGGACTATCTGAGGGAGAGCTTCGTGGGGACGCTGGAGAGATGCCTGGGCAGCCTAGAGAAGAACACCCCCGAGTCCTGCAGCAACGTCACCTCCAACCACCTCAAACAGGTGCAGCACACTACAACACACACACACACACACACACACTCACACACACACACACACACACACACTCACACTCACACACACTCACACACACACACACACACACTCACACTCACACACACACACACACACTCACACACACACACACACACACACACACACACACACACTCACACACACACACACACACACACACACACACACACACACACACACACACACACACTCACTCTCACACTCACACACACACACACACTCACTCTCACACTCACACACACTCACTCTCACACACACACACACACACACGAACATCAAACACAGACACTGCAAGAGTGTCACACAGATCCTAAACGCAACATTTTAAAAAATAATATTTATATATTTACTAATATGTGATTTATCTATCATTTTTAAGCAATATACATGTTTAATGTGTAATAGTTGATCACCATTTTATTTTAATATTCTATACTGTTTAATTAATGTAAATTTGATATATTTTTTTAATAAATATGTAAGTAATATAAAGTGTTATAATATAAAGCAACATGTTGTTTAGTTAATATTAATTCATTTTTTAATCATTTAAATTTAATAATTAACCCTAACTTAAAGTATTTAAGTAATATACAATAGTTTAATTGTTAATTGTCATATTTCATATTTAATTGTAACTTTATAATTATAATATCAAGCATATAAGTAATATACAGTATGTTTAATATTTAATTGTCAATTTGTTCATATTTAGTATTAAATTAATTTTAATTTAATAATTTTATATAACAATATTTAAGTATGTGTCATACAGTATATTATATATTAATATACAATGAAGATCCTTTTTTTGTTTGGTAATATTTATTTAAATTAAAATTAATTTAATTTCAGAATTTTTTATAGATAATGTCTAAGTAATATGCAGTAAATATTTATATTCATTAACGTGTTATATTAATTAATTTCATATATAATAGACAGTACGTCTAGTAATTTTCAGTAATTACATTTTATTTAATTAAAATTGATTGATTTTAATTTTAGGAGATACACAAGTAAACTTAATTTGTCATGTTGTTAATAATTTTGTGGTCAGATCCTGAACGCAGCGTATAACGTGGAGGTGACCTTCCACTCGGGCTCCTCCGTCACGAGGCTCTTCTGGGAGCAGATCAAACAGGTAGGTTACCCATAATGCCCTGCTCCGGCGTGTCTCGTGCGGCGGCTGACGCTCGTCTCTCCTCAGATCATCCACCGCATCACGTGGGTCAATCCTCCGTCCATCACGGCCGAGTGGAAGCGTAAGGTCGCGCAGGACGCCATCGAGAGCCTGAGCGCCGCCAAACTGGCCAAGAGCATCTGCTCTCAGTTCAGGACCAGACTCAACAGCTCCCATGAGGCCTTCGCCGCCTCGCTCCGACAGGTGACTCCACATCTCCATCTCAGCGCATCATCAGACTCGTCATCTCAATCAGCTCTCATTGAGACACACCTGAACACCACAAGCCACTGCTTTCATTTACTTATTATATTATTAAGCACTATTTAAATATTTAATTTGAACAAAAATAAGAATAATTTTTATTAGTTTTTGTGTTTATTATTATTGAATTAGTCTTTAAAGTTTATTAGTTTTAATCTACTTTAATATTTAAATTTAGTATTTTATATATTAAAATGTTCATATTTAACTTATTTTATCATTACATTTTTAACCATGTTCATAAATCCAGTTTATTCATTGTGCATTGCAGTTAATATCAATCAAACAGCAGTTGGGTTATGATTAGGTTAAAAATACAGCTGACAAACACAATAAAAACAGAACTATAACAAACATGATTTCTGAACACTTTAGTTATCCGTTTTTGCAAATAAACTCATTATTTATATATGTGTGTGTGTGTGTGTGTGTTTTAGTATTTAATATCTCCAGTATGTTTCATGGATTTACTTTTATTATTATTTATTATTGTATTCAAGTATGAATAATTATATAATGCATACAACTATTGTTATGTTTTGTTACATTTATATATTTTACTTATTTCTTTGTTTTATTATATACAATATTTAATTCATATACAATATCTCCAATAATGCTTAATATTAAATATGTAATTAAATTTCAGATTTTAAAATATTATTTTACATTACATTATTTCATAATGCATATATATTTTTATTTAGTATTTTTGGTATTTTATTATTTATATGTATTATTATGTAGGTTTTTTGTGCTTTATTATAATATATAAGTTATATTTAATATCTTTGTTTACTGTTCAGTTAATGTTACGTTTAATTTTTTATATTTTATTGTAATTTTTTTAAGTGTTTTTAATAATTTTGTAAATGCTATTTTCAGTTGTATATTAGTTTTGTCTGTTCTATTAAGAGTTATTGGTGTTGTTACTGTGATGAAAGTCCTGTACTGATGTGTGTGTGTGTGTGTGTGTGTGTGTGTGTGTGTGTGTGTGTGTAGCTGGAGGAGGGTCACACGGGGCGTCTGGAGCGAACTGAAGACCTGTGGTTGCGGGTCAGGAAGGATCACGCCCCTCGACTCGCCCGCCTGTCACTGGAGAGCCGATCGCTGAGAGACATTCTGCTGCACGGTGAGACACACACACGATCTCAGCCGTCCGCTGGTGTGTGTGTGTGTGTGTGTGTGAGATATCAGTGTGAGTCTCTGTGTGTGTTTGTCCTCAGGAAAGCCGAAGATGGGCCGTGAGCTGGGTCGTGGTCAGTACGGTGTGGTGTATCTGTGTGATAGCTGGGGCGGCCGTCACCCGTGTGCCCTAAAGTCAGTCGTTCCTCCGGACGATAAGCACTGGAACGACCTCGCGCTGGAGTTCCACTACACACGGTAATGCTTTTAAATTACATTTATTCTTCAAAAATAATGATAATAATACTTATTATATTTATCAATTGTATTTTTTGTAATTAAAATATTTTTTTTAATGTAATTTTTATTTGTATTTGTTTTTGATTTTTGTTGTGTATTCATGATGTTTCTCTGTATCCATCAGGTCTCTGCCTAAACATGATCGTTTAGTGAATCTCCACGGGTCAGTTATCGATCACTCGTACAGCGGCGGCTCCAGTATCGCGGTTCTGCTGATCATGGAGCGATTACACCGAGATCTCTACACGGGACTGAAGGTACCGTCACGACACCAGCTGTCTGTCTGTCTGTCTGTTCTTCTGTCTGTGGTTGTGATTGTCATGTCTGTCTCTCTCAGGCCGGTCTGTCTCTGAAGGAGCGTCTTCAGATAGCTCTGGACGTGGTGGAGGGGATTCGGTTCCTGCATGGTCAGGGTCTCCTGCATCGTGACATCAAGCTGAAGAACGTTCTGGTGAGGAACTGCATCCACCATCTCTGTGACAAGATTGTAACGATTCATTGTGCTTCATAACGCTACGTAAAGCATCATAGTACTTCATAATACATCATTGTGCTTCATAACGCTTCGTAACGCATCAGAATGCTTCATAATGCATCATAACACTACATAAAACATCATAGTGCTTCATAATGCATCCTAACACTTCATAATGCATCATAGTGCTTCATAACGCTTCGTAACGCATCATAACACTAATTAAAACATCATAGTGCTTCATAATGCATCCTAACACTTCATAATGCATCATAGTGCTTCATAACGCTTCGTAACGCATCATAACACTACATAAAACATCATAGTGCTTCATAACGCTTCGTAACGCATCATAACACTACATAAAACATCATCGTGCTTCATAATGCATCGTGCTTCATAACGCTTCGTAACGCATCAGAATGCTTCATAATGCATCATAACACTAATTAAAACGTCATAGTGCTTCATAATGCATCATAGTGCTTCGTAACGTATCATAACACTACATAAAACATCATCATGCTTCATAACGCTTCGTAACGCATCAGAATGCTTCATAATGCATCATAACACTAATTAAAACATCATAGTGCTTCATAATGCATCATAGTGCTTCGTAACGCATCATAACACTACATAAAACATCATCGTGCTTCATAACGCTTCGTAACGCATCAGAATGCTTCATAATGCATCATAACACTAATTAAAACATCATAGTGCTTCATAATGCATCCTAACACTTCATAATGCATCATAGTGCTTCATAACGCTTCGTAACGCATCATAACACTACATAAAACATCATAGTGCTTCATAACGCTTTGTAACGCATCATAACACTACATAAAACATCATCGTGCTTCATAATGCATCGTGCTTCATAACGCTTTGTAACGCATCAGAATGCTTCATAATACATCATAACACTAATTAAAACATCATAGTGCTTCATAATGCATCATAGTGCTTCGTAACGTATCATAACACTACATAAAACATCATCATGCTTCATAACGCTTCGTAACGCATCAGAATGCTTCATAATGCATCATAACACTAATTAAAACATCATAGTGCTTCATAATGCATCCTAACACTTCATAATGCATCATAGTGCTTCATAACGCTTCGTAACGCATCATAACACTACATAAAACATCATAGTGCTTCATAACGCTTCGTAACGCATCATAACACTACATAAAACATCATCGTGCTTCATAATGCATCGTGCTTCGTAACGCTTCGTAACGCATCAGAATGCTTCATAATGCATCATAACACTAATTAAAACATCATAGTGCTTCATAATGCATCATAGTGCTTCGTAACGTATCATAACACTACATAAAACATCATCATGCTTCATAACGCTTCGTAACGCATCAGAATGCTTCATAATGCATCATAACACTAATTAAAACATCATAGTGCTTCATAATGCATCATAGTGCTTCGTAACGCATCATAACACTACATAAAACATCATCATGCTTCATAACGCTTCGTAACGCATCATAGTGCTTCATAACGCATCATAATACCTCATAACACATCATAACACTTCCTAATGCATCATAGTGCTTCATAACAGATTATAGTGTTTCACAAAGCATAACTGCGTAAAGTGTAAAATGTAAATCATAGTGCTTCATAACACCTCGTAATGCATGATAACACTTGCTAACGCATCATAACCCTTCATAATACTTTGACATCCTTCACAACCCTTCATAACGCATTATAATGTGTGTTTGTGTTCTTCTGTGCAGTTGGACAAACAGAACCGGGCGAAGATCACTGACCTGGGCTTCTGTAAACCCGAGGCCATGATGTCCGGCAGTATCGTAGGGACGCCCATCCACATGGCACCAGAACTCTTCACAGGTCTCTAGCTGCTTAATGCTTGCTTTTAGTTTTTAGTGTTTTAGCTTTATTTGTTTAGACATAACCGTATACAATTTTAACATCAGGTGATAAAAACGATTTTTATATGATTAAAAAAAAATGTAAAATGGCAATTTATTTAGAAGTGTGCTTTTTTAATACTGGACAGTAAAATGATCCATCTTTAAACTATTTTAGAATTGAAAATGAAAAATCTTTACTTTTTATGTTATGAAGATGTTGTTTACATTAGTTCTGATTGTACGTGTGTTTGCTTGCGTTGCGCAGGAAAGTACGATAACTCCGTAGACGTGTACGCGTTTGGGATCCTCTTCTGGTATCTCTGCTCCGGCTCCGTCAAACTCCCAGAAGCCTTTGAGAGATGCTCCAGTAAAGACCAGCTGTGGACCAACGTCAAGAAAGGTAACGAGCGCCGGTCGCCGGATGGCATCGACGCCGCGCTGTGAACTCTGGGTAAACTCTGTGTGTGTTTGCTGCTTTCAGGCTCGCGGCCGGAGCGATTGCCCACGTTTGACGAGGAGTGCTGGCAGCTGATGGAAGCCTGCTGGAACGGAGACCCTTCCCAGAGACCCCTGCTGGGCATCGTCCAGCCCAGCCTGCAAAGCATCATGGACCGCCTGTGCCACAATTCTGACCAAAAGAGCGGCAACCTGGAGGACTCGAACTGACATGATTTCCCTGCATGAGACGCTAAAGGAACACAGCTCTCGTTTGTGTGTGAACACTGGAGGAATGTTGCTCGTCTGCCTCTGAAGAAAGCTGATCACGCGTGTCATACTCGTCACGGATCCTCTAGAACAGTTTTACATGTAGTCGAGTCTGAGTTACAGATGAACTGAACCGCTGATTTTTAGATGGTGTTTAAACTGGTTTACATTATACTATGACATTTTTTAATAAAATCATTTGGACCAATGCACTGCTTTACTGTGTTTCATTGATTATTAAAGTGTGATTTGCTAAAGCATTCAGCAGAGCTGATGAGGGAGTTAAATATTAATTATCAAAACATCTCTCAGATGAAGACTTGATTTTCTTGTTACAGTGTAATTATTAAAGTACTGAGTTGTATTATTTACTATCGGGTTATTTGCAGGCAATAATTCATTATCAATCATTCATGCTTAGCATACTATTGGAAGTAACACTAAAATAATAGTTTTATTTTAAATTTCAGTCAGGCTAGTCTTGAGTTATTATCCCCCCTGCAGTCTGGTCATTTTTAATAAGGTCGTATAATAACGATACTCTTCAACATGAGATAAATAGCTTGTAGTGATGCATGAATTCATACAGATCGTGATGCTGTTATGTTCAATTTCCCCGAGTTAAAAGAATCGTCGTTAAAAGTGCAGGTTTAATTGGTTAATTGCTCTTAACTAGCACTAGCAGGCTGGTTGATGATTCATTATCACGACAAATCTTAGTGATTAGCCGTTTTATTAACGATATATAATATGCGAGGTCCATGATGGCATTTTATTTTTAATTGTACGGGGTGTGATTTAATTCGACGACTCTTCCTAAAATAAATAGGTCGTTTTTCAATTATATCGGCTATAATTTCTGTTAAATATTTAATCGGCGTGTGTTTAACTTGAGTCGCGCATGCGCAGTGGAGCGCGATAATAACGGACGAGTTCTGACTGAGGTGAGATCTTTTACAAAACAAACAGGACAATGACTTCTGTTTTCATTTAAATGTCAATAACAAGACTAATATTGAGATGTGACAAGATCGTGATCGTGATCAGAATATGACTCGCGCGTCTGAATCAGGAAACAAAACATAAACAAGAGTGCGACAGATATTAAATATGAAACTCAATATTTACTCTTCAAGGGAAACCTAAACATTAAAGGTCTTCATTAAAATTAATCTGCTCGGTGGTTTGTCATAATTATATGTGAGATTAAGTTATTAAACTTTATTTCAATACTTTTAACTTTATTCTCAATTGTATGGCTTTCAGCTACGACTATATTATTATTATTTTTTACACGGCACTAAAATGCCAAGGGTTTTGACATTTTTAACATTAAAATAACTTTAATTAGCTTTAAACATATTTTGAGAATAAATCAGCATGTTTTACCTCATAGCTTTCCCTTTAAATTAGCCATGGTTTTAATGTAAAAGTGTTTTTGTTTTTGGCTTTGATTGGATTGATTATCATTTATATAACCATAGTTTTACAACAAATACCACGGTTAAATTATGGTTAGTGCAGTAAAGCATGGTTAATTTGTGGTGACTGTGGTTTAAGTACAATAAGTGATTTTGTAGTAAAGCATGGTTAATTCTCACAAGGGTTCAGATCAGTTTCTGAGTGAATTGTGTGTTTGTGGTGTCTTCAGGTGATGGCGACTCCAGTAGATCCTCAGACGCCTGCAGCGTAAGTCCAGCAATATCTCAACATTAAGATGAGTTTATGATACAGTCACACATTAAACGAGCGAGTGTTGGCACGCAGATCAGAACAGAAGAAGGGTCACGTGACGTTTGTGGAAGTTTCACCTCGTGATGAAGATCAGAAGGTATTTATCATTACTTTGGAAATGTAATCTGTTACGGATTACAAGTTACCCTATTTAAATTGTAATAAGTAGTGTAACTATTTCAATTACTTTATTAATGTAAGACGCTGCAGATTCTGCTGGACGTGGAGAAATGTAACACAAACACTCAGATCACAGATAAACACAGAAACATGAACAGGAATGAAACAAAATAATGCTTTAGATTCTTCCTGAGTGAATATTACCACTTTCTCAAAAATGTTTCATCCAACTTTTTCTCTTCAAAAAAACAGTTCCCTCATTAGAAAAAAAATGGTCTCATCAAAATGTTTTCCTTTTATCAAAAAACTTTTGGTTCTCTCATCAATTTTTTTCTCTCTTAAAAACTTTCCTCATCAGAAAACTTTTTTCCTCTGTTAGCAGCATCACAATGTTTTCTCATTAATTTTTGATCAAAAATGTTGTGTCATATGACAACAAATGGCATATTAAATGATATGATGTAAATGTGTTATTGAAGGATAAAAGATCTGATGCTACAGCGACACCTGGTGGCTGAGGTTAATAGCATTTCTCTTGTGTTGCCTCCACATTTAGAGAAAACAGAGAAAAGCTTTATCAACGAGAGAAAAACGTTTCAGTGGAAAACTGAGAAGTGTTTTGAAGACAGAAAAAATGAGTTTTTAAAGAAAAAAGTTTTTTGATAAAAGAAAAAATGAGTTTTTTGGTGAGGAAAAAAAAAAGAGAAGTTTAAGAGAAAAATTTAATGTTTTTTTGATAAGCATAAAAAAATTAATTATAAAAATGTAATTATAATTTTTTCTTTGCATTAAAAAAACCCCTCTTTGTCAAACTTTTATCTCATAAAAAACAAATCATCAAAATTATTTTTTTCATTTTTTTTATCACCTAAACTTCTCATAATTATTCTTCCTCTCATCAAAAAACAAAAACAAAATTAAGAGATAAAAAATTAAAGGTTTATGAGGAGAGAAAAGCTTTGAGGTGAGATAATTTTTTATGAGAAGTTTAAGAGAAAGTAAGTTTGAGAAAAATATGAAAAGTTGAAAAAAAGAAATGAGATAGAAAAATAAAAAATAATTGATTAAGGTTTAAGAAAAGATAAAGAATGAGATTTTTCAATGAGAGAAAAAATGTTTTTTAATGAGTTTTTTGTGGGAAAAGTGAGTTTTTTTTATTTGGAGACAGAAAAATGAGGAGAATGTAGGACATTTGTTTTTCAGCTTGATTGTTTTCTTGACGTTGTGGTCGAGGGCGTCTCGTGTTCAGCTTCCAGACGTCACCTGGGTCCACATCACGCTCAGAGACAGAATATCTGAGACGAGCGTCCTGAACACCAAGAGCGTCTGGAAAACCAGAACAACCCTTAAACACAGACATCACCGACTCCAGAGGAACCAGGTAACACCAGCGCTTGATGAAAAAAACTGAAGATTTACTTCAAGTCAGTGTGTTTTACAAAGCGTCTCCAGCCCAGACTGATTCCAGTCATACACAGAAATACAGGTATAAAGGATGGAAGCTTGTTTCTGCCACAGAATGAAAAATAGCTAACAGTGACCAGTTTCCACCGCCGGGAAAGAAAAATAAATAAAGTCTGGGCTTTATAAATCATTTTCCACGGGTCAGAGCAGACATTATTTTTTCTGCCTTTTATGCGGCATTGCATATTTATGCATAATTTAGATTGGTCACAAAGCATCTTAGCTGTGTAAAACATTGTGATAGTACTGTTGCATGTTTGATATTGGTTCAGATGTGTTTCTGGCGTTGTGCTTGTCAGTACATCAGAACCAACATATTAAAACTTGCCATGAAAACACAGAGCTGTTAGACAGATGAAATAACCAGAAGAAACATTAAATAAAGCACGAGAGCTGATGCTAGAGATTAAAGTGTTGTGGCAGGAACCACCTGGTGTTCGCCAGAAGAGTCAGAATTAGGTCCTGTCCACAGACTGATTTGTGCCTGTTGAGCTTTTCTGAGTCATGAGGCTTAAAGGCATGTGGCTTGATTTTTATTTCTAAAAATAAATCAACAAAATTAAGTAAAAATGATAGTTAACTGAAAAAGGTTATAGAAATATGTTGTTTATTTAAAAACTGCAGTGATGTGTGAATATGACCATAATCTGTTGGAAAGAAGTAAAGGTAAACTATCTGTATTTGTAGCCACTAGATGCCTGTATATCTCTCTATTATATACATATATGCTGGACTGTTGGCTGAGCTTGTTCTCTTCTGTTTTCCGGTTTCTGTTTTTCTTCAGCTTTGGCCATCATGAAGGTGCTATCCTTTGGTTTTATAGGTCTGACATGTTTACAGTGCTCATGATCAGGGCCCAAGCCCTTATTTATCTGTGGGCCCCTCGGTGTCACCAATACACGACTGACTATTGTCAATTCTTGATAATTCACACACCCATTATACATTGTATTAGGTGTTGCTTACATCATACCAATGTCTGCCTGTCATGTTTTTACCCTTCTAAGGTTTCTAACTGTAACAGAAGAAAACCCACAAGAGTCTCTTTATGCTGAATATGCTCACTTTTCCCCAGGATTATTTGATCAAGAGTTCAAAAGAACAGCATTTATCTTAAATAGAAGGCTTTCAAAGAATCCTAAAAAATAATGTTAATGATGTGATTATTATCCTATGACTCTGGAGGATGACTTTAAGTACTACAGTCTTGATCAGTTTTCTAATGGCTGTTAATCATCTGAGCTTTAGTCATTTTTTGCCTATATCAAGATATATGCATTTTGTTGAGGAATGACCAGACCAGACAAATAAAAACAAGATAAATAAATAAGCAAATGAACAAATCATTTGGACAATTGAACAATTGTGGGCTATTTTTTTTAGTCATAAAGGTCTGTGGATTATATATATATATATATATGCCAAATTATGTGCGAATTTCATGAACAGGATGACTTCCTAAAGATTTGGCTTTACTGAAAACAGTAACTTTACAGACAAACACTAAAAGGAAATATAACCTTGTTGATGCTTAGGCTACGGCAAGGATTCAAAATAAACAGTTTTGATTATATCATGCATTCCCGTGGAGTTATTAGCAAAGAACAAGCATCTTAATTACTGTTCAGCAGATTCAGTAGCTACACTTGATTTCTCAACACATGACGACTCGTTTTATAATGCTAAACCATTCGGATTACACATCATTACATGTAACATCATTAAGGAACTGCTGGCCGCAAAATTAAAAAGTCATAAATTCCTTTATGACTAAAGGAAATCAAATAATAGCTTGGTTCTGTGATTCAGGGGAACAATCCTTTTGTTTCTGGCCCTTGTGGTTCAAGGGTTATTAACATACTTGAGTGACAAATATCTTACACTTACAGCATGCTTACACACTAACGCTCACCTGATGTAAGATGAGAGACATTTACATTCTACATACAGTAAACTCCCTTTAAATCATGATTGCCATATTTATTTGCAGACATTTGTAGGTACTGTATTTTGCCGAATAAAAAAGGCAAAAGTGAGCTTCAGAAAGAGACCAAGAAAATGTTTCTTCTTTTTAGAAGAGGTGAAAAATGATACATTTCCAGTACATTCAAACACAGTGCTGGACATTGCCCTGCAGGCTGCATATTTATTCCAGACTATATATGCTTGTTTTACCTAGGCAGCAATATTACCCTAAAACACACACATGAATAAATATATAAATGAGATATATATTACTAATAGTAGACACTGTTGTACAACCCACAAAAGCATGAAAACAGTGTGTTACGATCATATCCCAAGTTAATAAAGTACAATAGTAAAGATAATAGAATTTAGCCGAAGTATTAAGCTAGTATCCAGGCGGTTATCCACACGTACGTGTTTTGTTTTGCTTGGGGAAGGATGGGACACATGGCAAGACAGTGTCATTTTTCACACAAAAGAAGGATGGGCTACCGTGATTTGTTTAATAAGATAAGCCGTTCAGAAACTGTTGAAAGGAAATAAGGAGGAAGCCATTCACACCTTACCAGACACAGCACTGCATGAACAACATGACTGTAGTTCAGTCACAAGCAGATGCTCGTGTGAACTGGAGAAATGGTGTTATGATAGTAGTATATTTTAGGAAAATATGTTTACTATCAAAAAGTGGTGATTATTTATAATTTATAAGAAATGTGTTACTGGCATTGATATTGAAATATAATGTATGAGAAATGATTTAATTGCATTCTGTGATTAAATTTCTGTAACAATGATGTTTTAAATGTGAAAAGATTCTTGTGGGGGAAAGGGGGACAACCACTTCTTTTTGATCTTGTTTCAGGTATAAGCATTGAGATGTTTGCTTGAATGGTCCTCCAGGAGAATGATGATTCGGTCACCTGAAGGACATGAAGGCCAGCAGAACTAGTGGAGCCAGGGGACTTCCACAAGAAAAAGACTTCTTAAAGAACAGAGTGATCACCTCTCTGTGCTGTATTTTGAGTGGCAGTTAACAGCAGCACAGTTGTTTTAATGTAAACACAGTTTTCCTCCGTTTGCTTTTTCTGTTCCTCATTAATGAGATCCAACATTGATAAGTTGCTGTTCATAGCCCTTTTATGCTGATTCCAAGCATACATAGCACTGATATGATGCCCTGCCTTTGAATGGAGCTTAAACCCAGAATCTTTAAACAGTGCCTTTTTCCAGCTGGGCAGTCCTGACTGGGATGTGAAGGCAGATTCAGGTGACTTGCAGAATATTCAAGCCCTGGATTGTCCTTATACCAGGAGCTGTTGAAAGCCCTTTTCCTAGTACCAAAATGTTTTCAATCATGGCTGTTCAGGACCCTCTTCTCTGGATCTTGAGATGTCTGAAATGCAAAATAAGTAACTGTAATATCTAATCAGCAGAGGGAGCCCTCACCCGATTACTGACCGTGCTCCACTCCCTCTACTTCCTCTGCACTCATTTCCTGTTTGACTGCTTTATAAGCCGAGACCATACTTGAACTCACTGAGAATATTGCCAGTTGTTACGTGCCTTCCTTGGTCTAGGGTCAGGAAGGGTAACAAGGAAATTTATAAACGCAAAAACAGGGACATAAAAAAAAAAACTCTTCACAGCCAACCAGGAACTCCTCTCTCCTGTTCCAGCACAGATTTGTGTTACACAAAAAATAAGGTTTATTTGACAAACTCAAATAAAGTACAAAAAGGGGAGCAAATAAAGCTTCGGGAGGGGACCAGGCCAAAATAACAAACATAAAAACTCTAACTTAGGGAGATTACTTTCTAAACTCACAAAACAAAGTGAAAAACAAACAACAAAAGTCTTACCTTACTCCCTTTCTAACCAAAAACAGGAGAAAACATGGGTTTTAAACAAAACGGCATCCACCTCCATACTGCTCCAAAAATAACAACAAAAGCTTGAGCTTAAATCTTAAGTTGAATTTACCTGAGAAAATCAGAGCAACAACGTCTCTTCAAAGGTAAATATGTTGTACACTAACAACCAGAAAATCAACAGATCAACTATTAGCACACGATACTAGTCATGAAGAGCTAAATAAACTTATCAGTGCATCTAAACCAACAGCATGTTTATTAGATCCTGTACCCACTAAACTACTGAAAGAGTTGTTACCCGTAGCAGAAGAACCGCTTCTCAATATTATTAACTCATCGTTATCTTTAGGTCACGTCCCAAAACCATTCAAGCTGGCGGTTATTAAGCCTCTTATTAAGAAACCACAACTAGATTCTAATGAACTGGCAAATTACAGACCCATTTCAAATCATCCGTTTATGTCTAAAATTTTATAAAAAGTTGTGTCTGCTCAATTGTGCTCCTTCTTGCAAAAACATTATCTCTATGAAGAATGTCAGTCAGGTTTCAGGCCTCACCATAGCACAGAAACTGCACTTGTTAAAATTACAAATGACTTACTACTTGCTTCAGATCAAGGCTGCATCTCATTGCTAGTATTACTTGATCTTAGTGCTGCGTTCGACACTATAGACCATAATATACTCATAGATCGATTACAAAACTATACTGGTATTCAAGAGCAGGCTTTAAGATGGTTTAGATCCTACCTGTCCGATCACTACCACTAATTTAAATGGAGAGTCATCACAATTATCACCAGTAAAGTATGGAGTACCACAAGGATCTGTCCTAGGTCCTCTGCTATTTTCAATATACCTGTTGCCTCTTGGTAATATTATTAGAAAATACAGGATTAGTTTTCATTGCTATGCTGATGATACTCAATTATATATCTCAACAAGACCAGATGAAACTTCTCAACTATCTAAGCTAATAGATTGTGTCAAAAATGTAAAAGATTGAATGACCAATAATTTCCTCCTATTAAATTCAGACAAGACAGAGATATTACCCATGTTACAAAAACAGCATTCTTCCATCTTAGAAACATTGCCAAGCTTCGAAACATGCTACCTGTTTCTGATGCAGAAAAGCTAGTTCATGCATTCATGACCTCTAGACTGGACTATTGTAATGCACTGCTAGCTGCTTGTCCTGCATCTTCAATAAACAAGCTACAGATAGTCCAAAATGCAGCGGCTAGAGTTCTTACCAGGTCAAGAAAATATGATCATATTACCCCAATTTTACAGTCTCTGCACTGGCTACCTATTCAGTTCCGTATCATTTACTAAATATTATTACTTGCCTATAAGGCCCTAAATGGTTTAGCTCCTGCGTACCTAACTTGTCTTCTACCACGCTACAATCCAACCCGCTCCCTAAGGTCACAAAACTCTGGACTTTTGGTAGTACCTAGGATAGCAAAGTCCACTAAAGGAGGTAGAGCTTTTTCACATTTGGCTCCCAAACTCTGGAATAGCCTTCCTCTGTTTAAATCTAGATTAAAGACACATCTCTTTAGCCAAGCATTCACATAATGCATTTTATAATCTTGTACTGCAGTTATATCTGATCAGACGTACATTATTATTATTCTTTAGCTTGGGTTGAACAAATCATTTTTGCTTAGATGGAACAGCAGCTACGCTAATTATGTCTCTATTTGTTTCTCTGTTGATTAACATCCCGTGGTAATTAGGAATGACAGAAGCTTCAGTCTGGATCCAACCCTTAAATGATCTGAGATGACCGAACACCTGAGAAAAGATGATGCCAACCCCTCAGAGGACCTCAGAGGATGCCAACGCTCAGACAACATACAGATTTACCAAATATTGCCATAAGTTAAATATATTAAGGTTCTGCAATATAAAAATATATTGTGGAAACTTAATTTCCTGTAGAGCTGCTTTGCAACGAATTGTATTGTAAAAAGCGCTACACAAATAAACTTGAATTGATACTGTCTGGAACAGAAGAAAGCAGTCTCGAGAGGCAGCGAAGGCAAGAAAAGGCGGCCATCTTCACAGTGAGTCTCCAGCTTTATCCACAAGCTCTCCCTCCAGCAGCCAATCAGAGCTAGCCAGTAGTTGATGACAATTAGGACCAGCTGATCTACATTGAGCTTTGCATGGAGTAGAGGGGAGAGACAGCGAGAGAGGGAGAGAGCAAAAAAAAAAAAAAACACTGCCAAAAATACAAACTGTAACAGTAGCAATATCAAATTCTGCACAAATATTAAAAAAATAATAATAAATACGTCTTGGGACGTAACACCCCCATCACCAAATTTACAACCCAGGGATTGTAAATGCTATCTTTACCGTGTACAGAAACGTACAGTAACACCTCAGTCACCATCAGAATCACAGGCTCTAGAGAGTGCATCCGCCACCACGTTCTCCGAACCTTTCTTGTGTTGAATGTTCAGGTTATATTCTTGCAGACAAAGTGACCAGCGCATCAAACGCTGATTGAGATTGCACATGCGAGAGGGACAAATTAGAGGGTTGTGGTCAGTATAGACAACCAGAGGCATACAGCTACCACCCACATAAACTTCAAAATGTTTGAGTGCCAACACGAGGACGAGAGCCTCCTTCTCGACAGTACTGTAGTTTTGTTGACACTTGGACAACTTCTTAGAGAAGTAACAGACTGGATGTTGAATTCTGGCACTGTCCTCCTGTAACAGGACTGCACCCGCTCCCACAGCTCCAACTTAAATGGAGAAGAAAAGTTAGGGGCAGAGAGAACTGGAGCATTGCAGAGAAGGTCTTTGGCAGCAAGAAATGCACTTTCACACTGAGGACTCCAGACTAATTTCTTCAGAGAACTAAGCAGGTCAGTAAGGGGAGACACTACCGTTGCAAAGTTTTTACAAAATCCACGGTAGTACCCTGCCATTCCTAAAAACCGGCGTAACTGACGCTTGGTAATGGGAGTAGGAAATTCAACAACAGCAGCCACTTTAGCTGTCACGTGCCTTACACAACCTTGTCCCACCTTTTTCCCAAGGTAAGTTACTTCAGCCTTAGCAAACTCACACTTTGCTAGATTAAGACTTAACTTAGCATAATGCAATCTGCTAAACACACTCTCTAAGATACAGATGTGGTCCTCCCAATCACCTGAATAGACCACAATGTCATCCAAGTAAGCTTCACAGTTGCACAATCCTGACAAAACTTTCTGCATGAGCCTTTGGAATGTTGCTGGGGCATTTCGCATCCCAAAAGCCATACAAGTGTATTGGAGGAAGTTGTCAGAGGTGACAAATGCAGTGATTTCACACGCATGTGCAGTCAAAGGGACCTGCCAATAGCCCTTTAATAGATCTAACTTTGTGACAAACTTTGTTACATTGTTTACCTTTCGGTAGTCGGTACAGAAACGAAAGGTAGAATCTGGCTTTGGGACCAGCAAGCATGGAGAACTCCAGGGACTTTGGCTGGGTACAGCCAGCCGTTTTGAAGCTGGTAGTCTACCTCAATTTTCATGATCTCCCGTTTTGAAGGGTTTACTCTGTATGGGTGCTGTTTGATAGGAACAGAGTTATCTACATCAATATCATGAGACATCATTGTGGTTCTTCCTGGAACATCAGAGAACAGTGTGGGATATCTTCACGCTGCTTCTTAGACATGTAGGACAAATGTGAATCTATATTACCCAACATAGTGGAGTTGTTTAGACGCTCACCAGGAGTCTGAGGTTCAGCCAGCATCAAATCCTCATCAACAGAAAGACAGACAGAGACCACTGGAACACAAGGTTTACATTCAGGTGCAGAGAGAAGAGTGGGTTTAGTTACTTCACGTACAACATTGGGCTTTAACATGTTTACATGACACACCCTCCACTTGCGTCTGCGATCTACCCACAACATAATCTGTCTCACTAAGTTTCTGTTCAATAGTATAAGGCCCCGATAACCTAGCCTGTAGAGTGGAGCCAGGAATGGGAAGTAACACAAGAACAGACTCACCGGGCTGAAAACTGTACTGCTCTTTTGTCAAAGTGAGTCTTCATCTTAGACTGTGCCATGCAAAGATGAGTTTTTGCCAGTTCGCAGGCTTTGTGCAGCCGTTCACGGAAGGAACTGACATAGTCTACAACAGAAATGGGTGCACTATTCGTACCCACTAACTGCTCCTTTAACAACTTCAAGGGGCCACGAACAGTGTGAGCAAACACAAGCTCAGCAGGACTAAACCCTAGTGACTCCTGAATAGACTCTCTCCCAGCAAACATGAGCAACGGCAAGCCATCCACCCAGTCCTTTCCAGTCTCGATACAAAAGGTGTGGAGCAAAGATTTTAAGGTTTGATGAAAGCGTTCAACTGCTCCCTGTGACTCAGGGTGGTACGCACTAGACATCTTATGTGTTATTCCCAACTCCTTTAACATCTGTCCAAAAACCTTTGAGGTGAAGTTTGACCCCTGGTCGGTTTGAATAACTGGGTAAACCAAATGTGGTGCAAAACTTTATCTGTTTGTGGTAACTACCTTTAATAAACTTCCACACATGGATTTTAAGTCAGCCTCAGCGTCACTGTTACAGTAATATTATAATAAAATAATGTAAACTGAGTAATATCTCTATGGTTACTTTTCACTCTTTACATGTTACCCTTGGGAGATATCATCAGGAGACATGGTGTTAGCTTTCACTGTTATGCTGATGATACTCAGCTCTATATTTCTTCACGGCCTGGTGAAACACACCAAATTGAGAAACTAATGGAATTCAGAATTGATATAAAAAAGCTGTATGACGAGTAATTTCTTACTGCTAAATTCTGAGAAAACAGAGGTGTTAATAATCAGACCTAAAACCCCTGCATGTAATAACCTAGAACACTATCTAACACTTGACGGATGCTCTGTCGATTCTTCAACCTATGCTCTCAATGTCAAATGCAGAAATGCTAATTCATGCGTTTATGACCTCAAGGTTAGATTATTGTAATGCTTTATTGGGTGGTTGTTCTGCACGCTTGATCAACAAACTACAGCTGGTCCAAAATGCAGCAGCTAGAGTCCTTACTAGAACCAGGAAGTATGACCATATTAGCCCGGTTCTGTCAACACTGCACTGGCTCCCTATCAAACATTGTATAGACTTTAAAATCTTGTTAATTACTTATAAAGCCCTGAATGGCTTAGCTCCTCAGTACTTGAGCGAGCTCTTATCACATTATAGTCCTCCACGTCTGCTGCATTCTCAAAACTCTGGCCGTTTGATAATACCTAGAATATCAAAATCGACTGCGGCCGGCAGATCCTTGTCCTATTTAGCTCCCAAACTCTGGAACAATCTATCTAACACTGTTCGGGAAGCAGACACACTCTGTCAGTTTAAATCTAGATTAAAGACACATCTCTTTAACCTGGCTTACACATAACACACTAATACACTTCTATTATTCTGCATTATTTAAATCAAACGGAACCGGGAACACTCCCCACAACACACAATGTACTCGTTACATCATAAGAAGAATGGCATCTACGCTAATATTAGTCTGTTTCTATTCTGTTTCTCAGTCCGTGTCCGGATCAGATGGTGGATCAGCACCCAGAGACGACCTCTAGAGCCCTGAATGTCAGCAGAGACCAGGACACCGAGATGAGCACCAGAGACAGATCCCCAGTGAGGACCCCAACACTTAGACAGCCATCAGGAAAGACCACTGGAACCAGTTGAGCCCTTACAATCTGACTTTGCTGCAGTTGGAACTGAACTGCTGGTTCGTTTGGCCAGAGGAGAACTGACTGAGCATGGTTTCTCCCAAGGTTTTTTCTCCATTCTGTCACCGATGGAGTTTTGATTCCTTGCCGCTGTCGCCTCTGGCTTGATTAGATGGGGACACTTCATTTCTAGCAATTAAACACAGGGATGTCCGTGTAAAGCTCCCCCGGCCCCCCCTCTGGCGCCGGGCCTGATATCAAGTCAAGTCACCTTTATTTATACAGCAGACACAATCTCAAAATAGGAAAATAGTGTGTCAATAATGTAAAATGACAAGATTAAACACTCAATTTTCAGTTCAAGGCATTTCATTATTGAATTCAGTGGCATCGTCCAGCTCACTTCAGTTCTTATAGTCTCTAATAGTGCAATCAAGTCGACGATATATATATTATTATTTTTTTTTTTTTTTGTGTAAAATATTTTAATTAATTAAACTTTAATTTAATTATAATTAACATTAGAAGTAAACCTCAAGAAACATTAAAATAATTAAAAAATCCATGTCATGTCATCTGTCCATGGTGCAATGTGTGCATCCTAACAAGACATTGTGCCCAGGGGTCTCTGAATTCTTAATCCAGGCCTGCATGGAAGGGTTTGGGGGTTTATTGTTAATATTTGTGTATTTTCATTGTTCTTTTGTGTTTCATATCTTTTGAGTTTATAGCAGTTTATTTTAAAGGGGTCATATGATGCTATTTTAAAGAACAGTTTTTTGTGTATTTGGTGTAACCGTGTAGCTGTTTTAGGTGGGACGTGGCAGAATCTTAACTTTTATAAAGAATATCTCTTTGGTTTTGAGACTTTAGTCTGAAGAAATCTGACGTGTTTAAACACAGTCACCTGATCATAAACTCCTCCCTCTTACAGCTCTGACCAGGAAGAGACTGACCTGTTATTCCTGCTTTCTGTCACACCGACTCTCTTCTCTACTGACAAAAGCAATAAAGAATCAGCCATCAGTGAAGAACACTTTACAGAAGGATCTTTGTGAAGTTTGTTTCTGAATAGATAGTAGATCTTTTTGATTCTGGTGGTGATTCATGTCTCAAACTGTTGTTCAGAAAGTGAAAGTAAAGTTTAGGTCGCTGGAGCTCAAAGACTGAAAATGGCTTCTCTATCTGAAGATGATATTTCCTGTCCTGTATGTCAGGAAATCTTCAAGACTCCTGTTATTCTGTCGTGTAGTCACAGTTTCTGTAAAGAGTGTCTTCAACAGTTCTGGAGAACCAAGAAAACTCAGGAGTGTCCCGTCTGCAGGAGAAGATCATCGAAAGGCAATCCTCCAGTTAATCTTGTGTTAAAAAACTTGTGTGAGTCGTTCCTGAAGGAGAGAAATGAGAGGCGTTCATCAGGATCTGAGGAGATCTGCAGTTTACACAGAGAGAAACTCAAACTCTTCTGTCTGGAGGACAAACAGCCGCTGTGTTTAGTGTGCAGAGATTCACAGAAACACGTCAGTCACACATTCAGACCCATCGATGAAGTTATTCCTGCATATAAGGTGAGAGAAACGGCTTTTAGCCAACTTCATGTTGTTATAAAGTCCTGTTTAAGTGTTGATTTGATTGATCAGAGCTGCTTGTGTTTAGTCCAGCTGAACTACATTATCAATAAAGTTTCATAGATTTGGGGAATTAATAACTACGGGCGCAAATAGATTTTCACACAGGCCCAGTTGGTATTAGATAACTTTTTTTGCTTAAATAACATTGTCATTTACAAACTGTGCTTTGTGTTCACTCAGTTTGCCTTTGTTTCATGGCAGGTTTTAATTTCTGAATTAATTTAGTATGAGAGGTTCACAAAAACAGAAGAAATCTGCATGGGCGCAAATACTTTTGCACTGCATTATATGATCATATTGCTGTATTGTTTTATCTTCTCTTTTATGAATTATAATTTGGTTTAATTCTAGGAGGAGCTCGATACAGCACTGAAATCATTACAGAAGAAACTTCAACACAATGAAAAAATGAAAGGAGAGTTTGAGAAAACAGTTGAACACATCACGGTGAGGAAACAGAATCCAGAGTGTTAATGTCTAGCTCGTTACAAGACCACAACATAAAGAGGGACAAGACAATTAAATAGGGTTTAAATAATTTATCATTTATTGGGAAAAGAAAATAAGCAATGTTCTTTGTCTAGGGCAGTGGTTTTCAACCCTGTCCTGCAAGCACCCCTGCACAACTCATCTTGTATGTCTCCCTCGTCAGACACAACCAGTTCAGGTCTAGCAGTCTCTAATAACGAGCTAATGAGTTGAATCAGGTGTGTCTGATGAGGGAGACATACACAATGCTTCCTGACACTTCTCTGACCACACTAATGGCTCTTTGGTGCTATCTATCTATTTTGGCTATTTCCTGAATATTATGAAATTCAAGAGTGCCGCCCCCTGATGACGTTATAATATGCAAATTAGATGAGTATATTTACACCCCAGCTAAACTTTCGGTCATGTCCAACATTTTTCTAATTTACAGTAGATCTCTATCTTTAAGTCCTTTCAAGCCACAAGCTTTTGAAACCTTGATGCTTGATTGTGGTTCCTGCTCTGTAGCTGTAGATCACTATATACAGTTATGATCGGATATATTTAATATAACGGACTCCAGCTGATTATTTGTGTAAATGAGGTTCATCAATCTGCTTCTGGATCCGTTATATGTCGGTCTCTGAGTTTCTCTCAGATCTGAATGATGTGATGTGTTGATGTGTGTCGATGGAGACGATTGAAGTGAATGTGGTCTGATTTCAGTCTCAAGCTGAGCACACAGAGCGTCAGATTAAACAGCAGTTTGAGAAGCTTCATCAGTTTCTCAGAGATGAAGAAGAAGCTACAATCACTGCACTGAGGGAGGAAGAGGAGCAGAAGAAGCAGATGATGAAGGAGAAGCTGGAGGAGATGAACAGACACATCTCAGCTCTTTCACACACAATCAAAGACATGGAGGAGATGATGAAAGCCAGTGACGTCTGCTTTCTGAAGGTCTGAGTTCAGATGATTGATTGATTGATTGATTGATTGATTGATTGATTGATTGATTGATTGAGGTGTTGATCAATGGTGTGTTTGTTCTGCAGGAGTTTCCAGTCTCAATGGAAAGGTGAGTGATCTGCTGGTGTCTCTGGTCGCTCTGCTTCTGATCCAAAGCCACTGCAGTTCTGATCCTGAATGTTCTTCCAGAGTCCAGATCTCATCACAGCCGGATCCACAGATGCCTTCTGGAGCTTTGATTCATGTGCCACGTTACCTGGGCAACCTGCCCTTCAGAGTCTGGAAGAAGATGCAGGACATGGTCCAGAACAGTGAGTCTGATGCAGAAGATCTGAGCTGCATACACACACACACACACACACACTGGAAATGCAATATTGACAGATTCCAGCAGTATGTGTCAAGAACCAGATCATCTACTGCACCAAAACCAGCAGCTCACTTTTAGAAAGTCCTCAAAAATTAAACTCAAGTTAAAGTACAGATACTCTGTGAAATTTTACTTAATTAAAACGGCAAGTAAATGGCCAAAAACATACTTGAATAAAAAAAGTATAAAAAAGTAGATGTAATCTAACGAAAGAAAAGGAGATTGTTTCATCATATTGAACCGCTGTCTGTAACAATAATTCATCTTTTAATTGTTTATTTGGGGCATTTAGAGGGTTTTTTCCTTTTGCAAATATTTATGTATAATTGTTTATGACCAATTAGATGAATTAATGAGCCAATCATATTTTCATAATTATTCATATTAAATAATAATTCATTGACAGTCCTAAGAGTTGCTCAATATATCATTATAATATAACTCATGGACTCCCAGAACATCACTAAACATGACTTACAGTTCATTTACACACTTTTTGAAGATTTCTGCTACATTTAATTTAAAAAGTAATCATGAATTATATTTATATTCTCATCACTGATTTTATTTGTGCATTCAGTCAATATAATACAAGACAGCTAACGACTTCATCAAAACAGACACAAATAATGAATAAATAATGAATAAACTCGTCTACCTTCATATGCTTGTCATATTTGATGGAAATACATTGTGAAGCCAGGAACTGAGCTGATGAAGGATGAGCTCGATGCATGAAAACAGCCCTCATTAGCAGCAGGTTTGAGCTTCTGTGACACATTTCATGAGTGCAAGAGCAAATTAAATCATAATCAGTTCTTTTCAAGCTGAAATCAAATTGTAAGGAGTAAAGAGTTCTGTTTCCTTCATACAAATAATCAAGTAAAAGTGCAAGTCGTGACTTTAAACTGTACTTGAATAAATGCCCCAAAATAATACTTTAGTAAAATGACTCGTGTTTTACACCCCTGCTTTTAGAAATAATCAATCCAAGAATTCAGTGCGCTTGACTTTCATTTTCAGTCTCATGAAAAACACATGATTTCAGCAGTTTTTAACTCTTTATTTGATCAGACGGACAGAAACAGTTCTGCATAAAAAGATCTGATTTCTATATGATTACTGCTGTTTATATTACTCTTTTGATTCATATTTCTAATTATAAATAAATAAATTACACATATATATATATATATATATATATACAGTGCTATGCATAAGTTTAGGCACCCATGCTAAAGTTGACTAAAAAGAGGAATAAAAATCATCTTTTGGAAATTGAACTTAATGCCTTAATTAAAAAAATTGGGAAAAATCCAACCTTTAAGGACACCAATTTTCTTTGTGAATGAATAATGTATCGTAAATAAATAAATGTTCTTCCTTAAAATACAGGGTGCATAAGTTTGGGCACCCCTATGTTAAATTCCCATAGAGGCAGGCAGAGTTTTATTTTTAAAGGCCAGTTACTTCATGGATCCAGGATAGTATGCATCCTGATAAAGTTCCCTTGGCTTTTGGAATTAAAATAGCCCCACATCATCACATAGCCTTCACCATACCTAGAGATTGGCATGGTTTTATTTCAGTTAGCCTAATAGCTGGTTTGATTTGCATTGAGAGGTGATCTTATGGAAAGTACTCCATGCCAATCTCTAGGTATGGTGAAGGCTATGTGATGATGTGGGGCTATTTTAATTCCAAAAGCCAAGGGAACTTTATCAGGATGCATAGTATCCTGGATCCATGAAGTAACTGGCCTTTAAAAATAAAACTCTGCCTGCCTCTATGGGAATTTAACATAGGGGTGCCCAAACTTATGCACCCTGTATTTTAAGGAAGAACATTTATGTATTTACGATACATTATTCAAATTGGTGTCCTTAAAGGTATGATTTTTCCCAATTTTTTTAATTAAGGCATTAAGTTCAATTTCCAAAAGATGATTTTTTATTCCTCTTTTTAGTCAACTTTAGCATGGGTGCCTAAACTTATGCATAGCACTGTACGTTTAGTCATTTAGCAGACACTTTTATAAATGAGGACAGTGGAACCAATCAAAATCAAGGAAAGATCAATGATGCGCATTAATTATATAATAAATAAAAAGACAATAGAAAGTGAATAGAAAAGCTAGTGAATATATATAAAGAATATTCTTCAAGAATCAGCTGAAAATCTTCTATCTTTATTTATCCTCTAACTCTAGCACTCTATTCTAATTCTATTCTTAAAAAACAAAACTAACACTATCTTCTCTGTTCTTTCTATTCTGTCTGTTTTATTTTTATTTATTATATAATTAATGCGTTTCAGAGCTCTTTCATTGATTTTGATTACTTTCATTGTCCTCATTTATAAAAGCGTTTATTTTACTTTCATTGATTTTGATATATATATATATATATAAATAATTTGTATGCATTTTTTCCTTTTTATTACTGTACAAATATATTTAGCTTCCTTTAAATATGTATAATTCATTATATTTAATTTTGTTTTAGTCATTTGAATACTTCACATTGATTTATTTTATTCTGAGTAGTTGCCAAAACTATTTTTCTAATTCAATTTTTTTTTTTTTTAGAATATCATCTTATATTTATCATTTAATTTTAGCTACTGAATAATTCAATAAATTACTAAATAATTTTAGTTGTAGTTTTCATTAATACCAGTAAGCTTATTATTGTTGTTATTACTACTGTTTTTTATTTTTAATAATGAGGCAGCATTGAGTAAACAGATAGTGTTTTATAGAAGAGAAACACTGAGGGAAATGCTAAAGATATGAAGATTATTGTCTGATTTGAATATGAAATGATGTGTTTAACGCGCGCGATCACACCGGTGCGATTAGAACGTTCAGTGCGTGACGTCATCAGCTGCTGAATTCAGCTCTGCTTTCCCGCGCTGAGCGCCACAACTATTCAGTGTTTTCAACCATATAATGCTTATTTTAGCTTTCAGACATTTAAATACACACAAGTACTAGCAAAACCTTACATTTATAGGAACACGGTCATTATAAAAGTGTTTCAAATACCAAATACATTTACTTGCACGTATTTCAGAATCGGAATATGATGTTTCATAATATAGTGAGTATGTTTGTGAATATTAATAATCAAACAGGAAATAAAAGCGATGCACGTGTCATAGCTGCGGTGTGTCACGTGACAAGCATGACGCGTCGCCATGGAAACAGTGAGGCGCTACAATCTAAAACAAGGCTGGACTAAAAACACAATATTTTAAACTCGCGTGTGAAAGCGTTAAAGCTTCTGACTATAATTGAATATAAATGAATCTGTTTTCAGTTTGTGTCCCTCACTGTTTCTGATTGAACCGTCAGTATTGATAAATCACACAGAGAATGACTGACAGTGATGAGAGGAACATGTCTGATGTGTCTGATCATAATTCATAATCATCTGTGTTGGGTTCACTCTTGATCATTATATGAAGATCAGAATAACAGCATCTGTTGATTGTGTCTCATCAGCTCCTGTGATTCTGGATCCAAACACGGCTCATCCAGATCTCCTTCTGTCTGATGATCTGACCGGTGTGAGATACAGCCGTCATCGACCTGTTCCTGATAATCCAGAGAGATTTGACCGGTATCCCTGTGTTCTGGGTTCAGAGGGCTTTAACTCAGGAACACACTGCTGGGATGTGGAGGTTAAACAGGGTTTATTCTGGAGTCTGGGAGTAACTACAGCATCAAACCAGAGGAAGGGACCGGGTTTCTTCAACACTGGTGTCTGGTGTGTACAGTACGGATGGTCTTCAGGTTCTGGTTTTCGTGTGAAACGTAAGCTTGATCGTGTGAGAGTGAATCTGGACTATGACAGAGGAAGGGTGTCATTCTCTGATCCTGTAACTAACACACATCTACACACATTCACAACCTGCTTCACTCACACACTCTTACCTTTCTTCTGTAATTATGATTCTTCTTCTCTGAGGATCTTATCGATCAATAGTCAGTAATCTGTAGCTCTGGATCTTCCTCTTTCATCTTTCATCATGATTCAATATTCAACACATTTTCAGAGTTTGTTGTAAATCAATAATGGTTTATTTCAGTTCTAGAGAGTAAATGATGGCTTGTTTATTGAAGTAAATGGATGTAAAACTGATCCACAACAATGTTGAATGAAATATTAATATTTAGTCTAGAAATGCTTGATTCAGCGGTTTATGAATCAAATGATCAGAAGAGACTCACTGAAACAAAGTCTGAATCAGTTTCACAGCAAATATTAATAATCTCTTGCATAAACTAACAATGTGTGATTTCAGTCATTTTCAGATTGAAACTAAGTTTGTCATAATTAGGATTTAAATTGTGCTAAAACATGATTTTCTTTTTGTTTCTCCAGCAAAATAGTCAAGTCAGATGTATTTCTATAGATCTTTATATAATACAGATGGATTCAAAGCATTAATAAACAGGAAAATAACAGCTTCAGTGTTGGGAAATACTGAAATAATGAAGAAATAAATAGAGTTTTAATGTCAGATCTACAGAAGATCATATATGGTGTCATTATTGAGATGAATTTAAAGCGTTCCAGGTTTTGGTTTAGTTCTGTTTCCTGATTGAGTTATTCATTAGTTTCTATGATGAAAGAGGCAATAAGACTGTTAGGATTTAGTCATTTATTTTATTTGTCCGAAGGTGTTTTTGTGTTTATTTGCTGCAGATTCTGCTGGACGTGGAGAAA
Source organism: Barbus barbus (assembly GCF_936440315.1). Lineage (NCBI taxonomy): Eukaryota > Metazoa > Chordata > Actinopteri > Cypriniformes > Cyprinidae > Barbus > Barbus barbus. The sequence goes on along the minus strand of NC_136737.1, from coordinate 1,085,535 downwards.
TGTAACACAAACACTCAGATCATAAACACATGAACATGAACGAAACATGCTTTAGATCCTTCCTGAGTGAATATTACCACTTTCTCTCGCTCTCTCCATTTTGCTCTTCAACAAATAAAAATCAAAAATGCTCTCACAACTTCTTTTCCTCTTCAGACTGTTTCTCTCATTATTTAATCAAAAAATGTCTCGTGGAAAAAAACAAAGTCATCAAAAATGTTTCATCCTTCAAACAACGTTTTCCCTTATTACAAAAAATGGTCTCATCAAAATGTTTCCTTTCATCAAAAAACTTGTTTTTCTCGTTTTCATCTTTTTTTCTCTCTTAAAAAATGTCCTCATCAGAAAACTTTTTTCCTCTGTTAGCAGCATCACAATGTTTTCTCATTAATTTTTGATAAAAATGTTGTGTCATATGACAACAAATGGCATGTTAAATGATATGATGTAAATGTGTTATTGAAGGATAAAAGATCTGATGCTACAGCGACACCTGCTGGCTGAGGTTAATAGCATTTCTCTTGTGTTGCCTCCACATTTAGAGAAAACAGAGAAAAGCTTTATCAACGAGAGAAAAACGTTTCAGTGGAAAACTGAGAAGTGTTTTGAAGAGAGAAAAAATGAGTTTTTAAAGAAAAAAGTTTTTTGATAAAAGAAAAAATGAGTTTTTAAAGAAAAACGTTTTTTGATAAAAGAAAAAATGAGTTTTTAAAGAAAAAAGTTTTTTGATAAAAGAAAAAATGAGTTTTTAAAGAAAAAAGTTTTTTGATAAAAGAAAAAATGAGTTTTTAAAGAAAAAAGTTTTTTGATAAAAGAAAAAATGAGTTTTTAAAGAAAAAAGTTTTTTGATAAAAGAAAAAATGAGTTTTTTTGGTGAGGAAAAGAATTGAGAAGTTTAAGAGATAAAAATGAAATGTTTGTGATAAGCATAAAAAAATATTTTAATGAGAAAAAAATTGACATTTAAAAAAAAATCTAAATTTTGTAGGAAAGACAAGGGCCTAAAAAACACCACTTGCCTTGCCTACAGAATTCAGACTTTTTTAAATATCTCTTAAAAATCTAAATTTTTTCCCTCATCAAAAATGTATTTTAAATATCTTACATTTTGTGAGAGAAAAATTGTTTGTTTGTTTTTTATGAGAGAAACGTTTTTATGAGAAAAGTTTGAGAGAGAAAAGTTTTGATGAGAAAAAAATAATTCTTACAATTACTCTTGGCATTAAAAAAACAAACAAAAAAAAATCAAAAAAATATATTTTTTATTTTTTTATCTCCTAAAATTCTCACAATAATTTTTCCTCTCATTAAAAAAAGAAAAGAAAAAAAAGAGATAAAAATTAAAAGTTTATGAGCAGAGAAAAGTTTTTTGATGAGAATTTTTTGATGAGAAGTTTAAGAGAAAGTTTGAGAGAAATATGAAAAGTTCTCTCTTTGATGAGAGAAAAATAAAAAAAATTTGATGAAGGAAAAAAAACTTTTATGAGAGGTTTAAGAAAAGATAAAGAATGAGATTTTTCAATGAGAGAAAAAACGTTTTTTAATGAGGTTTTTGTGGGAAAAGTATTTTTTTTTTAATTTGGAGACAGACAAATGAGGAAGAATGTAGGACATTTGTTTTTCAGCTTGATTGTTTACCAGGTAACACCAGCGTTTGATGAAAAAAACTGAAGATTTACTTTTTACAAAGCGTTTCCAGCCCAAACTGATTCCAGTCATACACAGAAATACAGGTATAAAGGATGGAAGCTTGTTTCTGCCACAGAAGGAAAAATAGCTAACAGTGACCAGTTTCCACCGCCGGGAAAGAAAAATAAATAATGTTATTGCAACTTTCTATCACAATTCAGACTTTTTTCCTTCCAATTGTGTTTACATTTCACAAATCAAGCTTTTGTTTACGTTACACAATTCTGACTTGTTATAAACTCATAATTCCAACTTTACATCTTGCAATTTTTACTTTTTTCTAAAATTTCTGAGTTTATATTTAAAAAAAAAAATATTGTTTCCAACATGGAATAAAAAAATGTAAATCAAAAATCTCAATTTCAAGTTAACATCTCTTTTTTTTGAATGTGTGTTTTTATCTTTCAGCTGGAAAAAAGTGAATTGTGGGACAAAAAGTTTCAATTTTGACATGTTTTATATCCCATGGCTTAAACACACTTCCATAATAAAGCACTGAGAGCAAAGAAGCGTATGGATATAAACCTGTACAGCATGATTTATGTCATGTTATCAAAAGTCCAAAAGTGACCCGTCTGGAGCGTCTCAGAAGATGGAAGCAGCACATCGTGTGATAAAATGTTTACTAATGCATTTTCACGCAGTGAAAGCGTAAATCGTGCAGATGTGATTCAGATGAAATGTTTGGATGGGTTAGCGTGTTCTTTGCGTGACGTGTTAAAGAGCTGTACAACACTGCAAAACAAAGGTTTAAATTCACATTTACATCATTACTAGTCTATAAAATACAAAGGGGTTCTTTCAAAAGGTTTGAAACGTCAGTCTTTTTAAAAGTTCGTATAAAAACGTTCACAAAATTTACAAAACAGCTAGTATCAAAAGTGTTGCTCTCCTCCAACGGTCCGAAATAAAAGGCCCTGCTGGTGGAGAAGGCATCGCGAACACGAGTGGCATCAGCAGTGAAAGGCTTGAATCAGGAGTCAGCTCCTTCTCATGTTCGTCCAGTGATTCGTTCCTTCATTTATCGCTCGTATAGCAGCAGCGCAATCCAGCAGTAGTTTAGCTTCATGTAGGAAATTCCCTGATCTTTTTTTTACTCATTTACAAAATGTCTGTTTCAAAATGTGGTTTCGATGCGACGAGAGGACAAAAGAAATAGAAAAAGTGCTTCACTTCAAGTATGTAAACAAAAATGTAAAAAACGACAGATTCTCGTCAGTGTTTGGCACAGAGAATCAGATCAGTCGCGTCATATGTAGGAAAAATCAAACGGAGTGACGGGACGATTGTTCTTCTCCTCGTCATTCTCTCGTCACTCATCAGCATCTGCAAAGAAAAACACACATCTGTCGATATCTGATTCGTGAACACTACATTTATCATTGCAAAATATTATTTTGTACAATTTTGTTATATGTTATATTATTACCCAGCTCTATATATAAAGTTGGATATATGGTATAGAAGGATATACTGAAAAACAACTATATTATCTCACAGCTCTTTCATATAAAGTTGGATATATATGAAAATGTAAACTATTATCGCACAGCACTATATATAAAGTTGGACATATAGTATAGTTGGATATATATGAAAATGTAAACTATTATCGCACAGCACTATATATAAAGTTGGACATATAGTATAGTTGGATATATATGAAAATGTAAACTATTATCGCACAGCACTATATATAAAGTTGGACATATAGTATAGTTGGATATATATGAAAATGTAAACTATTATCGCACAGCACTATATATAAAGTTGGACACATAGTATAGTTGGCTATATATGAAAATGTAAACTATTATCGCACAGCACTATATATAAAGTTGGACATATAGTATAGTTGGATATATATGAAAATGTAAACTATTATCGCACAGCACTATATATAAAGTTGGACACATAGTATAGTTGGATATATATGAAAATGTAAACTATTATCGCACAGCACTATATATAAAGTTGGACACATAGTATAGTTGGCTATATATGAAAATGTAAACTATTATCGCACAGCACTATATATAAAGTTGGACACATAGTATAGTTGGCTATATATGAAAATGTAAACTATTATCGCACAGCACTATATATAAAGTTGGACACATAGTATAGTTGGATATATATGAAAATGTAAACTATTATCGCACAGCACTATATATAAAGTTGGACACATAGTATAGTTGGCTATATATGAAAATGTAAACTATTATCGCACAGCACTATATATAAAGTTGGACACATAGTATAGTTGGATATATATGAAAATGTAAACTATTATCGCACAGCACTATATATAAAGTTGGACACATAGTATAGTTGGCTATATATGAAAATGTAAACTATTATCGCACAGCACTATATATAAAGTTGGACACATAGTATAGTTGGCTATATATGAAAATGTAAACTATTATCGCACAGCACTATATATAAAGTTGGACACATAGTATAGTTGGCTATATATGAAAATGTAAACTATTATCGCACAGCACTATATATAAAGTTGGACACATAGTATAGTTGGCTATATATGAAAATGTAAACTATTATCGCACAGCACTATATATAAAGTTGGACACATAGTATAGTTGGATATATATGAAAATGTAAACTATTATCGCACAGCACTATATATAAAGTTGAACACATAGTATAGTTGGATATATATGAAAATGTAAACTATTATCGCACAGCACTATATATAAAGTTGAATACATAGTATAGTTGGCTATATATGAAAATGTAAACTATTATCGCACAGCACTATATATAAAGTTGAATACATAGTATAGTTGGCTATATATGAAAATGTAAACTATTATCGCACAGCACTATATATAAAGTTGAATACATAGTATAGTTGGCTATATATGAAAATGTAAACTATTATCGCACAGCACTATATATAAAGTTGAACACATAGTATAGTTGGCTATATATGAAAATGTAAACTATTATCGCACAGCACTATATATAAAGTTGGACACATAGTATAGTTGGCTATATATGAAAATGTAAACTATTATCGCACAGCACTATATATAAAGTTGGACACATAGTATAGTTGGCTATATATGAAAATGTAAACTATTATCGCACAGCACTATATATAAAGTTGGACACATAGTATAGTTGGCTATATATGAAAATGTAAACTATTATCGCACAGCACTATATATAAAGTTGGACACATAGTATAGTTGGCTATATATGAAAATGTAAACTATTATCGCACAGCACTATATATAAAGTTGGACACATAGTATAGTTGGCTATATATGAAAATGTAAACTATTATCGCACAGCACTATATATAAAGTTGGACACATAGTATAGTTGGCTATATATGAAAATGTAAACTATTATCGCACAGCACTATATATAAAGTTGAACACATAGTATAGTTGGCTATATATGAAAATGCAAACTATTATCGCACAGCACTATATATAAAGTTGGACACATAGTATAGTTGGCTATATATGAAAATGCAAACTATTATCGCACAGCACTATATATAAAGTTGGACACATAGTATAGTTGGCTATATATGAAAATGTAAACTATTATCGCACAGCACTATATATAAAGTTGGACACATAGTATATTTGGATATATATGAAAATGTAAACTATTATCGCACAGCACTATATATAAAGTTGGACACATAGTATAGTTGGCTATATATGAAAATGTAAACTATTATCGCACAGCACTATATATAAAGTTGGATACATAGTATAGTTGGCTATATATGAAAATGTAAACTATTATCGCACAGCACTATATATAAAGTTGGATATATATTTATCTGCATACATACTTGTAAAACAATAAATACTATGTAGCAAATCTCCACTGCTTGAGTTTTATATTTCATCGCAAAATGTAACCATGTTATCACCCAGCTAACCCTAATAAGGCATAAAGATAGTATAATATCCTAAACATTAACATTGATTTTCTAATATAAATTTGACAGTAATGTCACTGATGAATCAGTCAAAGTAAGGGCACCGATCAGTGGACATGAATCACTCACTCAGATTCAGACGAGTCGTGGTCGAGCATTTTTGTCAGTCCGCTCGTGGACGCCCCATTCTGATAATCCTGTCTAGCCCCGCCCCCTCGGCCCTCGCTGGAGGAGGGGCCCCTCGAGGAGGCGGAGTCTCCAGACAGCTGGTTGTGTATGCGATTGATGGCGTTCCTCTCGGCGATGGGCGACAGCTGCTTCTTCTTCAGGATTCCTGCGCGGCACGGTCACACGTTAAAATATAGCACACTTTACCCTGGGCAGCAGCACTTACAGCTAGTCATAGTTATAGTTAGTTATCATTACAGATACAAATAGTTATTATAGGTATTGTTATAATTATCATTATAGTTATTATTGTTATAATAATTAACATTTATAGATATCATTGTAGTTACCAGTGCAATTATTGTTATAGTTATTGGTAAGTTATAATTATTGTTACAGTTATCGGTATAGTTATAGGTATCAGTGTAGTTAACTAAAGAATATTTCATCCATTCGCTCGTTCAGACCTTTGTGCGGCGGTGCGCTGGTGTTTGGTAAACTGTGCAGTAGCAGCAGCAGGTTTTCCGTCCCATGATCCTCTGCTCTGTCCTCGGGTTTGGACAGTGTGTCCACCTTCAGACGCTCATCTGCTGCTCCCGTCTCACCCTCCCAGATATCTGACAGACAGACAGACAGACAGATGTCAGAAACGCTGACAGAAGCGCAGAGTCGCGTGAGCCATGTGATGTCGTACCGTGAGGTTTGATGGGGCCGCTGGTGGCCAGATTCTCCCAGCATTCCTCCTGTGGGAACTCACCCTCGTCTTCCTCGCTGTCGGACGAGTGTGTGGATGCATACGAGCCGCTCTGATCGTCCTCCAGCTCCGAGAGATCGCTGTCAGAGTCTGAGTCGTGATCTACACACAGAGGTTAAAGTCAGCTCACTGTGAGACATACACACACGAGTGTGTGTGTGCGTGTCCTTACCGTCTATCTGCTCTTTGTCTTTGAAGAGTGTGTTGTGTTCACTCAGACTCAGGTGACTACTGTTCAGATCGTCTCCGCTGAAACAAAACAACACTTCATGAGTGCTTCATTAGTTGATTGCGTCTTTTTTAAACTGATCAAACTGGCTCCCAGTCTGCGTGTGTCTGTGTGTGCGTGCGTGTGTGCATGTGTGTGGTGTGTGCGTGTGTGTGTGTGTACCGGAGGCTGAAGGGCATGTAGTTCTGATGTGTTTTGCTGCTCTGGGTTCCGTTCAGAGACACACTGGACTCAGCGAACGGCAGATGATACAGACCTCCGTCCACAAAATTACTGTTACAGATAAACGCCTGACGGACAGATGAAGAGATCGTTACAAGGGAATTATTCATTCAAATAAAACACTAAATGAAAACAGAAGATTGCAAAAAATTAAAACTATAAAAATAATGTATGCATGCATAAATAAACATATACAGTTTTTTTCAGTTACTTTGGTGCATTTCTCGAATCATTCTTAATATTTAAGTATGTGCATTTCTCAAAACAATTCACACAAACAGCAATGGATTTCCTGCAAAAGCCTGTAATTTACTCAATCTTTAGTTCATCTCTCATCATAAGTGTTTATGTCAATGAACAAATCAGTGTCATCACTGTTCACAAACAAGACAAACAAGTCAAAATGCTTATTTGTGTTGTCAATATAACAGTGCTCTCTGTTAGTGTTACCTGATGTAAACTATAGCAACAGTTTGATGACAGTTACTGTACTGAACTGCAGAAGACTGCACTTCTTATGTATGCCATATATCCATTTCAGAAATACAAATCTACACATTACTGTACGTGCGATATTGACTGAAAGAGACTGGATAGGATTCACAGCTACACGTTTACTAGTGGTCTGACCAAAAAAACACACATTACAACATCATTGTGATCTAGAAAAAAAAGAAATATGGGCACAAAGGTGAAAATACAAAATTGGAAAGGCAAACACAGGCAGAGCTTTTTTTGTTTTATTCTGTAAACTAGTTAGAATTTTCAAGTGGTCTCTTCATTTTTCCAGAGCTTTGTGTAGTTTTGTATTTTCAGATAGTGTTTACAAACTCAATGTAGCATCACAAATAAAACTAATGGTAAGTTGTTATCTTGAGTTTTCGCACACCGAGTCAGAAATTTTTGCATGTTATAAAACTAAATACGACCTCACGTTGTGTCAATCACACCATCTACAAAACTTTCGTCTGTCATCAAAACATTTGTATCAGGTTCAATTTTCTGCGTTTTGGCATCCGTAGCAAGCATTTTGATAGGAAAGGATGACGAATGCATATGAAAATTTCAGACTGTGTGTGCAAGAACCTTAACAGTCTGTAGACTCACGGATGGTTTGGATTTGATCATGTGATCGGGCCGTTTCTTGCCGCAGCAGTAGCGCATGGCGTCTCTTGCTTCTTTATTAAACACCACGCGGAAGAAGAAAATAAACGGCCCCTGAAACACAAACACACACGTGATCATCATCGCTAGGGTCAGGTGTTCTGAGGGACTCTTTGATGAGCTCGTGGTACCTGAGCGCAGCAGAATCCGGCGAACAGATAGTGGAAGAGAATCATGTCGCTGTTGACCGACAGCAACGCCAAAAGACAGGTTACCGTCACCAGCAGCAACACGGCACACGCTGTCCTCAGACCCGCCCTGCACACACACACACACACACACACACACACAGACGCTGTAACAAACACACTACACACACAGACGCTTCAGGATTGAGTGTGAACGAGACTCACGCCGGCACGTCTCTCTTCTCACAGCTCTTCCGCTGGAGCGAACACGAGGCTCTCGATGCCATGATGTACAGGAACACGTTCATCTGAGAGAGAAACAGACACGCTTTCATACTCACTACATACTAGGGCTGAAACGATTAGTCGTCAAAAAACTGTCAGCAAATATTTTTGTTGTCAAACAGTCTTTTGAGCTGATTTGAACTAATGCCTGCAGTAACACCATCAGTATCTCAAAGCTTCACAGGCTTTTAACACTTTCTGGATCCACATCTCACTCGGTAACATTAGTCAGTTTTCATTTATATGCGGTTCATGTTGACGATCGCATTATTTTTCATATGCTTATATTAGATCGCTGGTTTCTGCGTCTTCCTGGTCTGTGTTTTTGATCGAGTGATTCTAGACTCATTCAGGAGATGTGTGATAGCGCCCCCTAGCGTATAACAGCAAGAACACAGAAAACTGGAACATTTTGTGTTTGGCGGGGATGCATTGTCTCATGAATAATGTCAAGTTTTTGTGTTTGGCGGGGAAAGAGTTAAACGCATCATCACAGTCTTGTGAAAGGGGTCTATAGTTTGTGCAAACAGAGGCAAACACTCACCGACACCACGAACGCCACGGGACCCGCCAAACTCCAGATGAGGGTGTCGTAGAGCGAGAGCCAGCAGAAGTCCGGGTTCCCGTAGCCCTCGGGGTCCAGTCCCACCGCCAGACCCGTGACGAAGGCCGGCACGCCCCAGCCAATCAGGTAGTAGAAGCGCATGGGGCCGTAGTTGATGTCGCGCAGCTCGCTGAGCATGCGGTAAACATGCAGCCCCTCCAGGAAGAGCCAGGAGAAGACGCAGAGCCACAGGAAGTGCAGCAGGATGGCCATCACCGTACACAGGAACTGCAGGGAGACAGACGGACACAACAAGCATTCAATAATCACCTCGCTCACTGATATCAGAAACACCGCTCCGCCTTTGCTCCCGGCTGAAGTATTAGCACTATGTTTAGAAATATCACAGAAGTTCTGTTCAGAACATATATGGAGCACAAAACCAGTCATAAGGCTCAATTTTTCAAAATCATCTTTCCATTGATGTATGGTTTGTTATTAGGGCTGGGTATTGTGACCAATTCTGCGAATCGATTCGATTCTTATTTTTATGGTTTCGATTCGATATCGATTAGCTATCAATATTTCATTTAAAATGTTAGTTTTGCAGACATGGGATCCATATTTTGATATAAATGCTGGTAACTGAAACTCTCCTACTTAAGTTTATTACTGAAATACACATCTACATTAATAATAGGGTGCACACAGTTGTTTGTTTTAGTGGAGCAATTCGAAAGATGGTGACACCTTCAGGACGAGAGGTGAATATTCATATCCTCTTACGTGAAGCACGCGCATTAAGAATCGATCGGGGATTTCCCGAATCGATATCGTTGTGTTAAACTGAAGAACGATTAAAATCGGAGAATCAATATTTTTTACCCAGCCCTATTTGTTATGCTAGGACAATATTTGTGAAGGATAAAAATAACAGTATGTATTCGATATTTTATCTACAGATCACTGCATTTCTTACAGATTACTGCTCATTCGAAACTGGATACAGATGAAGAAGCACTTTAAGGGCACATAGTATGGCAAGGCATTTCGACTTTTATTCCTTCTCAGGATATGAATTCTTGATATCAACAATACAATTTTTGCTAGTTAAAACGTTAATTCTTGATATCAGGAATTATATTTCTACTAGTAACAATGTTCATTCTTGATATCAACAATTTTATTCTTGATATCAAATATTTAATTATTGATATCAAGAATTAAATTGTTGATATCAGAAATTAACATTGTCACTAGTGACAATTAAATTGTTGATATCAAGAATTAATATCCTGAGAAGCAATAAAAGTCGAAACGGCTTGCCATACACAAGGGCTCTTCTTCGTGAGGATTTGAGTATGCGGTTAAAAACTAGCCTAGAGCGCCATCTACTGTTAAAAACTAAGCTCAGAATCGATTCTAGAGAGGATCGCAATGCATTCCAATAATCTCAAATCAATGCAGAGTCGATTCGTGGCTCGATTCTATCATCGCAGCCCTAATCATAACCTTCACATTCTTTCTGATTTGAGAGATCCATCTATATCAAGCTAGCTAAATATGTTCAACATGTAAATCCTTGGTTGTTGGCATGAATTGTGCTTGTGATGGAGCGGTAGTGGAACGAGTGAAAACCACGACGCTCCAACTTTCTAAAAATCCAGAAAGGAAGTGGGCGTTACCGGGTTATCGGCCTGATTGATGCCCAGGATGAAGACGAGGTGCGCGATGAAGAGGGCGGCCGCACCGTTGTTGACGATGCTGGTCTTGTTGCTGCTCGCCGCCCGCAGACAGGTGAGGAAGACGATGGTGAGGAAGAGGAAGCCTAGCGTCACACCCACTGAACTCCATGTGATCAGCTTCACCGGCAGGATCTCTCCATTCTGAAGCAGAAACACGCGTTTATAAAACGGATAGTTCCGGTCCTTGATTCTGATTGGTTGAGCCATCTTCGAAGCTGTTGTAAATTACTCTACAAACACACACCTCTTTGTTCCTGTGTGTTGCTCAGAAAACACTTTGTTGCAAGGAACTACATTGTTTGGCGAAATAATGTTTTTATTTAAAATCATTACATTTCATTTGCTTTGTTTTAGTTTGTGAAATCTTGCTATATATAATAAGCCCCGTGAAGCCATGGGGGGTTATAACGCCCCTTAGCTCTTATAAATTCACTGTAAACCACGGCTTCTTGCTTTATTTAAGCAAAACGTATTCTTCGGCGCGCCACCTTTAGAGGCTAAAGCCGCCTGTAGGGGTTCGGCTGGGGATCCAAATCAGGATCAAGATCTTTTCAGCCTCAGACAGACTGTTTGCTGCGTATTAACACTAAAATAATGATGTGATTTCTCTGATCTGACTGAATGACTTTACACAAGCATTTATGTCGGGAAACTAAGCGTCTTTTCCGTCAAACTGCTCCCATGTCCGGTGGTTCTGGGCTGGAAATACGTGGTTCTTCACCACTAGGGGTGTTTACGGTACACGTGTTCGTACTGAACATTTTCGTACAGCAACTTTCACTTTTATACTGTTATTTTTGATAAGAAGCAAAGTCTTATCTTTCAAATTCAATCCATTTTTATCAGGAAATTCAAACAATAATCGCTGTATAAACACCTCAGTTCAAACAGCAGCGGGATCATCCTTCCTCTTTACTACTAGTTTTAACATGAAATAAACATGAATGAACATCTGACGCCTCACGTAATCGCTCAATCAGCGTTAGAAAGACATCAATAAAACAGCTTGTAAACATAACATCACGTAGCATTTCATTTACCTCAGGCAAGTCATCAGTGTCCACAGCTAGAGAAATTATGTGTTAATTATTCAGTGAATGTTTAAATAAACCTGTTATTAAACCAGTCATGACAGCCACTGTGTAAATCAATATACAGTATTTTTTCCTCCTGCTGTACCGAAACCATACCGAACCGTGACGTCAAAGCCGAGGTACGTCCCGAACCATCATGTTTGTGTACCGCTACACCCCTAGTTCAGATTTTCTGGGTGGTTGCTAGAGCATTGCTATGTGGTTAAAAATTCACTAGAGCATTTTCAGTGGTTGCTAGGTAGTTGGTGGGATGTTGCTAGGACGTATAAAGTATACTGTCCCAAGAGATCAACCCTATGCAATTAACTTCTGATCAGGTTAGTGTTGGGTTAGGTCACCTCTCGGCGTGAGATGTCCATGAGCACAGCGAAGCTGGTCATGTGGTAACACTGGCAGCTGATGTGTGTGCTGTTCCTGAAGACCACCTCACAACCCTTAGAAGACCAGCCTCCCGGACCGCCAGGGCTGCACACACAACACAACACAAGCTCACTCACAAACACCTGCTCATATCTACACTACACACACGTATGAGTCTGTACTCACACTATGGAGTGGTTCCAGAACACACAGATGGGTTTAGAGCGCTCCTCGGTGGCCACTAGGCGGAACTGCACTGTGATGGGTTTATCCAGCGTGTGCTGCAGCAGCTCCTCGTTATCATGAACCGTTATACTGACCACAGGAGTGTTGATGACCGGACGCTTGGGAACCCTGAACACACACACAGAGTTAGATCAATCAGTGACTCTGTGAATGTCTGGTCTGGTGTAGCCTAGCCTGATCTGGTCTAGCCTAGTCTGGTCTGGTCTAGCCTGGCCTGTCTGGTGTAGCCTAATCTGGTCTGGTCTGGTCTAGCCTAGCCTAGTCTGGTTTGGTCTAGCCTGGCCTGTCTGGTCTAGTCTGGTGTAGCCTAATCTGGTCTGGTCTGGTCTAGCCTAGTCTAGTTTGGTCTAGTCTAGTCTGGTGTAGCCTAATCTGGTCTGGTCTAGTTTAGTCTAGTCTGATCTAGTCTAGTTTGGTCTAGCCTAGTCTGGACTAGTCAAGTCTAGTCTGGTCTGGTCTGGTCTCACCTGAGGCTTCTCTTGTCAGTGTCGTATCGCTCTGGCAGCAGCGCCGCTAGGCTGTGGAAGATGATGACGCTGGCGATGGCGTCCTGTTCGTGCTCGTCCGGGTGTCGTTTCTTCCGATTGGCCGTGTGGTTTCTTCCGGACTCTGCGACTGGCTCACTGTGTTGCTGCTGACCTTTGCCCTCGGGGGCAGGGATGAAGACCGAGTCAGGAAGAGTGACGGCCGTCTCCAGATCAAGTGGGCGCGGCCCGCGAAGGGACTCGTAACGCGGCAGTTTAGCACCGGCAAAATTCATCTTCTCCAAACGATCAATGGAGATGACTAGAATAATACAGATTTAAAATATATTTGTAAACCAAAATAAAACAACTAACACAAAGCAACTAACAATTAAAATGATACTTCTTTGTAGCTAACTTCAGTAGTTTATAGATTTATCATGTTGTTTTGTGTAGACAAATGTAAAAGTTCAAATAAAATATACAAATACTAAAAAAATGTACAAATACTCAAAGATCTTTAATAAATAAAAACTAACATAAAAAATATATATAAACAACTTACATTTAAATTATAATTGAAATAAAATATTACATAAAGATTATATAATTTAAAACATTTTCCAGCAGATTTTGCCAGATTTACAAAACTACATAAATAATTAAAAAATAAAAAGATTATAAAACTAACCCGCATTTAAGTATATTTATTTAATATTTAAAATTAAAATTAAATTAAATTAAAAGATCATATATTTTAACATTTTCCAACAGATTTTTTTTTTTTGCCATCTAAAACTCAAAGGTCTTACTTTACTAAATAATTAAATAATGAGCTCCTCATTAAATTATAATTTAACTGAAAACATTTTAACTCGACAATTTTCCAGCATATTTTGCCAATCCGAAACTCAAAGGTTTTACTGGATTAACTTTCTTTATAACTTGTTGGATTTTATTTAATTAACTTTTATTTCGTCAACTGAGATCACAATAAAGTATTAGAATTATTATCAATCGTTATTAATAACGTTAATAATGACTATTATTATTATAATAAATTATAATACATTTTGAAGAGAGAAAAATAAGACCATAAAACAAAAACTAAACGGAAATGTAAATGTGTGGGGGGGGGGTGTATCGTACATAAAATGTCACTACTACCTTAACAGATTTGAATGAAATGGTGTGATGTGATAAATCACATGCGTCACTATCACTGACCAAAGAGGTTGTGGGCGTGGCCTGTAGATCTTTGGCCAATCAGAAACACTCTTGGCATGTCAATCATTTTGTTCGTCCATTTTTGTAAGGATGGAGGATGTGTGCATATAAATCAGTGAAGGAGTGAAACAACAGACCGATGTTGGGCGTGACGATGGTGAAGGGGCTCAGGTAGGTCTTCCTCATGTTTTGCGCGAGCGTATTCGTATACTCCTCGAACTGTCGCAGCAGTGTGGCCGTGCCGCCCTCCGTCTGCTGGATGAGCTCCCAGTGTCCACGCATTTCTGCCGACAGTATAGCGCTGCCCACGAGCATCAGGTGCTGCCACAGCAAACAATCACAAAGAAAGAAATTGGGAACTACTTTTAGCTCGTAACTACTTCGTTACTTTTAAAAATGCATCTAGTATTCCTAATAAAAATAAATTATTTTATGTGAATTTGGTGTGAATGTTTAAATAAAATCTACAAATATTCTTGATTTTTAAAGTGGATTTACAGTTTAAATGATCAATATTTTAAATGATTACAGGTTATAAATGATAATTTACGCTAGCACTGTCAAACGATTAATCGCGAATAGTTTTTTAAGAAAACAAGCAGTTAGTAAATAAATAGAATGCAAGTCTAAAAGGGGCAATTTTTTAAAGAATAGAATTAGAATTAATTGATTAATAGAATTTAATTTAAATCATAATACATGGTTATAATTAGTAATTATATTGTTTACTAAAATTAGTCAGATGTCTAAATGCTGCATATGAGAAAACTTTTTACAAAGCTAAAAACAGTTAGTTGCATCACTACTTTTAGTACGTAACTACTTAAAAATCGTTACTTTTACAATGCAAAATAGAATTCCTAATAAAATTAACTTACCTAATAAAAAAGTAATAAATTAAAAATGTTTAATACTAAATATAGTTCAAGTCTATTGCATTTCGTTGCCTTGTACCTACATGTGCAATGACAATAAATGGAATCCAATCCAATATTTACTGATATATCGCTCGAGACTTACCGATATAACAATTCTAATTAAACTTATTTGGAGTGCTACTTGTGCGCAATGCACATTTCTTAATATTAAGACTAAAATGTGCTTTCACTATTGACGAGGATTGTATGATCTTTAAATAATACCGGTCTTTAAATGCAAGATATTAAAAAGTGTACCTGAAGAATACTTGAAATAGTTCCACTTTAGCACAATCAAGTATACTTAAGTGTATCTTTAGTTGTACTTCAGCATAATTAAAGTGCATTAATTACAAAATTAGTTGTTCCAATTTAGCAGACGTTAAGTAAACCAGTTTAGGATATTTTACAGGGTATTTTTATTAAGCATATAAATATGTAAATGTGTTTGTAGTAAACTTAGCATAAAAGTATTTCAAATAGATTTTAGTATATTTATTTTTCACCAGGGTACGTACATATTATGCGTTAATTTGTGCGTTATTTAAATGAGGAAACTGAACAAATTTATAAATAACACATTTAATAATGCGCTGAACAATTTAGAAATAATGCATTATAATGGACTTTTTATTGCTACATATGAGAGAAAAATTGACAAAGCTTAAAATGTTAGTCACATTACTACTTTTAGTTGGTAACGCTTCGTAATTTGTTACTTTTAAAATGTGAACTACTATTCCTAATAAAAATAACTGATGACCGATAATGCGTTATTTTTTGAGTTAATAAATATAAGAAATACTGATTTTCAAGTGGAGTATTTAATTAATTTACATAATCCACGGTTAAACACAGTTTTAACACTAACATCTGTAACTATTCGTTACTTTTAAAATGTGAACTAGTACTCCTAATAAAAATAACTGATGACAGATAATGCGTTATTTTTGGCGTTATTTAAATTATGAGGTAACTGAAATATGCATGCATTTTACACACACAAAAAATAAATTGCGCAATGTATTTATCGTAGCATGTTAGCGCTGCAGCTATGCGCGCGTACCTCGTTAAACAAGACGTCCTGCGTGGCGGTGAGGTTGAAGCCCTGCTGGCTGCTCTCGTGCTGCAGTATGGCGCGCGTCAGGTGATACGCGCTCTTCACGTCGCTGCCGTAGAACTGTCTCGCGTTCTTCGTTGCGTTACACAGCAGCGCCGCCGTCTGCTGGACGTTACTGGAATCCATCAGAGATGCGTTACGCGCCAAACGCTCCGCCTGCAGACATGAAAACAGACGTGAGGATGCGCGGATCACGCAGTATCGCGAGAGGTTTGCGTGAGATTCTCACCAGTGTCTTGAGTTTACTGAAGCTCACAGACGTGCAATTGAAGAGGTTCGGCGACAGCCAGCCCTTGTGCTCGTCGCAGTGACGGATCGCAGTTCCTGCGCACAAATACTATGCAATTAAAATATTAAGTAAATGTAAAACTTGATCAAAAAAAAAAAAAGGAAGTTCCTGCTCACAAACATAACTCTATTAATATAGTACGTACAAAATTGCAAAATTATCTAAATAGCATAAAAAAACTAATACCTTTTTGTAGATAGGTTTATTGTTTTGTGTAGATCTACAATTTTTTTTACTTAATTTTCAAGAGTTTTCTAGCAGATATTGCTAAAATGATACTCAGAACTCTTGCTGGACAAGATTTTTAAAGATATTTTTAACAAAGTAAATGACAATTTTGAATAAAATGGAAAAAATAAAAAAATGTTTTTGTAGCTAGAGTACAGTACTGTTTTGTACTTTTAATGTTTCATGTAGATCAAGTGTAAAGCTTCTAGAAATACTGTACTAAATATATAAGAAATACTGATATTTCTTGATTTTCAAGTGGATTATTTAATCCGTTTACATAATCCACCATTAAACACAGTAACTCATATCCGATAGATTAAATCACGTACGAAGATCTAAAATGCTAATATGTAATTGTAAGTGCATCTATCTTCGGTTACACTTTATTTGAAGGTGTCCTTGTTACAGTGTAATTATACATTTAAGTACTGAGTAATATTAATTAACTACATGTACTTACTATATGGTTATGGTTTGGTTTAGGGTTACTTGCATGTAATTATGCATAATTTTTTGATGTTATAATAGTAAGTACACGAATCTGTAACAAGGTCACCATAAAATAAAGTGTTACCCTATCTATTTACCATGGTAAAGTCACACAGCACATTTAATCTGATAAAATGACCATTTTTAATGTAATAATGATGTTAAAATAACATTGTGAGTGTGAAATGTTTGTTTGGTACCCATGGATCCTGTTGGACACGAGACGGCCGCCGGTAAACCGAACTTGGTCCGTGGCCACCAGATTCCTGCTTCAATGGCCTGCGGACAGCTGTTGTAGATCACTGAACACACACACACACACACACACACACACACACACACACACACACACACACACACACACACACACACACACACCACACACACACACACACGTGTTACAGAGGGGTCATGGGACACACATGACAGCATGATGAGCGTATGTTTGAGAGTCTGACCTTCACAGCCGCTGGACGAGACCTCAGCGAAGGGGTTATCACAGCGGTCACACTGCCGCCCGATGACGCCCGGCTTACACGGACACTGACCGCTGTCCCGGTCACAGGCGCGCGAGAACGAGCCCACGGCATAGCAGTCACACAGCAGACACGCCGCGCTCGCCGCCGGCCGGAAGTGATTGTCCTGACCACAGAAACAAGATCAATGTCCAACTGCAGTCTGGTGGGATTTGAGTAACGTGATGACAATTTTTTCTGCTCTTTTTTTTGGGGGGGTGGGGGGGCTGGATGACTTTTGGACTTGCTAGCATTAAAATATAAATATTTAATAATATAATAAAAATAACAAATTATAAAATATTCTAAACAATATAATAAAAACTAATAATAATAACATTATACAAGTTAAAAAAAGTCGTTAAAAATATTTTTTAAAAAGAAACAATATAATGTTTTTTATAACTTAAATCATATCAAAATTAAACCTATTTTAAGTTTAAAATGTACTAAAACAATATAAAATATATATAATAAAAGAATTAAACTTTTTGTTATGCTGTTAAATTTTGTTTAATAATATAAAAGTATGTTTTTATAATTTATTAAATAATATTAAAATAAAAATAGAAAAATATTTTTTAAAGAAATACAAAATTAAAATAGAGTAATAAAAAGTAAATACTAAAAAAAAACCAATATAATATAAATGTAACAATTTATTAAACAATATAAAATTTTTACGATTTAACGGTACATTATTATAATTTTATACTGTTTAATAAATTGTATAATGTATTTTTATAGAAAAATTCTATGTAAAGTCGGCAACATCAAAGCTCCAAAAATATAAAAGATGTATTTAAAAACTTTCGCATAGCGTGTGACGTTTCGAGCACGCAGGTTGTTCATCAGACGTTTTCTTAAATTTAATTGTATATTGTTTATAATAATATAATGAAATATTATACAATTTATTAAACATAAAAGTAAAACATAAATATAAATAGTTTATTAAATAATATCTCATCCAAATATTATTATTACAATTTAATATAAAACTCAAATTATAATTGATTGAATAAACATTTTCAAACCTAAAAACAGTAACTAAAGACACAGTGATGGAGTTTGATCATACCTTGCAGCGACACGCGCCGCTGGTCTTGTTACAGTCGGCGTCGAATCCTTTAGCCGTGTCACAGTTACACGGACCACATGACTTATCCCCCCACCATCCACGGGGACACGGCAGATCCGTCCTGAACACACACACACACACACACACTCATGTTAGCACACACGTCATCACAGCGTCCTGAATCTCTGCGCGCATCAGGAAATTCTCGTACTTTTTCTCGCAGTACTGGCCGAAGTAGCTGCTGGGACAGGTACACGTGTATCCGTGGGCGGAGCTTGACTTCCTGCTGCATGCTGATTGGTGCTCGCAGGGGTTCAGAGCGCAGGCGTCGCTACAGTTGTTGCCGTAGTAACCTGTTGTCATATGTTAACAATACAAAAACACACCAAAATGCTAAATAAATATTTAAATTAAATAAATAATATAACTAACTACAATTTAAATCAAAACAGAAAACATAAAAACAAAAATGAATCACAGAAGAGAATAACTGACCGCTGTGGCATCTGCAGGAATGTGTGTCCCAGTCGTCGCTGCAGTCGCTGTGAGCCGGACACGGGTTCGAGCCGCAGGGGTTCGGCAGACTGCAGCCCGACTCCACGTTCACCACATCAGCCTGATGCATGCTGGGAAACACGGGAGCTGAGGCGGAGCCACCCAGACGCAAACCCTGCGGACAATCACATGTGACTGTAATGATCATGTGTGTGTGTGTGTGAGAGAGTGTGTGTGTGTGTGTGTGCATGTGTGTGTGAGATGATCACCTGAACACATCCTCTGAATCCACTGATGACTTTATTCCTGCCGTCTTTGATTCCGCCGACACTCACAGTCTTCAGTTTAACACCCTTCAGCTTAGAGTCCAGATCCATAGAAGACTACACACACACACACACACACACACACACACACGTTACATCTACGTTAAATAGGTAAATAAATTCAAATTAAAAAACATTTGAATTGTATTAAACTACAAAATAATGACTGTAATAATATTTTAAGATGAGGTCAGCTGTATTATGTCTGACCGTGTACAGGCCGTGGTCGAGGCTCAGTGCCGCCGTTATGCCGCCCGTCGATGGGCCTCGGAGCTCCAGCAATAGGTGATGCCATTGGCCGTCACTCACTGTGACATCATCAACACGAGACACGGTGGAGTCCTCGCCGCGCTGGACCGACGTCAACACATAACCCTCCCTCAGCTGACACACACACACACACACACTCTCTGTGATGTCCATTCATCAAAACACTGATGACACTATCACGCACTACACAAACACCTGTCCAGTCAAACATGCTCTACGATGAATCATACACATGACAGTATAGTAGATTCATATAAAATATTATATGCAGCAAGTATCAACTTATCAATGTCCCACTCCAAATTTCAATAGGAAATACATATACATAGAACAAAAACAATTGTGTTTTTCAAATCTAATAACAAAAACTGCCTGTTAAACCCAGGTTTACTGTGTGTAAGGTGTCATATCACACACAGCCAGCAGGTGGAGCTGCAGACACATACAAAAATCAGTCAGTGCACCTGCTGCTGAAGCTGCTCAACTGTGTTTTATATCTGTGTGTTTTATATCTGTGTGTGTGTGTGTACCTAACTAACCATATTTTGGTGGCGTATTTGTATCCAGAAACATAGTTAAAGCTGACGAAGCCTCCGTTTAGCGGCGTCATCATTTGTAAAATATGTGTAGATATGTGTTTTGTGTGTTTTAAGTGCACCTGTATGGTGAGGTTATGCTGTTGCGCTGAACTGATTTGAATCAGCGTCGCTGTCGGCTGTCGCGTGCGGAACATGAACTCCAGGTGCCACGGAAGCGTTACCATGGCAGCCAGATCCCGCCATGACAACAGGCCGTTACCATGGAAACGCAGCGGATTGGGCATCACTGCGGACAGACGAATAGACAGGTGATGCTAATGACCGATCCCCCACTAACGGACGCGTGGCTCACGTGGCGCTCGCTCACCTTTCTCGCAGTTCCGTCCTCCGAATCCCAGCAGACAGTCGCATCGGAACGAACCCCACAGATCGACGCAGCTGCCGCCATTCAGACATGGGTTAGTGCTGCAGAAATTACGCTTCGCAGAGCATCCTGAGAAAACACATTGTACACTCGTTACGGGATAACATTATCATTGACGATTTTTTTTTTATAGAACTTTTTACAATACAGATTGTGTCAAAGCAGCTTTACAGTATTAAACAGAAAAATGGTGTGTTGAAGAAATATAGAGCTGAGTATCATCAGTATTACAGTGAAAGCTAACACCCTGTTTCCTGATGATATCTCTCAAGGGTAACATGTAAAGCGTGAAAAGCAATGGTCCTAGTACTGAGCCTTGAGGTACTCCATACTGCACTCGTGATTGGCATAATACCACTTCATTCACTGCTACGAATTGATTGCCGTCAGTTAAATACGATTTGAACAGTGCCAATGCACTTCCACTAATGCCAACATCATTTTCTAGTCTATTCAAAAAACTGGTGTGGTCAATAATGTCAAATGCAGCGCTAAGATCCAGTAGCACTAATCACCAGCTAGGGTTCCGTTGTTAGCGATGAATCCGGCCATGTCGATGTGCCGCTGGTCGATGCGCAGGTCCTTCATGCAGCCGATGAACTGGCGGCTCCGAACGGGAAACTCCTCGGGGAGTTTGGGAACACCGCCCAGCAGCAGTGGTCCCGTCAGATCCAGAGACCTGCCGCAAAACAACGCAGCATTACACAGTCACGCTATTACTGGCGATTAGCGCTAGTCAGACTCGTGCTCTTACTTCTTGGATCCTGATTGGCTGCCCTGGGCGGAGCATGAGTAGTTTCCGATCATGTTACCGAAGCGCAGTGCCACCGAACTGTCGCAGTTGTCCACAGTCACCACCACGACCTTCTGATCGGATGGGCCCTGAGGGAGACCTGCGCGGTTCAGGACAGGCTGAGAGAGAGAGAGAGAGACGGGACAATCAGAGAACAGCGGCATCAAACACAACCATGAAAATACATCACAGACAGACAGTGACGAGCTTCATCTTCATTTCTGGTGTATTGTTATCTGTCTGGCATCTTGTGAATAATATATAATCATTATGGTATATTATATTATATGTGACCCTGGAGCACAAAACCAGTCATAAGGGTCAATTTTGTGATATTGAGATTTATGCATCATCTGAAAGCTGAATAAATAATCTTTCCATTGATGGAAATGTCTCCTTGATGGATGCAAGGAGACAGAAGGACACAACAAGTATTCAATAATCACTCCAAACACCGCTCCGCCTTTGCTCCCGGCTGAAGTATTAGCACTATGTTTAGAAATATCACAGAAGTTCTGTTTATAACATATATGGAGCACAAAACCAGTCATAAGGCTAAATTTTTCAACATTTTTCAAAATTTCTACATCATCTGAAGCTGAATAAATAACCTTTCCATTGATGTATGGTTTGTTATGAGAGGACAATATTTGTCTGAGATACAACTATTTGAAAATCTGGAATCTGAGGGAGCAAAAAAATCTAAATATTGAGAAAATCTCCTTTAAAGTTGTTCAAATGAAGTTCTTAGCAATGCATATTACTAATCAAAAATGATGTTTTGATATATTTATGGTAGGAAATTTACTAAATATCTTCATGGAACATGATCTTAATATCCTAATGATTTTTGTCATAAAAGAGAAATGTATAATTTTGATCCATACAATGTATTGTTGTCTATTGCTTCAGATATACCTGTGCTACTCATGACTGCTTTTGTGCTGCAGGTTCCATTATCACCTATATTATATTTATTATATTATATTATATTATATTATATTATATTATTATAATCCGAACTGAAAGTGGAAAAATCACATGTGTAATTCAAATAAATAATTTAAAGCTGTTAAATATTTATAAAAATGAATTCTAAATAAATTTACATTTTAAAATAGTTAATTTATTTATTTTTTTAAATCAATGTACAAGTACTCTTATATGAATATAAAATAAGACAAACAGACAGCTGTGTGAGGAGCTTCATCTTGATTTCTATCTGTTCAGACGAGTGACTTCAAACTGTCATCTGATTCCACTCGAACGAACACCAACAGACACAACGAGCCTGGCTTAATGAATGATCTCATCACACAGAGGTCACGACCCCTCTCAGACTGACCCCACTGCTGCAGGTCACACATGCTGTGAGTTTGAACGAGCCAATCAGTGCAGCACAGGGGCGGGGCCTGAGAGTCGCTTACTGGTCATAAAATAATGAGGTAAACCACACCCACTCCACACTCATACTCTTATACACACACACACACACACACACACACAGACTCACTCGCACACACACAGATGTGATCTGATCTGATTATAAATGTCTGACTATATGTACATATATTAGATGGAACTTTTGAAATAAACTGAAATAAATTAAGTTCTAAAATGACTTAAAAGCTAAATAAAAAATAGCAATGATGAATCACATTCACTGACATCATGAACAAGCATTTACAAATGAAAGTGATGTCTCTGCTGTCCTCTGACCCCTGTGTGTGTGTGTGTGTGTGTGTGTGTGTGTGTGTGTGTGTGTGTTGACTGTCTTCTTAAAGGAGTCGAGCACAATGCATGAGGTCACACACACACACACACACACAAATCTGTCCTACATTTCACTCACGCAACCCTGCGGCAGCAGATCAAGAAAGACCCTTCCTTTGAGAATCTGAAAGACACTTCCTGCACAGCTGTGATGTCACATCCTGTGGACTCACCTTGTTGTAGTAGTGCACGTGTGCCGTGTGCCAGCGGCCGTCACTCACTCCGCCGGCGATGAAGGGTGACACCGTCGTCTTCGTCTCTCCTGCAGAGGTCAACAGATCACAGCGATAAATTACACACACACACACACTCATGAGCAGATTCTTAGTTCAACTGACACACATTAAATACGAGCTTCTGGGTCATGTGACATCTGGGCCAATAGCGTCAGCTTCGTTATTTGAGCACTGTGACGAGTGAATCGGCTGATAATTCGCATTGAGCTTTTGCTGCATTTGCTCACATGAATGGTTCTGATGTGCATCGCTCGGTTCGTTTACCTGCGGAGAACATGAGCTGGATCTGTTCGTTAACGATCTCCAGAGCGATGAAGTCGTGTTTCTGGTTGAAGCGTCCGTTATACAGCAGCAGACCGTCAGGCTCTCGAGTCGCAAACCTGCAGGAGAAAAAACAGATTTACAGAGGATTACGAGCCCAGGAACGACAGGAGAGACTTATAATGATGAGTGTGTGTGTGTGTGTGTGTGTGTGTGGATGCATCTTTAAGTCCATCATTCACATTAGCAGTCCAAACATGTCTGTGTGGATTAAACTCAGTGTTTCAGCTGTAGTAACAGTAGATTAAACACACTCTGTGATCTTCTGATCTCACTATCTGCACTAGAGATGGAGTTCAGCTCTAACAAGCAGTCAGTCTCTGCTGTAGTGATGCAGAACTTCACAGGTATCCGTCTCACATTTATAAAGTTAAAGTAGGTCAGCGAGCAGCAGCAGGAGCGAACACGACAGACCGACTCAAACAAACGCTCACAAAGCAGCAGGAAAATAAAACACCTCGCTGTTATTATTACACTGCAGGTGAACGTTTAACCTGAAAACACGGAGGAGGAGAAGCTCAAACAACACCAGACGCACTCCTCATCTGATCAAAGCAGCTGATCAACAAATACAATGCAAATCTAATGAGAGAAAAACAAACAATTCTTTTTCATGTTTATTCATGTTTTGTGACAATTTAATTTAATTTAATTTAAATGTCTGCCACCCAAATTAATACTAATAAAAACCAATAACATTTAACACATGTGTCCCTGCAGCACAAAAGCAGTCATGAGTAGCACAGGTATATCTGTAGCAATAGACAACAATACATTGTATGGATCAAAATTATACATTTCTCTTTTATGACAAAAATCATTAGGATATTAAGATCATGTTCCATCAAGATATTTAGTACATTTCCTACCGTAAATATATCAAAACTTCATTTTTGATTAGTAATATGCATTGCTAAGTACTTCATTTGAACAACTTTAAAGGAGATTTTCTCAATATTTAGATTTTTTTGCTCCCTCAGATTCCAGATTTTCTAATAGTTGTATCTCAGACAAATATTGTCCTATCATAACAAACCATACATCAATGGAAAGATTATTTATTCAGCTTTCAGATGATGTATAAATGAAAAATTGAGCCTTATGGTTTTGTGCTCCAGGGTCACGTGTGTGTGTACTGTATATATTTTTTATGTATATATAAATACACACACATACAGTATATTTGATGAAAATATTTACATGTATTTACGTGTATATACTTATATAATTTATGTTATGTATAAATATAATATATTTTTCTTAAATATATACATGCATGTGTGTGTATTTATATATACATAATAAATATACACAGTACACACACATATATTACATAAACAAAATCTTTTATTTTGGATGCAATTAATCGTTATTAATCGTTTGACAGCACTAATATTTAACATTAATATTATTATTATGAATAAAAATAAGAGTCAGTATTTTTGAGCATTAATGCTCTGGTAATATAGCACCAAATATCACTTAAATCTTCAAATCTCAGAGCGAGTGTGTGATGTGCCGGTGTGTCTGTGGATGTTCCTGTGGTTTTGCCGTGGGGTTTAGTGCTGTTGACCTGGTTACTGAGGAGAATAATCACATCTCCAGAGACACACACACACACACACACCCTTCATTTCTCCTTCAGCATCACCCCAACATCCTCCTTTATCTCCGGCACAGTTAATGGGGTCGTTTCACACATTTCATATCTTCCCCGAGCTCCTCTCATCATGTTCCTGGAGGTTTCATGCACCAAAAACAGCCATAATTGAGTTTCTCGAGATCACTTTACACCCTCTTTCTGATCTGTACAATAAATGACCTTGAAGACGTATATATGTAAATCATATCGACTCAATTTTTTTTTTTAGTTCTCCTGGTGTCCTACTTCCTCATGTTTGGTGTAAATGTGCATGATCATGCCAAGTCCATTTTGGACATTTTCTGAGAGTTTTGAGTCCTGGAGACTCACAATATGACCCTTTAAACCTTCGGAAAAAACTTCCCTTGAAACACAAGAATCAGCGCCGAGCAACCCGCGCTAAAAAGCCCTCATCAGTCCTGAACGTCTCCGAGCAAAACACACAGTCTCTACACACACTAAACAGATTACTGACAGAGCATTCATCAGCAAACAAGCGCGAGAGAAAGAGAGAAAGAAAAGAGCAAAGCCGAGACAGAGGAGCATCCGGACAGTGCATCTGTTTTCCCATTCACAGATCAACACGACCACACTGGGTATAAACATATTTGCCACAAATAGTGCTGGATAATGTTATATAACTCTCTGAGACGAGCAGATAAAAGCTCCAGAGACACTGAGCAAACATCCAGAAGAAGGAGCTTCATTAAGCGTTATTGACTCGCTGACTAACGAACAAACACGGCTGACGGCTTCATCTCAGTGACAAATACTCACGACAGCGAGAGCGTGAAGTGGAAGCGCTGCCGGAGACCCTTGAAGGTGATGAAGGTCTGCGGAGGGAAGTTCCTGGAGCTCATGTGGCAGAAGGGCTTCTCGAAGCCTCCGGGTGGACACTCGCACCTGAAGCCGCCCACCAGCAGATTGAGACACGTCCCGCCGTTCTTACACACGCCCTCAGCACAGCGGCCCGAGCGCGACGAGATCTCGCAGCGCTCACCTGGAAAGAGAAAAGAGGAACAAGTTCATTGGTTTAGTTTGAACACAGAGACACACTTTATTGCTCAGACTTTGCTCTTTTACATCGCACTTCATAGAGGTCTCAGTTATGTTTCATTGAAGTATCAACTGTGTCAGATGTTTCTCCTAAAACAGGCCCAAATGAAGCACTAGTCATCATCCAGTGAGAAGTGTTTGAGATCTCGGACTTTGGGATCTTGAGCAAATCTGAGACATAGTTGAGATCTCTTCTGAAACTCTAGAGGAGACACGAGCGAGATTAATTTTCTCAGCAATCAAGACATTAAAGGGATCTCGTTTGAGAGTTAGCACAGCAGCTGGGCCAATGTTTCATTGTATCAAGTTTGTCTCAGATGTTAAATGTCAAATTAAATTCATTAACCATCAATATACACTAGAGCAACATTTTCAATCTGATCTCCATTTCATCTCATTGCTCTTGAGAAACAAGTGAGATATTGATTGTGATTTTTCTGTCCTGTGGTGATCAGTATCACTGTTTTAAGTTTAAGTTTACATACAACAATACACTTATTCAATAACCCTTCACGAACAAAATTGACAAAAATGACATTAATTTAGTTTGTTTCCAATGAGAAACATCAAGATGCATCAACAAAGTTCTCGGTTTGATCTCTATTTCATCTCATTAGTTTTAAAGAGATTTTTAAGAGTTTTCTTTCTTATGGTTGGAGATAACAAACAGACATATAGTGAAGACGGAGGAAGATGAGCGTGAGGAAGACTGTGTGTGTGTGTGAAGACAAAGGCGACACTGTTCGACACACAAAAGACGATTGGTCACGCTCATCATAACGGAAACATTTGTGTGCGTGCCAGTCGCTCCATCTTCCTGTTTACACACACATTCCCTGGGTTTGCGGCCGCTTCGGCGCGTGATCAAATATTAATGCGGTGTGTGTTGGATTCTCTCAGAAGGTCTTTGATGGGAAACGAGGTCAGAGCTTTAAATACGGGCTCCACATCAAAGAGCTCATCCATATTCATACACACACACTCAACATGATCCTCCGAGAAGTTCAGCGTGAACCCGGCCAACAACCGCAGTCAGTTCAGGGTCAGCCTCGTTAAACTCTCGTTTACAGCCATTATCAACTGACTAATGACCTGACGCTCATGTTTAAGCTCCTTGTTCAATTCCAAGGGCAGCGACGAGAAACCGGTGTCTGTCAAATGATAGTACGTCTCTGGAGAAGTAGTTTACTACCTTACAAACTACTAACAAATGGTAGCTAGTTATCTTATTTATATTTCATATAAATGTAACTAAAAACAGTTTTTATGACTGAATCTAAACACATTTTGACTCATCTTGACCAGATGTTCCATTACACTGGGTTCATTGTTGAGCAATGATTCAAATGAATCATATTAACGACCGATTATAATGAATCTTGAGTCAGGGTCATTCTATGGGTGAACTCTTGAATCAAGATGATTTTACTTTACAGCTAAAATGACTTAAGATATTATGTCTCACTTTCTGAAACAAATTATCAAAATTATGTTAGTTTTTGCTTAAAACAAGCAAACATATCTGCCAATGGGGCAAGAAAAATTATCTTGTTTAGCCTTTGAATTAGGATTATTTTTATTACCCCACTGGCAGATATTTTTGCTTGTTTTAAGCAAAAGCTTACAATTTATTTATTTTTTTAAACAAGACTTAATATCTTAAGTCATTTTACTTGTCAAGTAAATTCATCTTGATTGAAAAATACTAAGTAAGAAAATAATGTTTTGCAGTATAATAAAACTAATCTAACTGAACTGAACACATTAAACTGCAGTATTCAGTGTCAAAATTAATAACATCACTGGTGAATCATTCACATTACGACTAATTTGACTAAACATTCATTTAAAAACACATACAGGGTCCACTGTTGAGCTATGATTCAAATGAATCATTTCAAATAGTTTGTTTGAAGTGATTCACTACAATGAATTGTCTGGAATGGATTGTGTGATTATTGTCTCACTTACTCGTGGTGGTCATAATTCAGCCCTACTTACAGCATAAAATACATTATCACTGCTGATTGTGATTCAAGAGCTGTTCATCGTCACATCAGTTCAGTGTGTTCAGCGTCTGCTAAGATCACATCAATTATTAACACGGCTTTTACTCCGCCTGTCTCTCTCTCTCTCTCCAGCAGCAGTATGAATCATTCATCTTATCAAAATGAACAGATCTCATGAGAGATGAGATGAGATGTGTCACAAACATGTTAAATAACACTCATGTTCAACACACACACACACACTCACACACACACACACACACACACACACACACACACACACAGAGAAGGAGCAGCTGGCAGGACAGCAGGAGCCAGAAACAGACAGAACCAGAGAGAGAGAGAGACAGTTTATAGTGCTTTTAATACACTCCAGTTCTCTACAAACACACGCTGAAGCTCCCACACACCTGTACACCTACACAACACTCCCACACACACACACACACACAAACACACACACACACACACATACGGAGTGCAGATCTTATGTAATGATAACATGTGGGCTGCGGCACACATCATGTTAAACGGGCTGTACAACACACTTCATCTATTATATTACATTCAGAGCGAATCACAGATGACTTCTGTGAACTGCATTCGCAAGACGATTGCCAGAAGACAAACATGTTCTGTCACAAATCTCACCTGCTACATCAGATCAGAGATGATTCAAATCACAGAACCACCTCTGATCTCTGACTGGAGAGCATTTTAAAGCAGCACAGCTCTCATCATCTCATTTACATTTACAGCTATTCATTTAGCAGACACTTTTACCCAAAGTGACTCACAAACGAGCAACATCACAAATCATTTATCACAGGAGCTAACAAGCTATGCAGTGTGCTCAGCTCTGCTCATCACATCTCATTTGATCTTTTCTCTGATTGTCTCCATTTTTCTGGTCCTCACATCTCTAATCATGTTATGCAATCTTGCAATCTAACATCTCCTTATGCAACATCTCATCACTGATCATCTTTTCTCACTTCATTAAGTCTTACTTCATCACATCTCATCATAATATCTCAGTTCTGTTTATCACTGCTCATTTCTCACAATCACATTTTATCTTTGGTTAATCTCATGTCAGTATAACATCTCATCTTATTATCACATCACATGTCATCTCTGATCATGACATCTCCCATCAGATTATCATCTCTCATTTCTGATTATAACATCTCATCTATGACCATCACATTGCATCTGATTATCACATCTCATCTCTTCCTCTCATAACATTTTACCTCATCACATTTCATCTGATTATCACATCTCACCCCTCATCAATAATATCTCATCTTATTTTATCACATAATATCTTACCTAATCTGTTTGTTCAGAAAATGATAACACTGTAAAATCATAACATCACGTCTCTGACCATCACATTGCATTTGATAATCACATCTCATTAGTGATCA
Organism: Barbus barbus; assembly: GCF_936440315.1. NCBI lineage: Eukaryota > Metazoa > Chordata > Actinopteri > Cypriniformes > Cyprinidae > Barbus > Barbus barbus. The sequence goes on along the minus strand of NC_136737.1, from coordinate 1,055,329 downwards.
TAACATCTCATCTGATTATCATATAACATCTCTGATTGTAAAATCTCATCTCTGATCATCTTTTCTCACTTAAGTCTTACCTCATCACATCTCATCTCTCATAACATCTCAATTCTGTTCATCACCGCTCATTTCTGATAATCACATCTTATCTTTGGTTATCCTACTTAATGTCAAGTCATTATGCCTCATCATCCCATCCATGATCATAACATCTCGTCTGATTATCACAACTCAACTCAGACCACATCTTGTGATTATCACATCCCATCTCTGACCATAACATCTCTTATCTGATTAGCATTTTTCATCTCTGATTGTAACATCTTATCTCTGACTGTCACATTTCTCATCTCATCTCTGAAGATCTCACTGTCACCTCATCTCGTATCATCTATTATTCTCTGTGATTAGCGAGTGTTTTGGCAGGCACAAACCCTCAGACGGGTCGTGAGCTGAACCCAGTTCTGAGAGAAACTGCAACGTCTGAATACATGACTGGAATCTAAAGCCCTTTCTCTTCATAATGTTCTGAGCACCAGAGCAATCAAAACACACCTGCAGGGGCTTCTCACACAGAGACAGAGGTCACGACCTTCACAAAATACTTCATAAACCTGACTCCTCATAAACTCTTTATATTGCTCTTATGAGAACAGCGTGAATATTTCATCGGTGTGAGTTTCAGAATATGATAGCGGGATGTGGGCGTGTTTGTGTGTGGAGGCTCCGCCCCTCTGTTCGATCAGAATGTGAGAGAGCGATGTGTGGAGGCTCCACCCCTCTTTTCGATCAGAATGTGAGAGCGCGATGTGTGGAGGCTCCGCCCCTCTTTTCGATCAGAATGTGAGAGCGCGATGTGTGGAGGCTCCGCCCCTCTTTTCGATCAGAATGTGAGAGAGCGATGTGTGGAGGCTCCGCCCCTCTTTTCGATCAGAATGTGAGAGAGCGATGTGTGGAGGCTCCGCCCCTCTTTTCGATCAGAATGTGAGAGAGCGATGTGTGGAGGCTCCGCCCCTCTGTTTGATCAGAATATGAGAGAGCGAGGTGTGGAGGCTCCGCCCCTCTGTTCGATCAGAATATGAGAGAGTGATGTGAGGAGGCTCCGCCCCTCTTTTCGATCAGAATGTGAGAGAGCGATGTGTGGAGGCTCCACCCCTCTTTTCGATCAGAATGTGAGAGCGCGATGTGTGGAGGCTCCACCCCTCTTTTCGATCAGAATGTGAGAACGCGATGTGTGGAGGCTCCGCCCCTCTTTTCGATCAGAATGTGAGAGCGCGATGTGTGGAGGCTCCACCCCTCTTTTCGATCAGAATGTGAGAGCGCGATGTGTGGAGGCTCCGCCCCTCTTTTCGATCAGAATGTGAGAGAGCGATGTGTGGAGGCTCCGCCCCTCTGTTTGATCAGAATATGAGAGAGCGAGGTGTGGAGGCTCCGCCCCTCTGTTCGATCAGAATATGAGAGAGTGATGTGAGGAGGCTCCGCCCCTCTGTTTGATCAGAATATGAGAGAGCGACGTGAGGAGGCTCCGCCCCTCTGTTTGATCAGAATATGAGAGAGCGATGTGAGGAGTCTCCGCCCCTCTGTTTGATCAGAATGTGAGACAGTGACGTTTGGAGGCTCCGCCCCTCTATTTGATCAGAATGTGAGACAGTGACGTTTGGAGGCTCCGCCCCTCTGTTCGATCAGAATATGAGAGAGCGATGTGAGGAGTCTCCGCCCCTCTGTTTGATCAGAATGTGAGAGAACGATGTGTAGAGGCTCCACCCCATCTCACCTGTGTAGTCATGGAGACACTGGCAGGTGAAGCCGCCCTCGTGGCTGCGGCAGATGCCGTGAGGGCCGCAGGGTTTGGAGTAGCACAGGTCGATCTCCGTCTCGCAGTAGTCGCCCGTGAAGCCGAGTGGACAACGGCAGCGCAGCCCAGCGATCGGGTGGATGGGCCGGAACAGGATGGTGTCTGACGCCACGAACGGCGCTAAGCTGTCGAACTTCAGCACGGATATGCACTTCATGTAGTTCTCGCACGGCTCACGCAGGCAGATGTTGTCGTCAAACGGAAGCACCTCCTGCGAAACAAACCTAATTAGGGGTGTAACGGTACACAAACATGATGGTTCGGTACGTACCTCGGTTTAGACGTCGCGGTTCGTTATGGTTTTGGTACAGCAGGAGGAAAAAAACAACATAAATTGCTCCTTTTTTTAATTAAACAATGGTTTACTGAACAAATTACTTGTTCTTTAAATAAATTTAATTGTAATTAAAAAAATATTGTAGGGATACAAATCTACCTCAGCTTCTCCTCTGAACTACAGGGAGCCCTTTTACATTACTATAAGGTTACAGTTAAGAACAGAGCCTAAACTTAAATTCAATTACTATTTTCCGTTTTTCCACGTTCTCGTTGTTATACGCTAGGGGGCGCTATTACACATCTCAAGAATGGCACTAGAAATCATCAACACTAACCACATATAAATGAAAACTGTGTAATGTTTCAGAGTGAGGTGTGGATCCAGAAAGTGTTAAAGGCCTGTGAAGCTTTGAGATACTGATGGAAGACATCTACTGCATCTTAGCTTTGATAATATTACTGAATATCATCCAGATGGAGTATTTAAACCTACCTATATTCAAGTGTTGATCAAAAACAATGCTTGAAGCTAGAATAAAACTAATTTTGTTTGTTTGAAAGCAGAGGGTTGATCTTTATTTTGATGTATTGCATGTTCAGATATTCATACAACTAAATATTCTGGGGCCATGATGAAATTTGAGTGAAAATCAGCAAAAACGCTGGCGGTGGCTGGCAACCTTTTTCAAAAACGCCGGCGGGGAAAGAGTTAGCCTAATTCACACTTAAATTTTTAAAACAAATTGTATGCAAACGTGTTTTTAAATTAACTTCTAAATTATACAGTTAGTGTAGTGGCTGTCATAACTTGTTTCATAACAGATTTATTTAAACATGCATTACATAATTAATGCAATTACAAAATCACTAACAGGTTAAGTCAAATGTAATGAGTATATAGTATATATTATATTTCGCGAAATGCTCTTCTCAAGACTTCATTTCTATAGCAAATAACGAGCTGTAGACCCTGATGACTTGCCTGAGGTAAATGAAATGCTACGTGACATTTTGTTTACAAGCTGTTTTAATGATGTCTTTCCGCGGTTGAAACATTGATTAAGCGATTACGTGAGGGGTGAGATGTTCATTCTGTATATAAAACTAGTAGTATGCCACGGTACCTGCGAGGAGATCTGCGCCAGCAGGCTGCGGTTCAGATACAGCCGCTCCTGCAGCTCCTCGGACCCCAAGAACTCCACCTGACCTCCGCCGCTGACCCCGTGACCCCGCGATCCCTCGCCCGGGGCCGCCACCGACAGGCTGACGTTCAGGATGCCGGCGCTGACGTCCGTGTCGTCCTGGATGTTGAAGACCACCACATCCTCGCGGGATGCCGAGAGCACGCGGGCCACGCCCTCCAGGAACTGAGCCAATAGGAGCGAGAGGAAGCGCTCCTGCGACGTGTCGGCCAATCGCAGCGTGATGCTGTTGGAGAGCATCTCGTCCGTGATGATGGTGACCTGCAGCAGACACTGAGCCGACACCGAGTGAATGCCATCTACAGGGACACAGAGGAACGAACAATCAGCGGATCTTCAGAACCGAAAACAGCAACGGTACTAACTTGAAGGAAAAGTCACAGAAAGAATATATTTCTTACAATTAATCGGATTATTGTGATGGTTCACTTAAATGAATCGGTTCAGTTGTATGGTTCACTTAAGTGAATCAGTTCTTTCGCACGTTTCACGTAAATAAATCAATTAATTTGAATGGATGAATTGGTTCTCTGGGATCTTTGGTTCTTATCAGAATCATTTCATTTAGATGGTTCACTTAAATGAATCAGCTCATTTGGATGATTTACCAAAATAATTAGTTCAATTGCATTGAGTGAATCTTCCAAATGAATGGGTTCTTTTAAGTGAACTGTCCAACTGAATAAATTAATTTAAAGTGACCCATTCAAATGTTCAGATTCATTTAAAACTAACCATCTAAGTAAATGTCCACACAAACAGATTTTAGTGAACAGATTCATTCCAGTGAAAATCCAACTAAACTGATTCTGATCTTAAAGTGAACAATTCAAATGAACTGATTCATTTAAGTAAACGGAGCTAAAGTAAGTGAAGCATCCACATAAATCCATTAATATGGATTATCCACTTAAATAATGGATGGTTCACTTAAAGGAATCTGTTTATTTAAACGGTTGACTTAAATTGGTTAAATTAGATGATTCACTTAAATAAATCCATTCATTTGGACAAAAAGAATTGGTTCATAAACAATTGACTGATTCAGTCATTGTTTGCTACTTTTTGTTAGTAGTTCAGGTTAGTTTGACTGTACTGTAACTCATTTAAAAGCTGAATATCTTGTAGTTTGACTGAGCACTAAGTTTGACAGTAACTTCTGATCACGGTTTCCTCCAGCCCAGTCTAGCTGTGATCGCTAATTGACCGAACACAATCCAATCCAAATAAACGGCATTAATCCTGCGCTCCGAGCGCCTGCCAATAAACATCTGATCCGGGTCCAGGACAGCAGTCCAGACACAGAGAGAGGAATGCTGGGAACCGTTTACGACACAAACAGAATACCCTCAATCCAATCAACTCATACTAACCAACGCAAACAAACACGTCCATCAGACGCAAATTAGGCAGATTAGTGCATGCGTTCTTCAAACCAGAGACACCAAACACATTCAGACGGCAGTATATTCATGACAGTATTTCAGTTTAACTTGATAAAGTTGATATATTTAGACTTCTTTTACCTCAACATCAAATCAGTGTTATTTTACTATGATTTTTAATATATGTGTCCCTGCAGCACAAAAGCAGTCATGAGCAGCACAGGTATATCTGTAGCAATAGACAACAATACATTGTATGGATCAAAATTATACATTTCTCTTTTATGACAAAAATCATTAGGATATTAAGATCATGTTCCATGAAGATATTTAGTAAGTTTCCTACCGTAAATATATAAAAACTTCATTTTTGATTAGTAATATGCATTGCTAAGAACTTCATTTGAACAACTTTAAAGGAGATTTTCTCAATATTTAGATTTTTTTGCTCCCTCAGATTCCAGATTTTCAAATAGTTGTATCTCAGACAAATATTGTCCTATCATAACAAACCATACATCAATGGAAAGATTAATTAAATTTCAAAATATTGTTTATGACTAGTTTTGTGCTCCAGGGTCAAATATTATAGTATTTTGAATTAG